>NC_089251.1:93291761-93604251 GCF_963930625.1 Muntiacus reevesi
CCGTCTTCTTCTTTTGCCTTCAATCTTTCCCAGCCACACTGTGACTGGGGTATAATTTTGATTGAATCGCTTTTTATATCTCTCAGGAAAGTTGGATATCAGAAATACTACCTGTGAGGCCAGTTTATATGCATATAGCCTTTTTAAAAGTGTAAGGCTTCAAGAACAGTTTTATAGAAATCATTAACTTTTGAAAAGGCGCCGGTTTCCTTCTGCCATTAATGATATGTATAATAGTTTCATATAATGCTACTTTTAATTATCACAGCTCTTTCTTTTAAATATCAAATTTCCCTCTCTAAACTGTCGTGCGTTCTCTTTAGAGGCTTGTCTGTCACTGTAAACGCCATCACTTTATTCCTCCTTTAGAGGCAGTGACAGGCCCACTCTTATCCCGAGCTTTATCTCTTTTTCCATCCTTTATTGTACTACAAAGATCCCTTTTTTCATAGTTTACTGCTGTATCCGCTTTCCACACGTGGCAAATGATTGCCTCGGTAAAGGTATTTTCTGTTTCAATCTTACATTTTCCCAAGGGAGAACAAAAGGGACAAGCTTTCTGAAGTTGGTTTCACTGAGAAAATTGTTTAGAATTGCCTCATTCCTCAGCAGATTAACGAATGCATACAACCCCAGCTTAAGTGCTATTGTACAACACAATTTGTCCATTATACTTTGTCCTTTCCATTTAGAAAACCCCTCACCAATTAAAGTAATACAGCCTTCCAATACCTGCTCCCAATTAAATCTGAGCTGTATTACCTGCCCTGATGCAGCTGGTCACAGAGTCCTACCACTTACCCGCATTCATTAGGGCTGTTCATTATCAAGGCGATGGTGGCAGGAATTCAAGCCCTGGCCTTTCTTTTAGGGATCACCAAAATTATCAGCTTTCCACCCGAGGCCCCAATAAGGACAGGATTAAGGGAAAGGAGAGGGAATTCATACAGTAGCAAACTTGCATTGTTTCTGCCCCACTCCTGTCTCTAACACATCCAAGAGATACAGTCCAGGTACAAAAGAACACTCATCTTAATTAAAGGATCACTTTTCCCTCACTTTGCAGCCTGAAGCACACCCCCTCCAGCCTTGTTCCCCCCATCTTTCTCGCCCTCTGCCTTCAAGCCCTTTTTTTAAGACCACAGTGAGAAACGTCATGAAAGGCTTTGAAAGTGACCAAGAAGCCCACTTACTGGGAGCTCTATCATTGAAGTGCAGGGTTTTCAAGCTTCAGGATGGACTCCGGTTTGGAGAAGTGTTATTTTTGTATCCGTGGCTTAAAAGGACCCTGAAAAGGATGAAAGTATGGATGGAGAAAAGGTGCTGAAAGTTGTGATTTGATTACACGCATAGGATAATGCTGTGAGTGGGGTCTCCCAAATACATTTAATCTACTATGAACAATAAACACACATCTACAACTTACACCCTGTACTTTCATTTTGAAGAAGGAAATACAGTTCTTAGTTCTTTGGAAACTCCGGCAGTTCACAGTCATCATTATTAGAAAAAACAAAATCAAGTTGGGGGTGGGAGTGGATGCCACAAATGGGAAAAGATCACAGGTTAAAAGGAGGCAGTGTATTTAAAAACGCTAGAGAGAAAACACAAGCTGGCTGATAGGGTAGCAAAATTCGGGTCCTGAGACACTTGACAAAGTAAATGTCATGAAGTCTCGACTTAGACGGGCCTGTCAGCCCTGCAGAGACCAGACCTGGAGTGTGACCCAGGCACTGGTGGTCCTCAAAGGCAGGGGTCCCAGAGTCAATTTCACTCATCTCATTTGGAGGGAAGAGACTGAGTTCCTACATCAAAATATCCTTTTTAATTAAGAGATGGAATTAATATATATCCTCTACTGAATTCTGGAATAATCATCCATCCTTTAGTAAGTAGCATTTTTAAAGGGACTTCAATGACCTCCGTGTCTCTAATGAGCAGGCTCTGTGGGGAAACCCTGATCCCAGGAAAAATCTGGACGTGCACAAAGGAGCATATAGATGCTGGGTGGATAATCAGTGAAAATCCATCTTAAGCAATCTTGGGATCAACTTTACTATAAGTCTTTATTGTATACATACAAATCTTATCAATGAACAGCACTGTATGCATATCCATGACTTTTTTTTTTCTTACGGGTGGGGGAGGTTGTATATTAGTGTTTTCCTCTCAATTAACTTCCAGGCAATTTTCCCAGCTAAATGCATAACATCTTTGGCAAGATGCCAAACAAAACCTTAAGACCCAACACTAAATTCTGCACTTATACAGGGAGCTTAGATTTTCATGCGGTGAACTGGAAGCCTGCCAGCAACTCCCACTATAAACCCAGCAGTGGGAAAGCTATATATTTTTTTTTATCAAGAAACTCTACTTTAGATTTCCAAGACCACTTGAAAATTGCACTATTTTAATGTGCCTTTTAGACAAAATAAAAGAAAGATTTAACCTGCTATTAAATTAACCCAATTAGCTATTTATTCCATGTAACCTTACACTTTGGATGGTGTTAAATCAAATATGCTGGCAGGGAGTGAATTTTTTTTTTTAGTGAATTATGGAAATTACAAGATGCATTCAGACAATAAGTTCTTATGCCTTTTTCCTTATCCTTTTTGCTCTCACATGATTATTAGAGTACTTCTTAAAATTTTTCCTTTTTTTAATATATGAAATGTTGTTACCCAGGATACAATTGGGCTGAGGGAACAAGGAGGATGGGCTGAGGAAATTAACAAGGAAAGGAAAGCTAATCAAATAGAAATGTATACAGCAGTCATTGGTTGGAAGGCTTGCCATCAATTCTTCAAGCTTAACTTTTTTGGTGCACTTTTATTTGTACGTTCCATTCAACACATGTGTTCTCCCAATAATATGCTGCCTTTCAGAGGACTCTTAGCAGCCAGGGCTGCTCTGGGTCACAGTCAAGCTCTCTTAATGTTAAATTTAGAACCAAACTCTAGGATCTTGAGTTCATGTCCATTGGGATCCATAAGTTGAGGTAAAAAACACTTTGGAGAACTTGTATAGTGTCTGATAAACCTCTTTCAGCACTAGAGAGCCTTTGGAAAACAGCATTTTGACGATTTAGGAGGCAGTGAACCAGAAACATATGGATTGTTTCCCCTGGAATACTCAGGAGTTTAAAAATTAAGAGAGAAATGCTTAGCCAAACAAATCTTACCAACCCACCATTTCCACCGCCCCCCCGACACCCCCCAAAAATCTGCAAGACCATCCAAGATAATTTGCCAAACCCAGAGGACTCATGAGTCCTCTTTTCTTAATATTCACCATTACTATATTTCTAAAAAAAATTTGTTTGACAAATGTGGAGTTTTAAACACATCTGGAGTGGGTTCAGAGAACAGCAGTTCACATCAAAGTGATTTTGCAGTTTCAAAAACAAATCATAAATCACAATGAAACAACATTGTGAATTTGTCTATGTACATTCAAGAGCCAGGCTAGTTCGGGCATGCACAGATACACACACGCACCCAGGACAGGGGGGTGACATGTCTGCTAAGCAGGTCAAGGATTCTAGGAAGTGTGAGGACTCTGGTTAGAGAGGACTTGGGAACATAGGCACCATTTATGTAAAGGATTTTAGCACCAGCTTCAACCAAACACACAGAAGACAGACAGTTGGCACCAATGGAGGGTTTAATATAAAAATATGCACAAAGATGACCTCCCAGGTCACCTCATTCAACTTTGTCACTTGCAGGCTCTGAAATCTGCCTAACCACTAGCGCCATCTGGGAAGCCCAAGAACCCATTAGGAAGGTGAAAGTGTCAGTCGCTCAGTCATGTCCAACTCTTTGCGACCCCATGGACTGTAACCTGCCAGGCTCCTCTGTCCATAGAATTCTCCAGGCAAGAATACTAGAGTGGGTCGCCATTTTCTTCTCCAGGGGATCTTCCTGACCCAGAGATTGAACCCAGGTCTCCTGCATTGCAGGCAGATTCTTTACTATCTGAACCACTGGGGAAAGTAATGATCCCCAAAGAATTCTTGATGCTTATTTTTTGTCAGCAGCTTCTAACAATCAACTCCAAGGCTAGTCCTATATCTTGGACCCTCTGTATGTTTTAGCAGCATCATGAGACGCAATGCATGAAGCAGCTAGGACAAAATAGCATAAGAAGGAAATAAACTATCTCAAATGTCTTTTCCTCTGTCTTTTCCTAAACATATTATCTTTTCTCTCAAATCATAGTCAGAAGAAGGCAGATTCAGTGCTATGCAGAGCAGATCTGATATTGGAGGAAGCAGAATGAGTCTGCAATTTGAAACTAAGGACAGCAGAGGCAAAGAATAGATAAGACAAAAAGACAGAGGACAATGAGAAAATCAAAGACATAAAAGAACATAAAAGCAAAAAAAAAAAAAAAAAACAAAGTAAAGGAAGGGAGGGAGGCAAGAAGGAAGAGAGACACCCAGCATGCACACAGTATTAAGGAAAAGGAGACTAAAGCCAATTTGATAAACACTTGCTATACATTTTTTTCCACATATAATTTGCCATTGATTTATTTCAGCATTTAACTACATTCTTCAAGCAAGTCAATTATAATCACACGTAAAATGATGGTGATAGAGCTGGTGGTAATAGTGGTGAAAACATAGATCAGCACTTAGAATCTTTAAAACTGTGGAAGTGACAGTGTGATGTGAAAAAATTCCTTTTAAGTATTTCGGAAGAGCTATGAGAGTCATTTCACATTTTGAGATTCATTTAAAGATACAGCAGGAGTTAACTAGTTGACTCTGGAGAACTGATATTTAAGAGAAAAATGTATTCACGCTGCTGAAGCACTTCAAAACCCTGGAAAACTCTGGATTATTTATGCAATAGCTGTGGTTGATATAGTTTATTCTACATGAGAGGACTTTATGTCCAGAGAAGGCAGTGATAGCAACAAATGATCTTATACTATGATGGACAGAAGGGTAAATTTATTTTTTGCTTGAAACACTTGTAAGAATGGAAGAGAGGTGATTTTGTTAGTGGATGAACATGTATTAATGAGTCAACTGGCAATTGAGAAATCACTTAACATATCATTTTTTCCATCTCCTAACTAGAAAAAATTTTTTATCCATAAGGGCAGTCTAAGAAGATTGAGCATGATTCATACTGCATCTTATTACTCCCTTAATTTGTATCTATTTATGTAAAAATTAGCATAATTTGACTTCAAACTTCTATTACTTTGTAAAAGAGTTATTTCACATATTTCTCACCACAAGCAGCAGCAGGCTTTTAGAAAGAATTTTTCTGCTGCGAAGGAATAGTCTAAGCTTCTGTTTATACATAACTTCACTCTAATCTGTACAATCCAAAATTGCAGGGAGACAGACTAGGAAAAAAGCTATCTGCTCAAGATTTTTTGTAAGGATTTTAAGAAATATCATTTATTTTTTTTAAAAAAGAAAGTAATCTGATCTTAAACACACTCGCTTTGATGTAAAATGGATTCTATTTTAAAGGATAAGATCAAGCTTCTTTTGGATGTAGAGGAGGACTTATTTGTCCACCACAGATAGGGCCATCCTCAGGAGATGAGTCTGTCAATTTCCATTCAGTCCAGCAGGTACAGTAAAATTTCATGAGACAGAGAGGCCTAGCATGCACATGTTTGTCCAGACTGTGAACTGTTAGAAATCGGAGATTACTTTTCTTAGGCATGAAAGCTGATGTGCAACATCTAAATAAATAAATAAACACATCCAGGAAGGTTTTGGAGTTTGGAACTAAGTGTCAGCATTCCGGGTGGGTCGGCAGTGTCAGAAAGCCCAAATCTGGATGCCCGATAAAGATAAATGAAGGGTGACGTGTCATTTCAAAGTCCAGCCACAATCAGAAACCAGAGAGGAGGCGTTCCCTCAACTTGAATCAGAATCCAAGATCAGGGTCAACAGGGGCATGAAAGGGTGAGCCGGCAAGTCCAGCCGGGGCAGGGCAAGGGGACAGTAGACGGCCAGTCTTCTGCCCAGGGCTTCTCAGTCTACTTAGGGAGAGAGAGTGGAAGAGAAGGCAAGAGGGGAGATAAAAAGGAAGTCCGGAAGCCAGGGCTGGGGGTGGGGTCAGCAGGTTACACTGGCCTCGTCAGTCAAGGTCCACACCTGGCGGCCAGGCCCTGGACCTGGCAGGCTTCGAAGGAAGGGGGGGAACCTCCTACAGAGAATGCAGCAGTAATAAATTTGCAGATGAGATCTACTTAGCCTGTTCTTTGTTTATTCGGAATCTAGTCATTAGTAAAAAGTTGCTAACTATAAGGAAAATGCTCCTTGCTCCTAGGAGGGCAGTTTATTTCTATACCAAAACTTCTTTGGGAAGAAAAGATATTCTGAAATATGCATTATTTAAAGAGCTCAATCTCCCGCCTTTGGACAGATCGCTCTGCTCTTTTATTGGTTCAGGTCTGAGAGTCTAAACATAATCTTGTCTTTTTCAACAGAGTTCAAAGCAAAGGAGATGTTATCGCATCAGTTTTCACAATTTCCATATGATTCACCATCTGGCCCTTCTGCATGCCCTGCCCCCCACTATAGCACTCAGCTCTGCACATCCAATCACACCTGTAGCTTCTTCCCGGACTCAGCCTCACATGGCTTCTCTCTGCCTGGACAGCTCTCCTGTCCTTATTTATGGTGTAAATATTTACAGAGGCCCAGATGTGAGCGCTACGTCATGTCCGACTCTTTGCCTCCCTATGAACTGCAGCCCACCAGGCTCCTCTGTCCATGGGATTTCCCAGGCAAGAATACTGGAGTGGGATGCCATTTCCTCCTCCAGGGAATCTTCCTGACCCAGGGAGGATTCTTCACCACTAAGCCTCCAGGGAAAAGCAAAATAACGACCAGGGCTTCTCTGGTGGCTCAGTGATGAAGATTCCGCCTGCCGATGCAGGCAATCCCTGATCCGGAAAGGTCCCATGTGCCACGGAACAACTAAACCTGTGCGCCACAGCTCCAACCGGAGCTCACAGAATAATGTGATTCTAGAGCTGGCCTGTTACTAAAGGCGGGACACGACCCACTGAGACTCACTTGTGCTTTCCTTTGGGAACCCTCCTCTGTTATCTCATTTTGGATTTGTCACCCCTTTCTAAGGGCCACCACGGGGGGGGGGGGGGGAGAAAAAAACATATCATGTAGCACTATTTCACCAAAGTCTGTATTTTAATTTTCTGCATGTCTCACCACTAGAGGATAAGTATACCCACCATATCATACTGGCACTAGGGTTTTGTGCATTGTAGTTCTTTGTTCAATGGTTGTTTGATGGATAGATGAATGGATAGGCAGACAGACAGATGGATGGATGGATAACTATTTGGATATAAATAGTTGGCTATTATGCCATCTTTGTTTCATCTTTGAGTTTGCTGTGCATTGTCCATCACTGTTCAAGATAATAACTGCATTGCTTTCCTGCCTCAGTCTGGAATTAATGACTTAAATGCAAGCTGTACTTTCCTATTCAACAGCGATAGAATGATTCCTCATATTTTGTCTTAAAATATGAATGATTTTGTCATAAACTACTCACTATAAACATTACAGTTGGCTTCCCTGGTGGCTCAGAGGATAAAGTGTCTGCCTGCAATGCGGGAGACCTGGGTTCAGTCCCTGGATTGGGAAGATTCCCTGGAGAAGGAAATGGCAACCCACTCCAGTTGTCTTGCCTGGAAAATCCCATGGACGGAGGAGCCTGGTAGGCTACAGACCATGGGATTGCAAAGAGTTGGACACGACTGAGCGACTTCACTTTCACTTTCATAAACATTGCTGGGCTTCCCTGGTGGTTCAGATGGTAGAGAATCTACCTGCAATGCAGGAGATCCACATTCAATCCTTGGGTCGGGATGATCCCCTGGAGAAGTGTGCGGGCAACTCATTCCAGTATTCTTGCCAGGGGAATCCAATGGACAGAGGAGCCTAGTGAGTCCTAAAAAGTCGCCCTGACTGAGCAACTAACACAGACACACACATAAACATTACTAGTTAAGTAGAAGTTTTCTGTTGCTAAACTAAACTTTTTAATGGTGCAACAGTCTGTTTTTGTCAATCTAACAATGCAATATTAATTTAACAATTAACAACTGTGATTGTCAAAAGAGGATCTGAATTACTATTTGATGTATTTTTTTTGTGTTTAAGAAAATACTTTTGTGTAAAAAGATCAGTTAATAGATCCACAAATTTCTCTGATTATGCAGTTATTAAATCTGAATTATAGATTTATATATCTTTAACTTTCTTTTAGAAATACTTCAAAATGAATATAAGACTATCTTTATACATTTAAAATTCACATATAGCTGATATTCATATTTTAGTACATCCTATGTGGAAAATGGAAGTTTGCTCTATCATGTTTTGACAATTTAAAAAATTCATTTCTCCATCCAAAAAAAAAATCCTTGATACAGTAGGCTGATTCTGGCACAGGTATCATAATTCAGAAATGTGTAAAAAAATGCTCAGAGAAAAGCATATCTAATATCACCGTCCTAACACATTTGATATAGATATAGTATCGCCGAGCTCATTATAGCAGACCCTATACTATAATTACATTACACACATTTTAAATTATCATTATAATTTAAGTCTGCAATTTTGTTTGGGGCTTAGATTTTCCATATTTGTTCACACATGTGAATCATTTAAATTGTTGAAGTAGAATCTGTTTAGCTGTTTTGAATTATATGAATGAAAGAAAAAATACTTTCTCTTCAAAGCAAATTAAGATATTTGAGGATTCAAGTGAGACTGTCTGAATTTATAAGCTTCAAAATTTTGGATTTGATATGAATTTTTTAAAATATTTCCTAATTTCCCTCAGCCACAGTTTCAAATGATAAATAAATTAATTCTTTGGTGTAAATGAGCTGAAATTATCAGTTTACAAAATTATTTTAATTTCACTATACCAATATATTGAAGTTAAAATTAACATTATAAATTATTAAATAATTTTAGATGTTTTCACTTTGTATACTATTCGGGTGCAGACAAGTACCCAAATTTTTCAGTAGTAAAAAATAAATTCTTATTTCTAACAACAGGAAATGGAAATATGTGAAGAATAAAATGTATTACTTAATTTTTTTATATTCTACAGACTAATGTAGTCTTTTACTACAGAGCTGTGATAATAGTTCAGTTTTAAGACTTTTTTTGTATAAATATATAAAAATGCAAAAGCCAAAATTTACTCATCATTGATTTACCCTGACCAGACGCAGTGTTTGTTACCAGTAGCTGGAGTTTTTAATTGCAGACCTGGATCCCATCAGTCCTTTAGAGCATACATTCTTGTATTTATACTTTGTGGAGAAACTTGACAAAAATTCTAAGCAAACATAAACGATTTAGGCTAAGTTCTTAAGGAATGGATACTACTGTCATTCTTTCTAAAAGTGACTTAAAGCATAAGCTTTCAGATAATGTAAAAAAAAAAAACAAAAACACTTAGTCTGTGTCTACTTTCCCCTTATCTCATGTTTTAAATTTCATAATACAATCATTCTAGTGCTGTTTTTATTTTTCCCTTTAACACCTATCTTTGGAAGTCAGCAGAGAAAGAACCATCAGCCTGAATGTTTGCTCTTGGTCATGTAAATATTTCAGGTTTATAATAAAACTTAAGATGTTAAAATGTACTCTCCTGACATTTATAAAACAGCGGCGACGACAAAGGGCACTTGTTTATAAAACCGGGAGACTCACTGCAGCAGCTGTAGCATCCTTCAGGTTCGCCTTCAGCACGTGCCCTGAGCTTACCTGGACCTGATCAAGCAGGGGTGGCCGTGAGAGCTCCCCAATGCTGGCCAGAGGCTCCAGTAGGAGCTGGGGCTGCAGTTTCAGCACCAGGCACTTGAAAGAAGGGAGAGAGGGGGGGAAAGTCAGAGAGGATTGCAAGATACAGGATCATAACAGTTAGCATTGTGAACTCACTGCTTAATCTTTTCTTCTGTATTTGTAAAGAGACTTCATTAAATGTCTCGGAGACGATAGGAGACATTTTTATTTCCTAAACTCTGCAAATAACAAGATGTCCACAGTTTTCATCATTGTTAACAAGACGAGAAGTTAGGAAGCATTGTCAGGAGAGCTCTGGTATCAATTCCCATTCAGAAATCCTCTGACCCAAATATAAGTAGATGTAACAGGTTTAATGCCCCAGCATCATTAGGAAAAATGTTACATATTGCATGTCACAGGGAAGCTTCAAAGACAAACTGTGAAGTGGTTAATTTAAATTTAAGACTAGAATTCTAAGGGGAGATTAGTCTTAGACAACTAGCACAGATAGTAAATTTCTCTAATTTCTCTATAAATTATCACATGACCACCTCACATTGGGATCATATTGCCATTTAAAATTGTAGCTCACTCCACTCTATTTATAGAGGTATTTTAGTGCCATTATGGGTAAGTGGAGTTGCCATTTTTTTTTTTCTCCTCAGTGTTGCATTTCAACTGAATAGCCTCCTAAACTGCTAAGGAGACTTTGCAATTTAAATGAATGCCACTGTGCGGTCTTTTATAAAATAAAGAATATTTGAAATAATTTGAAATATTCATTGAAATCGTTGGGAAATTTGATATTGTTAATCCTAATTTGCTATAAAAAATTTATTTCTGTCTCCCAAGCCTCAAAATGTATCCTCTAATTTTTAACTTAAATATACATAATGCCAAGTGCTTTTTTAAAAAAACTTGTCTTCACGTTATTATATTTATAAGCCATAGTCCCAATGTTCCAATTGCTATTAAGCATTAAAATGTAGGCAGAAATTTCCTTTAAATTTCTGAACTGTAATTTTGCAATCTCTTCACACTCTCTGATGAGCCATCTTTGGAGAGACAGGAGTTGGCAATGCTTTTAATTTGGTTAATTGTTTCGGCACGTTTTCATGATACTTCAGGCATTATTGAGTGTCTGTGTGTAGAATGTGGTGTTTGTCACTTGGATTTTGTCAATGAAAACTTTTTGCCTGTGTCATGGTTATGTTATGAGAAATATTAATTGTTGTCAACAAGAGAGAATCATCAGCAAAGTTAGCACTGTGGTTATCATTTATAGATTAACATTTTTTTGCAGTTAACAAGGGGTTTCCCTGGTGGCCCAGTAGTTAAGAATCCGTTGGCCAATGCAGGAGGCACAGGTTGGATCTCTGAGTCAGGATGATGCCCTGAAGAAGGGAATGGCAACCCACTCCAGTATTCTTACCTGGGAAATCTCATGGCCAGAGGAGCCTGGTGAACTGCAGTCCATGGCGTTGCACATGGTCAAAAACTGTGCAATTTAATTTTTTCTAGTGGCTGGTAAAGCCAAGTAATTTAGATCAGATGTGGCTTGTGACACTGAGAAACCAAATTTTAAATTTTCTTTAATTTTAATTACTCTGTCTTTATATTTAAATACTGATGGGGCTAGAACCAGACCCCATGCATTTGAAATCTGATTCCATCTGTTGTGGGGTTGGAAGAAGCCTCAGTCCTTGAGCTCCTGTCCACAGATCTGTGAAATGGGGTCATCATGCCCACCTCCTCACATCGTTATGAGGATTACGTAAGATGCCAGTCCTTAAAACAGGGCCTGGCATGTGTTAGGCCCTCAATAAAAGTCTGTGTTTTGCACTTCACAGCAATCAGCCCAACTTAGCCATGAGTTTCCTAGGTTATCACCTAACATCAATGAAATATAATTGTAGCTAAACCAACAAAAGAGTTTGGAGTCAGTATCCACATCCTTGAACTTTCCCTGACAAGGGAGTATCCGCGATAGACCATCCAGTTTTTATTTGGTGAAAATAGCAAAGTATGTTTAAGAGATTCATGCTGTCTGCTTCAAAAACACTACCCTGTGTGAACATGGCTATTTCTGGAGGCCTGTATGTGAAACAAAGCCACAAAATATTTTTTAAAAGTTATTTTGTATTTATTACAGAAAATACACTATTTTTATATTTATATTAGCTCTATAGTCACTCAGTCGTGTTGGACTGTTTGTGACCCCACAGACTGTAGCCCGCCAGTTTCCTCCGTCTGTGGGGTTCTCCAGGCAAGCAAACTGGAGCAGGTAGCCATTACCTTCTCCAGAGGATCTTCCCGACCCAGGGATCGACCCCATGTTTCCAGCATTGCAGGCAGATTCTTTACCCTCTGAACCACCAGGGAATCCCTTACACATAGTGGGCCTCAGGATATTAAAATTAAGAAAAATATAGTGTTTAAAGTAATTTGTATGTTTATATTAGGGACCTTACATTACTGATAATTACAAATCTATAACTCATATGGTATATTTCTTCCCCAAAGAACAAGGATAAACTTATCTAGCTAGCCCCTCCCATAGTCAAAATTAAGATTTGGGTTTTAATGAATAAAACTGGAGAGAGGGGCGACCTTTGAAACTAAAATCAAGGGAAGAGGAAAGTAAATAGAACCACACAGGAGATTTTATTGTCTTATGTTTGATCATCATGATGTTAAAGTACAGTACGCGAAATACTAAGTTGCATAAAAGTAATACTTTGTGGAAAGTTTGATCCTGAGTTGAGACAGGAATACTTTGAAGTATGAAAGCAAAAATCTGTTCGTAGTATGTTCAAAACGGAACAGGACTCAGCCTGCTAGGTGTTTCCTCAGTCAGTCTGGTCTATTACAAAATGCTTTCAAAAGTATGTTGAAAGTGGAAAGTTTCATCCACTTCCAAAATGATATTTTCATGCTGAATTTAGGTTGCTTGAAAATGACTATCAAAAAGCAATATGAAGGAAGACAAATATCTGATATCATCATCAACTAATATTTTCTGAATACTGAATATCCATGATGTACAGTGAGGGGGACTTTCAAAGCAGGTGGAAGGTGTGAGAATTTTCCCTTAGAGCTGCTGCACTTAAATTTGATCTGTGAAAACCTGGGCACCTCATTCAAAAAACCCAGAAATTATTCTGCGATCTTTGGCCTATGAGCACATACAACCATTTATGTGGATGTGGAGCAAAGATAGTATAAATTATGAGGATGTCCATATTTTTTATTAGATTCTCAAAGTATTCCATGACTATAAAAAAGTTAACCATGGATCTCCTTGGATCACATCTAAACAGTATCTACAAAAAGCTGAGAACTAACTGGTTTTTGTTAAGATGTTACTAAGCTAAACAGCCTTAGACGTGGGGTTCTTATGCAGGCTAGTATTATTACAAATTACTCATATTAAGCCTGGTTTAAGCCCTGTGAAATTTGTGATGACATGAACAGCATCCCAGGGCCTGGTCAACCTCTTCCAGCCAACTCAGTAAATGCATGTCTCCCCCTAAAGTCTAAGACTGCACTATGAATTACTGATTTCCCACTTTTTTTGATATTCACACAATACCTAAAATTTTGGAGCATCTATATACCCTCTAGCATATAACAGATAGATATGCAAAATATTTTCTTATCCATTTAAATATTTTCAAAGAATGCATTTTCAGATCTGTTGCAAATATTGACATTTTAAAGTGAAAATGCTGCGTGACTCTTTGAAATGTGTCCGGGCTGTGTGCTTAGTTGCTTCTATAGTGTCCGACTCTTTGTGACCCCATGGACTGTACCCCACCAGGCTCCTCTGTCCATGGGATTCTCCAGGCAGGAATATTGGAGTGGGTTGCCATGCCCTCCTCCAGGGAATCTTCTTGACCCAGGGATAGAACCCGCGTCTCTGTTTCCTGCATTGGCTGGCAAGTTCTTTACCACTAGCACCACCTGGGAAGCCCAAAATGTATCCAATGAAATGTAAATACCATAGGGATCTGATTTGGAACATCTTCCGTTTAGGAAAAAACACACACACACACACACAAAAATCTATATGCACAGAATTTATTGCATTGTCAGGAATTTGATAAGGTTTCTTTCTCTTCTCAAATTCCATTTCCATTCCACTCTTGTTAAAGAAGTTTATCCCTGTTTCGAGAGAACAGCATCGAAACATGTATATTATCTAGGGTGAAACAGGTCACCAGCCCAGGTGGGATGCATGAGACAAGTGCTTGGGCCTGGTGCACTGGGAGGACCCAGAGGGATCGGGTAGAGAGGGAGGTGGGAGGGGGGATTGGGAGGGGGAATACATGTAAATCCATGGCTGATTCATGTCAATGTATGACAAAACCCACTACAATATTGTAAAGTAATTAGCCACCAACTAATAAAAATAAATGAAAAAAAAAAGAAGTTTATCCTACTGTGATGTATTTCGGGACTGAGAAATCTTTAATTAATAATGGAATCTTCCAATAAAGGAACATATGACACTGAAATTCCAAAAATAGAATATATGACCATAACAATTTATATATATATTTTTTAACAATTTATATTTTATCATGCTGCTTTGGATAGAGTTATCTTTATAAATCTATTAAGTACACAGCTGATGAAAACAGTATAAACAAGGTTCAGAGCAGAAGCATGGAGTTTGGCAATGAGTTCAAGTGGATGTTTCGAACACCTGGAGTATTTCCTGAAGGTACACCACTTGTATTGCTCTCATAGGACTCACTGGCCTTGAAGTGATAGACTCTGACAATAGCACAGGAAAAAGTAAAAGAAAAACCCTTTTAAAAAAATTCCTATGACCTTTTCTCCACTCTGTAATGTGCCTGAATTCAAGAATACCAAGGAGTCAACGTCATCTACCACGCTATTTTATATGTTCCCTTTGTTTAGTATCTTGGAATAATGTACCACAGTACAATGATGACTGGGCAAAAAGTATGCTTGAGGACTCCCCTGGTGGTCCAGTGGTTAAGAATCCACCTTCCAATGTAGTGGACACGGGTTTGATCCCTGGTCTGGGAAGATCCCACGTGCCGTGGGGCACCTAAGCGTGTGTACCACAACTACTGGAGCCTGTGTTCTACAACAAGAGAAGCCACTGCAATGAGAAGCCCACACACCAAAATGGAGAAAGTTGCACCCCTGCTGGCTGCAAGTAGAGAAAGACCATGTACAGCAAATGAGACCCAGCACAGTCAAAATATATATATTATATATATATATATATATATATATTTTTTTTTTTTGCTTGATTTTGTAAACTATGACAAGAGCATGCCATTCTCAAGGAAAAGAATGCAGGAAGTTAGGGGAAAGAAGCTTAATTTGAAGAAGGTCTTTCAGTTCAGTTCAGTTCAGAACTGAAGTTTGAAACTTAATTTGAAGAAGGCCTTTAGAGTCTCACAAATTTGAGGATGTCTGGTGATATATCCAATCAAATAAGATCTCCATTGACTTATACCACCCTGCGTCCACCACCTTGATGTTGCATCTTGCTCTCCCATTGAATCCTGGCTGTCTTTTCCCCTTGTTTCAACAATAGAAAGTCATTAAACTAACACTGTGTGAGTTCTGGTGTCAAGACACTGAGAGGCCTAGCGGCATCTGCTTGGACACTCAGGAATGTCAATTCAGCATGCTATGCAACGTCAGTGAGTCCAGAGGGAGACTAGCAGCCTCCTGGAGAACAAAAGAACCTCAGCCAATAGCCTACATTGTCTGTGGGGCATGTGAGCAAGGCCATCCCGAACCTTTTAAGTCAAGCTGATCATCCTACTGAATGTGGCCGAGTGTCAGGATTGCCCACCCAGGGAGTCGTGAAGACTGATAACTCATCGCTGTGCTAGGTCATTAAGGTCTGAACTGGCTTGCTGTCATGTCCGACTCTTTGCGACCCCATGGACTGTAGCCCCCCAGGCTCCTCTGTCCATGGGATTTTCCAGGCAAGAATACTGATGTGGGTTGCCATTTCCTACTCCAGGGGAACCTTCTCAACCCAGGGATCAAACCCATGTCTCTTGAGTCTCCTGCATTGACTGATTCTTTACCACTAGTACCACTTGGAAAGCCCAATAACTAACTGATACAGTGTCAACTTGTAAGACACCTTTGAAAGTTTTAGGTGTATTTTTAAAGTGCTACTCACTTCCAGTGAAATAAATGAAGTTATTTTATTTTCACAAGGGAAATAAAAGATACTCCAGATTTTTTGTTTAAAACTATGTCTTAACAGTAAAAAGCTATGTAGAAATATCTTTTAAAATTTTTTCTAAAATAGATTATTATAAATTTCTAAAGCCAGGTTTTGAACACAAGGAAATACATCACATACACATATGTGTATGCACACACAGACACACACATACCCTCCTATAAAGTTAATTAAAAATCAATTACATTCAATTTAAGGCATTAAAGTTAGGAGGAATTTTCATGCCTATAAAAGAGCAGAGTCTGGCTCATAATATGTACATAAGAACATCATAGGGAATAATCAAATGAGTTATTTTATTGTGTGAATAAGATCGACCACTTCTAACAAAAATGACATTGATTTGGGAATTTGGGACACAACCACAACATCTGTAATAAAGTATTATTTTCCATCATACACAGACAACATCATAAAGTATTTCTTTTAGTCTAAACCACAATTCTTGTAGAGGTCTAAAAGTTTTTATGCTGTATATTAAAAAACCAAAATAAGAACCAAATGATTTGGGAGAATCATGAGCTAATTTGAAAATACAAAGTTGAAGTTCTTCTCTTCATTTTATGTCTAAATCAATCTTCAATTGCTTTAACATTTCAATATTTTTGTTTTGTGGACACTCTAGGATTAAGAAAATAAATCCCCTAAATAAATTCATCACACCTTATTTGACATGAAGGAAGTTGTGTGGTCCTGGGGAGCTCAGGACTATATCTGTTCACTAGAAAATTATTTGCTTCAAAGGAGATGATATGTGGTATTTGAAGTAAGTCACTGTGGAGAATTTAGAGGATAGAAAGTGAAAATTAGCAGTCAGAGAGCACTAGCAGAAGAAAGCACCTTTGGAAAACTGTGAGCCACAAAGGCTTTCAACATTGCAAATGAAGGAGATGAGACACAGATAGGCAAATTACAATTAAATAGTAATTAGTACACCAGCAACCACTACACCAGAACTTAAACTCAACAATCAAAAAACTAAGATCATGGCATCCAGTTCCATCATTTCATGACAAACAGATGGAGAAACAATGGAAACAGTGACAGAATTTATTTTCCAGGGCTCCAAAATCACAGCAGATGGTGACTGCAGCCATGAAATTAAAAGACACTTGCTCCTTGGAAGAAAAGTTATGACCAACTTAAACAGAATATTAAAAAGCAGAGACATTACTTTGCTAACAAAGGTCTGTGTGGTCAAAGCTATGGTTTCTCCAGGAGTCATGTATGGGTGTGAGAGTTGGACTGTAAAGAAAGCTGAGCACAGAAGATTTGATGCTCTTGAACTGTGGTGTTGGGGAAGACTCTTGAGAGTCACTTGGACTGCAAGGAGTTCACACCGGTCCATCCTAAAGGAGATAAGTCTTAAATATTTTTTGGAAGGACTGATGCTGAAGCTGAAGCTCCAATACTTTGGCCACCTGATGTGAAGAACTGACTTATTAGAAAAGGCCCTAATTGTGGGAATGATTGAAGTCAGGAGAAGGGGATGACAGAAGATGAGATGGTTGGATGACATCACCAACTCAATGGACATGAGTTTGAGCAAGCTCCAGGAGTTTGTGATAGACAGGGAAGCCTAGCTTGCTGTAGTCCATGGGGTCGTAAAAAGTTGGGCATGACTGAGCAACTGAACTGGACTGAGTCGGTAGCAATCAGTACGCCAGAACTTAAACCCAGATTTCTTCTTCTTATTTAAAAATTTTATTGGAGTATAATTGGTCGACAATGTTTTGTTAGTTTCTGCTATACAACACTCTAAATCAGCTATGTGGTTATATAGACACAAAGTCTTGTCTGACTCTTGTGACCCCCAAGAGCTATAACCTGCCAGGCTCCTCTGTCCATGGGATTTCCCAGGCAAGAATATTGGAGTGGGTTGCCATTATCTTCTCCAAGGGATCTTCCCAACCCAAGGATGGAACCTGGGTCTCCTGCATTGCAAGTGGATTTTTTCACAGACTGAGCCACCAGGGAACCCATGGAGCTGAGTATAATCTGTGCATATTCTAGATTTAATTGCATTCCTACTAGGCTTAACAAAGGTCCATGTAGTCTAGGCTATGGTTTTTCCCATATATTAAATAGTAATATAGATGTATAGACGTGAGAGTTGGACTATAAAGAAAACTGAGAACTGAAAAATTGATGCTTTTGAACTGTGGTGTTGGAGAAGACTCTTGAGAGTCCCTTGGACTGCAAGGAGATCCCACCAGTCCATCCTAAAGGAGATCAGTCCTGGGTGTTCATTGGAAGGACTGATGCTGAAGCTGAAACTCTGATACTTTGGCCACCTGATGTGAGGAGCTGACTCATTTGAAAAGACCCTGATACTGGGAAAGATTGAAGGCAAGAGGAGAAGGGGACGACAGAGGATGAGATGGTTGGATGGCATCACCAACTCAATGGACGTGGGTTTGGGTAATCTCTGGGAGTTGGTGATGGACAGGGAGGCCTGGCATGCTGCGGTCCATGGGGTCGCAAAGAGTCGGACATGATTGAGCGGCTGAACTAAACTGAACTACTAGGCTCTGAGATAATACTCCATAAACAAATATCTTAACATTTCTACAATTAAACACATGGGCATTTACACTAAGTGGGATGAATTAAACATTAAAAATCTCAGTTCAGGTTGAATTTGGTTTCTAGGGAGTTCATTTCTCAATTAATAGAAATAAAACACTTGTTTTCTTCTATCAGATTCTGGAATTGTAATCAAGGGATTCAAAACACTGTATATTTCTCACTCAGAAATGTGTTTTAATCCTTGACCAATATTTTCCCTTTATTTTTTTTCCACACAGTTCTGAATTCTAGTTCCATATAGAATATCTTTAAGAAAAATCCCCTTTAGTCTTTTTCTAGAGTATCTTTTCTCCTCATATTCTATATCAATGACTATAAATGGTGTTTATGGGTTTTCCATGTGATCCAGGGGTATAGAATTCACCTGCCAATGCAGGAGATGCAAGAGATACAAGTTTGATCCCTGGGTGGGGAAAATGCCCTGGAGTCAGAAATGGCAACCCACTCCAGTATTCCTGCCTGGAGAATCCCATGGACAGAGGAGCCTGGTGGGCTACAGTCCACAGGACGGCAGAGAGTTGGACAAGTCTTAGCAGCAGCAGCTCAAATGATGCTTGATTGCTTTTTTTGTTCAATTTAACATAGCAAACAGTTCAATGCAAAGATAGGTAAGTTGATGTTTAGAGTCACCCGGGATACTGGCCTTCACACATATAGCGGGGACTCTACTGAAGGATCCAAATGAACTTTTGACACTACAAGTCTCGGTCTTTAGATGTAGGAGGCAACTTAGATGAAGTATCAACATCACAGTTAAAATTTGTGGAAAGCACTCTGGGATTAAATGCAGCAAAGATTTTACAGGACTCAGGGGTCACACAGGTATAGGAAGGCTAAGTCTGCCATATGCAGTGGAAGTTTAATTATAAAATGTAAGGGCGCTGAGGACTAGCCTTGGAATGTATGCTAATATGGTGCACATATCAGCATTTTTGGTCATACCTCAGTAAAATGGGGCCTATAAAGGGGAAGAATGCAAACTAGGTATTTGCTAGAGATTTTAAAGTTCCCAGTTAATTATTCAAACTTTTTTTGTGAGATATTAAAATTCTAATTTAATATTTGATTATAAAAAAGAATCTATAATTTTTTCATATCCCTTTTCTGCTTTCACTAAAATCACCAATATAAAGAGTCTATAAAATTTTTTTTTCATATCCCTATTCTGCTTTTTCTAACATCTCCAATACCCTTGTGTGCTAAGTCACTTCAGTCATGTCTGACTTTTTGCAACCCCATGGACTGTAGTCTGACAGACTCCTCTGTCCATGGGATTCTCCAGTCAAGAACACTGGAGTGGGTTGCCATGCCCTCCTCCAGGGGATCCTCCTGACCCAGGAATTGAACTCATGTCTCTTACATCTCCTGCACTGACAGGTGGATTCTTTACCACCAGCACCACATAGAAAACCCTCCAATACCTCTAACACTCAATTAATTGCTATTGGTTTTTTGGGGGAAGACATTATGAATCAACCACCCTGCTGTATACTCCCTGTCTGTAGCTCCCTGGAAGTTACACTTTGCCACTTCCTTGACGTGGAGTGTGGTAAAATAACCAGCGCTGGCCAGTGATACATGGAAGAAAGGTCACGTGTCACTTCTGGGCAAAGCATTTCAAAAGCGAAGCATAACCTCCTCTTCTCACTTACATTGTCTCAGCAGACTCCTGTGTTTTGATGTCAGCAGGACCCAGGCCGGATTCTCCCAGTTGAATCCCTGAGTGACCTGGTGGAGTACAGCCTTCTTCTTCCTTCTCTAAGACTGGCTTGGGGCAGACCTCTAGCCAGGCGGAAAATTAGCCTGTTGCTTTAAGCTACTGAAATTTTTTTCAGATTGTGCGGTTTTGTTGTTGTTCAGTTGCTAAGTCATGTCCACCTCTTTGCTGCCTCATGGACTGCAGCATGCTAGGTTTCCCTGTCCTTCACTATCTCTTGGAGTTTGTTCAAACTCGTGTCCATTGAGTCAATGATGCCCCCTGTCTCATTTTCTGTCACCCCCTTCTCCTGCCCTCCATTTTTCCCAGCCTCAGGGTCTTTTCTAATCAGTTGATTCTTTGCATCAGGTGGCCAAAGTATTGGAGCTTCAGCTTCAGTATCAGTCCTTCCAATGAACATTCAGGGTTGATTTCCTTTAGGATTGATTGGTTTGATCTCCTTGCTGTCCAAGGGACTCTCAAGAATTTTCTTCATCACCAAATTTCTAAAGGGTCGATTCTTCTGTGCTCAGCCTTCTTTGTTGGGTTATCTCAGCATAATCCAGACCATCTGACTGGAAAAATAATTTCTCTACAAAATGACTGTTTATCGCTCTGGCTTTGGATTTTCTCTTGAAAGTTACAAATTCTTTTTAATCCATATTAGAAATGCCAAGGTCTAGTAGATGACTAAGTTCTTTGAGGTGAATATATAAAATATTGATGCAGTCCCTTCAGATGCTCTGGTAAACTATAACCCCCAAACAAAAGTTCTAATCTTTCAAGACTATTGAGAAATAGCTTAGCCTAACAATGTTGTATTCATAAATCCAAAATACTGAGAGTTTAATGATATATTTTTCCCTCAATTTTTAAAAATTGACCTTAGCAGTTAATCAAGTGCTATAGTGACTTGTTCAAACTAGAAATTCTGGACAACCATGAGAGGTGAAGTATCATGTGGGGAAAAAAAAAACAAAACTATTGTACATGGATTTAGAAGAAACTATATTGATATTACAGAGCAAATCAGCATATGTAAAACCCCAAAATTGGAATATTGGAAAATGCAGCAAAGTTCTGTTAGAACTTCACTTGTACATGTTTGGCTGTGTGTGTGTGTGTGTGTGTGTGTGTGTGTGAGTGTATGTGTATGATTAGTGACAACTTTAAATTTGTTTTAACCTGAGTTCAGAATTACTGAAATTCAGTTTTTTCCTTACATGGTGATATGAAATGAAATTTAAAAAGTACATTTGAAAGACCCAATATTAATGTGCAAATGAGAAAGCTAAAATGAGAAGGGGCTTTTTGGGTGGTTCAGATGGTAAATAGTCCACCTGCAACGCAGGAGACACAGGTTGGATTCCTGGGTTGGGAAGATACCCTGGAGAAGGGAATGGTTACTCACTCCAGTATTCTTGCCTGGAGAATTCCATGGACCGAGGAGATATATTTACACTTCTGACTACTTCCAGTTATAGGAAAGGAGCTGAATCAATGGCAAAGATAAATTTCCAGTCATATTTTTTAATCAGTTATCATTTTTTAAAAATAAGAGACAAAATCCAGGCAATTTGCGAAACCAAAGTTTATTTTAAAGTATTATTATGACCAGATATACTTTTCTTTTTTTTCATTTATTTTTATTAGTTGGAGGCTAATTACTTTACAATATTGTAGTGGTTTTTGTCATACACTGACATGAATCAGCCATAGACTTACATGTGTTCCCCATCCTGATCCCCCCTCCCACCTCCCTCTCCACCCGATCCCTCTGGGTCCTCCCAGTGCACCAGGCCTGAGCACTTGTCTCATGCATCCAGCCTGGGCTAGTGATCTGTTTCACTATAGATAATATACATGTTTCGATGCTGTTCTCTTGAAACATCCCACCCTCACCTTCTCCTACAGAGTCCAAAATTCTAAGAACAGATATACTTTTCAATCTGTAAAGTGGGTATAAGACATTTCTCTTAAAGGAGGTTGTGGTTCAGATAAAATAAAATTTGTAAAATATTTTGCAATGAGAAATCAGCTTACAACTGAATATAAGATATGGTTTTAATTTTCTATTTTCCTTGCTGACAATTTTTATGTAATTCAATATGCTTCCCTCAGCAATCTGCCTCTTTTATGTAAGGAATCTACCTCTTCATATTAACTACAGACACATTCAGGGTTTGTACTTGTCAAGTTTTACCAGGCAAGCTGAGTTAACCCTCATCCTGCCTAAACTAGTTTTAGCAAAATGAAATCTACAGATACGAAAATTGTACTTCTTTTTGCAAAATCCAAACTTAAGCATTGTCTTTTTCAAGAATATATAATACATCACATCCAATTTATCACACATTTCATTGACCACTTGGATACAAAGATGAAAATGTAATTTCAATGATATATTTTTAATTAGAATTCTTCAGTTTGTCTGTGGTTATCTTATATTAATTGCTGCATGTGAAAGTGAAGTCGCTCAGTCGTGTCTGACTCTTTGCAACCCCATGGACTGTAGCCTACCATGCTCCTCCATCCATGGATTTTCTAGGCAGGAGTACTGGAGTGGGTTGCCATTTCCTTCTCCAGGGAGATCAAGCCAGGGATCGAACCCGGGTCTCTCACATTGCAGCCACCAGGGAAGTCCAAGTAATCTATTTTGTGAGCAGATACGATGCTGTAAAATGTTTCAACAAAATCGACATTTTCTCCAAGCTCATGAGCATATTTGATGAGCCTGTACTTTTGTATTCTTTAAACTGACTCACAGATCCACACACATCAATTCAGCTACAGTTTGCACACTGGAAAATATCACAAAGGGCTCTCAATAACTAGAAGTGTTCTATGTATCATATTTAAAATCTAGATCCTTAAAGTACACAGGCAAATGTTTATCAAAATTCTAATTGACAGCCAGCCTTGTAACCAAGATGCTAAATATAACCCACATGCATTACAGACCCTTCCATTCTCCTCACTGACAAGTCTTTGTTTGTTTGTTTGTTTGTTTGCCTGCAAAGTAGTTGCTTCCATCAAGTTCATTTTGCCATTTCCTTAAATCTTACCTCCCCCTGCTGGCTGTGCATCATGGAATGTGTCTAGGTAGACTTGAAAATAGCTCATAAAGATTGGAGACCTCTCGGAAGGCCACTAGTAAAAATAAACACTTGCATATACAACTAAATGCACACACGTGTACACATATATACCAGGAAACTAGACTTTTTGGTAAATTAAATTGAATCTTAGATTAAGTTCTTAGACAATGAAAAATAACATTTTATTTGAAAGGGGAATACATCATATTTTGAACAAGAAAGATACCCAAGATAAATTCTTCAATCTAACAGTGAAGTGTATTTTAATCTAGCTATAGCTTTAGATATACTTTTTAGATATACATTTAGACATATTTTTTAGATTATATGATTTGCACACAGCTTACCAGAAATACCAAGAAGACATTTACTCATATTTCTATATGTTGATTCATACAGATTCCTATAGGCCCACAGCACTGATTATGCAGAAATAAATTGAATTGTTACAAGCACCTTTATTGTCTTATAGGCATAAGTAAGTTTATAGGAACTTTTAACATCCCTGCCTTTCTGAATTACAGCCTGGTCCTTCGACTAGACTATCTGGCCTGAAATGCCAAAAGTGCTGGAAAATCCAACACACACAGAACCACAAGACGCATGGTTTTCAGAACTGTGTCTCCATGGTCTGCAATTTACATTAAATTGCTATGTTTTGGTTAAATGGCACCTTAGCTTCCCAGCAACTCTTTCAATAGTTGTTTCTTTAATTATTATTTAATTTTGTGGTTATGACTGGTTTTCAGTTAAAGCGGGTACTACTGACAAATTCAATTAAAAGAAAATAGAGGACTTAATGGTCCATGCTAATGCTTCATTTCATACATAATATTTTATCATTTTCTGTGCAAATTTGTAATGAGTGTTTGGTTTGTATTAATAAATGCTTACATTTAGGCCACATAAAGTACAGTAATTAAAATATTTTGCTAATAATATTTACTTATAAGTGTTCTAGAAACAATTAACCCGTTGATTCCAATCACTTTTCCTAAAAACTAACTTCCAAGAATACAGTTCTTTGGCATCAAAAGTATTGTTTTAATGTTACTTTTAATAAAGTGCCCCGGGTGTTATTTTATTATATTTTAATAGAGCATGCTACATATGTGCTGCTTTCTGGAATGCAGATTTCACAAGATAATAGCAAACAAAAATTTAAACAAAACTACCATTTGGGGGAATTTTGAACAAAAGAAGTCTTGACACATATGTTATAGATCTCCTTTCCAAATAGTTAAACTGAAAAATGTAACTGTTTATTGTATTGAAATGAGTAAACGTTGTTGCCTTTTGCTCTGTAAAGTAAATGTTGCTCTACAGTATTTTTGCTTATAACCTATAACAGAAATCATCTGTAGACAATTTACATTCCTTCTCAGACTAAAGGAAGATATGTTACCTCCCCAAATGAATAAAGATCTTATTTACAAACATGTTGCAGGATATGTGTTGCTCATAAATCAAGGAGATTACAGCATTACAAATTAAATATATATATACACAAAATGTATAAGCACAATAAAGGAGAGATCTTTTCATTTTATATTTTAGAAAGTTGGAAGTAAATTTGTGTGGGTTTATCCTGTTTCTAGCCCATGTGACAAAGGAAAAGTTAAGGACTTTTAAAAATCTAATCTCTGGAAATGTGATCAGTAATTGACTAATCAATGACTAAGAGTTTCTTGAAAGTGGCAGTCAAAACCTAAGAATAAGAAAACACGATGCCCCAAAGCATTGAGGAAAGTGAAAAAAACATCTTGATGTAGTCTCCTCCTTTAAGACGGACAATGAGAAAATGAAAACCCCTCCTGAAATCTTCAGGTACTGAAGCATGAGGCATTGAGTTTTAAAAAGTTTTAAAAGGTATGAAGGTCTGGTTCATTAGGAGAAGTCCTTGGTTTTAAACACAAGTTTGAAAGGACAGGCTTAGTTTTCCATCAAAAGTCAACTGAAAGTGGAAAAAGAATTGGAAAAAGCATAGATACATGTGTGTGTATAACTGAATCACTTTGCCATGCACCTGAAAGCAACACACACTGTTATTCATTGTTATCCGACCATACTCAAGACCAAGTAAAACTTAAATGTTTCAAACATGTCCTTTAAAGAAAAAGCCACTTGGCTCTAGCATATAAAAAGGAATTATTACTATTTTAAAGGTGAGAAAACATACACAACTTCAGGCCAAACACTGAATAATTGGAAGGCTATATTTGTAACTCAGATGTACATTGGCCCACAAGATTACCTATTTAAATGTCTCATAGACACTTTGGAAATATAGGTATGTAAATTTTCACTTTAGAGTGATAATTTCAAAGGGGTTGGAACACTTATTATCATTGTTGTTGTTGCTGTTGTTGTTTAGACGCCCAGTGGTGACCGACTCTTTGCGATCCCATAGACTATAACCCACCAGGCTCCTCTGTCCATGGCATTTCCCAGGCAAGAATACTGGAGTGGGTTGTCATTTCCTCCTCCAGAGAATCTTCTCCAGCCAGGGATGGAACTCCAGTCTCCTGCATTGCCAGGCAGATTCTTTACCACTGAGCCACCTGGGAAGCCCGTTATCCTTATTATTATAAAGATCATCTAAAGCAGAGTGGGAATTAAAATATACACATGCACAGAAATGGTGCATTTAGTCCTTGGGATCGAAGGACATTGCCATTCCTTCCACCAACAGCCAAACAGAAAAAGGCATGGCCATAAATATACTCTAAAATGTTCACACAGTTTATCCTGGTCCATGGAAGAAGAGAACAGAAAGTAATAATAATCAATAACCATAATGTACAGTGGCTTCAAATGTCAGACCTACTTTCTGCTGACCAAATGACCAGATATGACAGATTTTGGCACAATAGTTTTCCCATGTTAAAGAGTTAAACTAAACATGTTCTGTTGTCGTTGTTGCTTAGTTGCTCAGTCCTGCCCTACTCTTTTGGGACCTCATGGACTAAAGCCCACCAGGCTCCTCTGTCCATGGGATCCTTCACGCAAGAATACTGGAGTGGGTAGTCGTTCCCTTCTCCAGGGGATCTTCCCAACCCAGGGACTGAACCCATGTCTCCCGCAGGGCAGGCGGATTCCTTACCACTGAGCCACCGGAGAAGCCTGTTCTATTGTTTATGACATCATTAAACTCCTTTTGCTTTCCCCCCAGAAAATTTTCCATCTGGTTAAGTTTCTTTTATAATATTCAATACAGAGTAAATATGTCAATAAGCTTTTTCTTTTTCTCCATCTTGAAAAGAGCTGTAGTTCATGAAATATTTTTTTTCTAACGCCTAAAATGAAGAGATCTTGAGTCTTTCCCATCCTATTGTTTTCCTCTAATTCTTTGCACTGAACACTGAGGAAGGCTTTCTTATCTCTCCTTGCTATTCTTTGGAACTCTGCATTCAAATGGGTATATCTTTCTTTTTCTTCTTTGCCTTTTGTGTATTTTCTTTTTCCAGCTATTTGTAAGGCCTCATCAACCATTTTGCCTTTTTGCATTTATTTTTCTTGGGGATGGTCTTGATCGCTGCCTCTTGTATGTACAATGTCACAAACCTCCATACATAGTTCTTCAGGCACTCGGTCTACCAAATTTAATCCCTTGAATCTATTTGTCACTTCCACTGTATAATAATTAGGGATTTGATTTAGGTCATACCTGAATGGTCTAGTGGTTTTCCCTACTTTCTTCTATTTAAGCCTGTATTTGGCAATGAGGAGTTCACGATCTGAGCCACAGACAGCTCCCAGTCTTGTTTTGTTGATGGTGTAGAGATTCTCCATCTTTGGCTGAAAAGAATGCAATCAATCTGATTTCAGTTTTCACCATCTGGTGATGTCAATGTGTAGAGTCTTCTCTTGTGTTGTTGGAAGAGAGTGTTTGCTATGACCAGTACGTTCTCTTGGCAAAACTCTGTTAGCCTTTGACCTGCTTCGTTTTGTACTCCAAGGCCAAATTTGCCTGTTACTCCAGGTATCTCTTGACTTCCTACTTTTGCATTCCAGTCCCCTATAATGAAAAGGACATCATTTTTGGGCGTTAGTTTGTGAAGGTCTTATAGGTCTTCATAAGACCATTCAACTTCAGCTTCTTCAGCATTACTGGTCAGGACATAGACTTGGATTACTATGATATTGAATGGTTTGCCTTGGAAACAAACAGAGATCATTCTGTTGTTTTTGAGATTGCATCCAAGTACTGCATTTTGGACTCTTTTGCTGACTATGATGCATACTTCATTTTTTTCCTAAGGGATTCTTGACCACAATAGTAGATATAAAGGTCATCTGAAATTGTATGGGCCTAGCAGAAGCAGAAATGGTATAGACCTAACAGAAGCAGAAAATATTGAGGAGAGTTGGCAAGAATACACAGAAGAATTATACAAAAAAGATCATGACCCAGATAACCACAATGGTGTGATCAGTAACCTAGAGTCAGACATCCTGGAATGTGAAGTCAAGTGGGCCTTAGGAAGCATCATGATGAACAAAACTAGTGGAGGTGATGGAATTCCAGTTGAGCTATATCAAATCCTAAAAGATGATGCTGTAAAAGTGCTGCACTCAATATGCCAACAAATTTGGAAAACTCAGCAGTGGCCACAGGACTGGAAAAGGTTAGTTTTTATTTCAATCCCAAAGAAAGGCAATGCAAAGAATGCTCAAACTACCACACAATTGGACTCATCTCACATACTAGCAAAGTAATTCTCAAAATTCTCCAAGTCAAGCTTCAACAGTACCTGAACTGTGAACTTCCAGATGTTCAAGCTGGATTTAGAAAAGGCAGAAGAACCAGAGGTCAAATTGCCAACACCCTTTGGATCATCAAAAAAGCAAGAGACTTCCAGAAAAACATCCACTTCTGCTTTATTGACATGCCAAAGTCTTAGACTGTGCAGATCACAACAAACTGTGGAAAATTCTTCAAGAGATGGGAATACCAGACCACTTGACATGCCTCTTGAGAAATCTGTATGCAGGTCAGGAAGCAACAGCTAGAACTGGACATGGAACAACAGACTGATTTCAAATCAGGAAAGGAGTACGTCAAGGCTGTATATCATCACCCTGCTTATTTAACTTAAATGCAGAGTACATCATGAGAAACACTGGCCTGGAAGAACCACAGGCTGAAATCAAGATTGCTGGGACAAATATAGATAACCTTAGATATGCAGATGACACCATCCTTATGGCAGAAAGTGAAGAAAAACTAAAGAACCTCTTGATGAAAGTGAAAGAAGAGAGTGAAAAAGTTGACTTAAAGCTCAACATTTAGAAAACTAATATCATGGCATCTGGTCCCATCACCCCATGGAAAATAGATGAGGAAACAATGGAAATAGTGACAGACTTTATTTTTTGGAGCTCCAAAATCACTGCAGATAGTCACTGCAGATATGAAATTAAAAGACAGTTGCTCCTTGGGAGAAAAGTTATGACCAAACTAGACAGCATATCAGAAAGCAGAGGCATTACTTTGCCAACAAAGGTCCATGCAGTCGAAGATCTGCTTTTTCCAGTAGTCATGTATGGATGTGAGAGTTGGACTATAAAGAAAGCTGAGTGCTGAAGAATTGATGCTTTTGAACTATGGTGTTGGAGAAGACTCTGAGAGTCCCTTGGACTGGAAAGAGATCCAACCAGTCAGTCCTAAAGGAAATCAATCCTGAAGAGGATTGGTGTTGAAACTGAAACTCCAATCCTTTGGCCACCTGATATGAAGAACCAACTCATTTGAAAAGACCCTGATCCTGAGAAAGATTGAAGGTAGGTGGAGAAGTGGACCACAGAGGATGAGATGGTTGGATGGCATCACCGACTTGATGGACATGAGTTTGAGTAAGTTCTAGGAGTTGGTGATGGACAGGGAAGCTTGGCATGCTGCAGTCCATGGGGTAGCAAAGCATTGAACGTGACTGAGCAACTGAACTTAACTGAATGCCTAAAATAAAGCCTACTGTAGAGAAAGCTTCTGTCAAAATAATAATGACTGATTCATTTATCTTTCTGAAGCTACCTTGGTACGAGATCTGAGTCTGTCTCTAACCTGGCAGAATATGCCAGAAGATTGAGGAATCTGGGGTTTCAGGACTCAGGTGTTCCTGCTGTCCTTACTTCATGCTTGTCACAGCGACTTCAGCAATTGTGCCTTAAAGGATGGGGGATGTAAAACTTTTCTCTCTGGTTACCTTTGGAGAAGAGAATAAATAATCCAGTTCTAGTGCCCTTGCAATCATAGAGAAAATAAAACAGCATGATCTCATTGGGGTAAGGGGATTAACCCTTCTGGGAAGATTAAGACAAACCTTGTTCTTTCTTAGTTTCTTTTTAAAATCTCCAGGGTTTGGAGTTGACAGTTGGTTGCTTACACAGTTATTGACAGTGTATTCAAAATTTTTAGTGGTATAATTTTTTGAGTGAATAGAAAAGGGTGCTAATCGACTATGTGATAATACATAAAAACAAGATAGACAAAGATTTCAACCTGACTTTTTATTCTTGGCCACTCAGCATAAGGGATCTTAGTTCCCAGACTAAGGATAAAACCTGCACTCCCTGTGGTGGAAGTGTGGAGTCTTAACCACTGGCTCACCAGGGAAGTTACCTCAACCTGAAGTTTGAGTGTTACTTGCATTAAATTGCATACAAATAGGTGTTGGTCTTCTCAAAGTATTTGTTAGTAATGGCATTTGTCTCATGCGTTGCTTTAAGTGGTGAATAAGGTACAGAATTTGGGTGCATGAAACTCTGCTTTGCCGAGTTTTATCTGACCCAAGAGCTCTTCCAGACTTATCTCCCTTTGCTATCAGGATTTTTACCTGCTGGTTTCCTTTTCACCTCTGTCTGTTTCCTTTCTTCAAAGCACTGTTCCTTTACTAGATAGCGACTGGATTGATGCCTTTCTGTGCTTTCTTTTTTATTGTACACTCTCCTTTTTATCACACTGTGATGGGACAGTCAGTGATTATGCTAGAAGCTTTAAATGCTGATTCCTCTCACTGGTCAGTAGATATAGGGCTTAGGCTGGTGATCAGTTCCTGCAGCCCTCATTTTTTTTTTCCACTCATTCAGTCGTGTTCAACCCTTTGCAACACTATGGATTGTAGTCGGCCAGGCTCCTCTGTCCCTGGAATTCTCCAGGCAAGAATACTGGACTGGGTAGCCACTTTCTTCTCCAGGGGATCTTACAGACCCAGGGATTGAATGCACATCTCCTGCCTTGAAGGTGGATTCTTTACCATCTGAGCCTCCAGGGAAGACTCTCATTTAAACCCTAGTGAATCAGGATTTGCTAGGTCTCATCCTAATTTTAAATAGTCCATGATATTTAAACTAAGTGTTGCATTATAGATACACGATTGACAAATTCTCATTTCTGATAAAATGCTGTGATGTGGGAAGCTTTGTCTTAGCCTCTGGAAACTGAAAGATATCACATCAGTGCTTCAGGTGAGACACAAATTACTAAGCAAAGCAATTTAGTTAGGAGCAAAACACATCATTAAAGAACACAGCCTTCAGAATAACTTGATCAGGTATTTCATTGGCTGAGAAGTTCAGTAGGTTTCAGATTAAACACATAGCCCCTATTTTGTTGGAGGAGTTACTTCACTGTCAAAATTGTTTTATCATTTATGGAGAGGCAGTAGGATGGAGAAGTTAGGAGGGGGTAAAAGACAGATACTTCTCTTTTCAGGTGGGGATGGGGCAAAAATGCTGATGTGAATTACATAGATTGTATTGTTCTTGGGTTTTGCTACATTAGTTTGACTAGGTTAACTAACAGACACATTTTAATTAGGAACCATGTGGAAGAAATGGTATTTGGCAGAAGAAAGGGAAGCTCTCAGAAATAAATCACGGCTTCATGGGGCAAGATTGGCTTCATCATGTTGAGTATGGAGCAGGGGAAGAAAGCACACAGGAAAAGCAGCTGTGGAGGGAAAGAGAAGGGATTGAATGTCACTATGCTTCAATATATTTTAAAAAGACAACACAATGCAAAGCTCTAAACAAAGCAGGCACACAACCAACATTTGTGGCATGAGCTGAGTTAATGAACAAAAGATGCCAAAACCAGGTACTTAAAAAGCAGGTGCAGATACAGTCAGGTCCAGGACCTGATTTTGTACTGAACCCGTAGTTGAGGTCAGGAGGAGAAGGGGATGACAGAGGATGAGATGGTTGGATGGCATCACCAACTCAACGGACGTGAGTTTGAGCAAACTCCAGGAGATGGTGGAGGACAGGGAAGCCTGGCGTGCTGCAGTCCATGGGGTCACAAAGAGTTGGACACGATTTAGTGACTGAAAAACAACAACAACATAGTTAAAAAAAAAAAAAAAAAAAAAAACTTAAGTCAAGTAAGTGTTTTCAGATAATAATAAATTATCTGAATAAATAGTAAATTATTACTATTACTAAATAAATAGTAAATAATGACAGTTTTCTCACCTCAATGAACTCAGTCATGGTATGCTTTCATCCAAAGGTTGTATGTATTATTACTAGGACTTGCTCAGGCTTTACTTAATAAAGATTTTGAGCAAAACACAATGTATAATAGATGTTTTATGGTCAATTGTTTGTATCATGCACTAGATTGTTGGTAGATTTTCCATGTTTGGAATAAATCCAGTGCATCGTGCCAAGGCAGTCGCAACATGTCTGTTCAGTAATGTCCATGCGCTAAAAGTCCCCAAGAGGCCTCTACTGGGAGAGGATTAAAACTTGTCATTATGCCAGAGAACAAATATTTGCTGGTTCTCTGCAGTGTGCAGCAATGTTAGAGCTCATGTTACAGGTTAATTGTTTTCAGTAGTGGGATCACCTGAATCAGGTTTTCCTTGGCTTAGCAGAGAATGAATAAGGAAACCCAACACAACGTGACCACCAATACTGGGGACAAAACGCTGACCAGCTAAGGCAGCCAATGGCCACTGGGAAATTCTCAAAATGTGCTTCCATCTGGTGTACAGAGCACAGGAGATTTCACCCCTACTTGGTCTTTTAGCACTAGGCAGCAAAGACTTCTTCCTGAAGCGTGGGTGAGATTCAGAGAAACAGGACACAAAAAATTGTGTTTCGAGCACAAAATGGAAAAGAAAACACCTTCAGGTTATCGGCCAGAAATCCAGAGAATTTACACGTCCACTCACCAGAAATCGGTAGCCTGGAAATAGCCTCAATTTCACATGACTGCAAGGTTTCTTACGTAAAAATAAGATTGTCCATCTCTGAAAACCGGGTACCAGTTTTTTTTTTTTTTTTTTCCCTGCTGTCTTTTTCCAGCCTGATTTTAAGCTCCGTAAAATCAGCATTCTTGGTAAAATGGGAATACTGTGTATCTTTCTCCATCACATCCTGTGCGGGACTAATTACTCATTCTGTACTTAAAAAGTAAAAGTATGGGAGCTCTCTGCATTGACAGCACCCATGTTTGCAGAGGTAGCCGGCCAGTCAGCATTTTCATTCTGCACAAAACGCCTGAGAAGATTTTAGAAATGGCAAAGCCGCCTCTTTTGCATCAATCTACATTGCAATTTTAGCAAAGCAGCATTACTCAGAACACCATACAGTATATCCCAGTGTACACAGTCAGAGTCCAATTTGAATCTGTGGGATGAATTAAAATACCATATACTAAAGAGGCGTTCAAAAATAGTAAACTACCGTAGCTACCAGCTGCAATCTCTTCTTTTTCTTGAAAAATCTTCTCCATTTAAGTCAGATCAGCATATGGCTTATCCAAACTATACCTTGTAATAACTCCATGAAAACGGAATGACTTGTTGGAAACTTACACAGCACAGGTAGGGAAGAGGGATGCTAAACTGATCTTCTTACACTGGGGTCTTCTCACCTGCTAGAAACTATGCCAGCCCAAGAGCCATGATAAAAATCTCTGCCTAGCTGATCTTTCGCCTTTTCATTCCCCTGAAAACCTTGCATTTCTTACACCAGCGGCTCTGTAGCAAGATACACAATAACAATGGTCAGAACCGGCACTCCACGGCTGACCACCTAGAAAGAAACGTTCTCTGCTGGGACTCCGGCCCCGCGCGCAGCCAGCCGGCTGCGGTTTCTGCATGGCTTGTGCCGGACAATGTCGGGCAATCAGTCTCAGAATGCGGTGTCAGTCAGCGCTCTGGCACTTGTACAACCTCAAAGGGTGAACTACAACGCGGCCCAGGCCGTGGTCAGCGGCTGGTGGCCGTGCTGGGCGGTGTGTGGGTGAAGTGGGGTGGAAGGAAGCGGGCTGGGGCGCCGCCTTGGGTTTTCCCAGGCTCTGAGGACCGGCGGCCCGCGGCCAGCATCCTCTGGGGCGTCCTCCGCTCCTCTTGGCCTTTTGGCCCCCGCCCCTCCCCCTCCCCTCTCCCCCACCGCGCCCAGCCTTTGGTGCAAGAAAGAGACCTGAGTGCCACAAAAGGCCAAGGCCAGCTCAGTTTCAGACCCCAGGGCCACATGTGTTCAGCGAAGGAGAGTGTAAGACACACTGGATGTAGCAGTTAATACTTTAGACGGACGGTTTTCCGACTCCGGTTCTCTTTTAAGCCATGCATATTTATTGCCATTCAAAGAGACGATGCTCGCATACCAGCAAACAGCTCTTGAGAACACAGCAAATCTTAAAATGATTAAGGCACTGGGGTTTGCTAAAGATGTGGCATGCAAAGAATCATGAGAAAGCCATGGAATATTAAAAAAATATTAATAATGTCAGTTCTAATAATTCAATCTCAGCTTTCTTTTGGTATAGTCCTGCTGCAAGCAGTGTACCCAGTCTTTTTTTCTTAAGAATGAACAAAGATCACGGAGCAGATTGTAACCTAGGTAAATTGCATGTCTGTTTACAATTGTATTTCACATATTCCATATATCATTTGCAAACTATTCTCTAAAGAAATATGTATCAAACTTTTGGGAAAAAAATGAAGATTTGATGACAATCTGTTTTTCTTTCATTTGTTTCAGATGCTGCATGATTTTTCATCTGCTGCTTAAATTCTTTGTCTGTATTTGGGATATAGTGTCCTGTCATGTTCATCCCTGTTTTCTTTTGTTCTTTCAGCTTTTACATTCATAAACTACATTTCTTGAAATGATATCACCACAATTAAGCAAAGAAGAAGGGAAAAAGACCTTATTGAAAATTGTAATGAGGTATGTATACAATGTGATTACAGACTTCTGATCAAAAGTGAACGTCAAATATCTTTTCACATTACGCTTAAAAAAAAAAAAAAATCAAACTGAGTTCCCCACCCCCCAATACTTTTACTTATAGGAATATGCAACTTGTGAGTTTTTTAGACATTGTTGTTGCAAAGATGTCTTGGGCTATACTTTGAGGAGAGAAGTGTAGAATTATAGCATATTTATGAACATGTTTTTATCATCTGCACTTTGGGGATGGGAATTATTCCCTAGTAATTAATTGCTGCAACTGTTTTAACTGTCAAAACTAAAGATGAATCCTGCAAGAATAGTTCAACCAGGATAACAACCAATGGTAACTGCTTAGGCATATGACTCATAGAAAACAGTGAGGAAGAGCAGAGATGCTGAACTGAATGCTACGTGGATCTAACAGCTCAGGGCTAGCATTACTCACAGTGTATTAATAGAATCATTTTACTCTTAAGTTAGCTCTGAAATCAGACAAAAACACATTCATTCAGAAGATAAATTTCTATCCCACTACACATAAGGGCTCTTAGACCCTGCTAAATACTCTTGTCCACCATATATTTAATTATTTCTTGTACTGGAATTCAAATCATTGGGGGAAAAGAAAAGTCTATTTAATTTTAGAATGGCTTCAAAGATAATCATGAGAAAAACAACACCACATTACCTTGTCGATTTGGTGTATAGGCATGATATAAATAAACGTGTGATGAATTATAATCAAGCTTGGATGTAAACATTGGTGTTGGCTTCGAAACGAAAAGCACACATTTAGAAATAACTGATAAGGATCACTGGTTGAGACAGCACATTACAGAGCTTGGGGAAAGAAGCAGTTACTCAGTGAAAATGCTTTTGGCAACTATTGACCTTTGAGTTCCTGACTTAAAGGACACACAAACAACACCATTCTCCAGCAAGTTTTCCTTGATAAACCTGCTGGAAAGGGGGACGAATATCCTGAAGCCATTTGACATGCACAATTTAGCAATTATGTGGTCAGAGGAGGAATGATTCTGTTAAACCATTGGGAATTGCTGGTGTTTACAGCCTTTACACATTTATAGAAAAATCTAAGATCTAACACAGCATAATCAATATCAGAATGGATTCCCCTTCCCAGCAGGGAAAGATAATGTGCGTTCTACAGGGAAAAGCAAATTTGGAAAATTTCAATTGTTTGATTCTATATCAGCCCCCAAAAAAGAAAAAAAAAAAGATTTAATGAGGGTGTAAGATCATGTGGTAAGGGGTTATTCATTACTATATATAAATGAGGAATAAGAATAAAATCAAGTCAAACCTAATGTGATGATTTTTTAACCTTGTATTTAAAAAAAATACAAAAAAATTTCTCCAGGTGAAAAATAGTTGTTTATTTAACTTTTCAACTAAAAGAATCTGTGTCTTTTGTAAGTCAACCTTGATCTCATAGCAAATTTTCTTTAATGTTATTTTATTCCACATGCAGAAGGACCCGTAACGCTAATGCTTTAAATATTTCAGTCTAATTGGGAACGCTCAATTCATTTTCCCTCTGAATAATTTAAAACTGTTTTCCTCTTGTTTAGCTTTCTCGATATGAAAATATTGTCTTTGCATTTTTATTTTTAACAGAGAAATACATAGAACATAGTTTTCTCCTCTTCTGAAAAAGCAAAGGGTTTTTGAGTTTCTGTTTTTTTGTTTTTTTTTTTTTATTCACAAGAAAGTGCCTCTCGACTCTCTCACTGTGAGAGCGCCACTTTTAATGGGTCCTTTCCACAATGTCCTGCATTCATCAATCAGATATCAATTGCACCATGGCCGATTGGTTCCCCCCACCTCCACCATTCCCCGCTGCCTGGGCGCTGCCTGCCAAATGTCATAGGAAGTGACTTGAATAGTGACAGCAGATGCAGCAGTACCCTCCGTGTGTGCTGGGGCGGGGTGGGGTACGGGGGTCGTTGCCATCCTCACAGGGGGCCCGCACAGCTGCTGTCTAAATCCAGGGTCTGAAGCACAATCGGCTTGCAGAAGACCACCCCTCACTGTGTGTCGTGAACCCTGCTACCCAGACACATGCAATTTAGCCCACCACCTCCATCCACATCTCACTCCAATGTCTCCTCCAGGACACTTCATTCGCATTTGGAATGTAGACCCTAACGGTTAGTTTGTTATCTTGGGAGGGGAAAAAGCCAAACAATCAAATGCACACAGATTAAAGAATGAACTGATGCCTTTAATACTCTGAGAGTATATACATATGACATAATCACACAATTGTGATAGAGGCAAGCTTAAGTGAAAAGGAAAGATTGGTTGGCAGTAAGAACTGGCTGGTGCTGCTCCAAGGACCCCAAATGCACAATTTCTCTGATGTAGTCTTTGTGCAAGCCTGACTTCTCAGCATACGGAATGTAGAAGGATAGAGCTCCCCAAACTAAGTCACACAGAATTGATATTCACCCATTGAGACTTAAGAACTTTCTTTTTTTTATTTTTATTTTTTTTATTAGTTGGAGGCTAATTACTTCACAACATTTCAGTGGGTTTTCTCATCCATTGACATGAATCAGCCATAGAGTTACACGTATTCCCCATCCCATCCCCCTCCCCCTCCCTCTCCACCCGACTCAACTGATTAAAAGAACTACCTGGCAAGGGGCTTCTCAGGTGGCTCAGTGGTAATGAATCTGCCTGCCAGTGAAGGAGAACCAGGTTCAGTCCTTGGGTCGGGAAGATCCCCTGGAGGAGGGAAGGGCACCCCACTCCAGTATTCTTGCCTGGAGAACGCCAAGGCCAGTGGACCACAGTCCACTAAAGGAGCCTGGTGAGCCATGGTCCATGGGGTCACAAAAGAGCGGGACACAACCTGCGAGTAAACGTCAGCAGCAAGCTGACAAGGAGATCGGTGTGAACGTTCCTCACGACGCGAAAGGTAGGAGGGTGGCTCTTGGACTGTTTCCTCATTGTGTTCCTCTCCAAAACATGTCTTTTTGTTTCTTGCACACCTTGCACAGATATCCTGCCTGGACCCTTCTGTTTTACAGGGTGGGAATGTGATGGTTTTTCACGTGCCGAAATACTGAAGAAGAGTGCGTGTGCTCCTTGTTCGATTACTTAAGGCATCAATGTCAAGAGGCAGCATCAGCTGTACGTTTGATATTATTTCTTGTGGGAATCAGAAAGTAAATTTGGATTCTTTTATTTTTGTTATTAAAATATATTTGAATGATTGTTTATACCTTTCTTTTCTTAGCATTTTAGAGTGAATTCCTAATCATGCCTTAAACTCTTAGACACACGCACATACACAAAACATACTGTCTGGTAACAAACAAGGTCTTGCTGAAGATAGAATCATGGTACTGTCTTGACAAGAAAGTCACCTGGTGATCAACCTGAGTGCAAATTTCTGGTGCTTTTATATATTAACTGTGCGACCTTGACCAAGTCACCAGAATTCTCGGAACCTCGTAGCCTTAAAATGAGGTTTAAAAAAAAAAAAAGAACTTACTTCATAGATTTGGAGAGGTGCAAATGAGATAATGTGTACAGTGCTTCTTACAATGACTGGTGGTAGTATCCCCTTTATGTCTTTGTTAAAAACAGTAAAGTATCTTTATTGCCCAAGCCCCACCCTCGCTCCTAAGATACTTTCTCTCTTCCATCCCCCACTTCTCTTTCTCTAGAATATCATTCACTATGCTCTATAATTTCCCTGTTTGTTTTTTAAGTTTGTTGTCTGTCTTCCCTTCCCTGGAATATGAGTTCACAATTGCAATGATTTTCGACTATTCTATTATTCTCTCCACATAACTAGAACTCTGTAAACATTTATTGATTGAGTGGATAAATGAGCAAATACATTAATAAATGAATGAAAGACTGGATTATTTTAAATACCTCTTTGCCATCCTCTGGAAGTACAGAGAATATTTTGCCATGAATTTATTGAAAAGATCTCTTTCCAAAACTTTTGGGCCAAATAGAATGATTTTCTTCCAAATGTACAAAGTGAAGGCCATAGTTTTAAGCATGTTTCCTGAGGCACTATTGTTGTTAAACCTTGAATGGAAATTAGCCCTTGGTCTACTTGGGAAAATTTTTCTCTTGTTGAACTTGGAGCCTGACTGTGCTGTCTTCTTAGTGAAATGGGCAGCCATGGAGACCCAGGAGAGTGGACAGAGATCCGAGTGCTATAGATCCCCTGGGTGAGCTTAGAGTCACTATACAACTGCAGGCTATCCTTTGCGTGAGTACTTACTGACCCCATGGACTGTAGCCCATCAGGTTCCTCTGTCCATGGGATTTCCCAGGCAAGAATACTGGAGTGGTCTGCCATTTCCTCCTCCAGGGGATCTTCCCAATTCAGCTGTCAAACTCATATCTCCTGCATTGACAGGTGGATTCTTCACCACTGAGTCACCTAGGAAGCCCACCCTTTAAACTTACACAAAGTTGTATCTCAGTTATATAATATCTCCCTCAATTAAATAAAAAAAAAAAAAAAGAATGGACCTGGCCTTGTGTCTAGTCCATGCTGTGGTGAACAATGTCTTCTGGTGCATTAGTACCATTTAGGACTTTTGGAGCTCCTCTGATCACCGGGAGGTCTGAGAGAAAACAAGAACTAGGAAATCAAAACAAGAGACTGTGGCAGTGCCTAGGCCCCATTGTCCCATATTCTGTTTTTTCTTTTTTTTTTTTTTAAGAAGTGCATCTACAGATTTATTAACTCAGAAAAAGCAAGAGAGAAAAAAAATCCCTAATTTTAAATGCATCCCTGAGTGCCAACTATTCTTAATGTAGATGAAAGGTAAAGTAAGCCTGCACTGAAAGGCATGTGATTACAATAAAGAGAGGGAAGAAAATCCTTTTTCAGGAGGGAGGTTATAACTTACACATGTTTAGAATTACCAAGAGAGCGATTTGTCCTCCTAATGCACACGGAGGGGCGCCCATGTCATCACTGTGCACACCGCCTTGAACAAGTCCCGTGCTCTTTTGTGAAATATCTATGTCACTTTAAGTGGGAGTGTTAACACCTTTGCTATTTCTCTAAAAATGGGTTGGCTTCTTTTAGAGTTAAAAAAAAAAAGACTGCTATAAAAGGGAGCATTAAGCAAGTTAAGAAAGTGCATTTTTTTTTTAAAGGATCAAGCTAAGGAAGGCAATACTTCCTTAAAAGGCTTGACTTACTCCCCACCACCTTTCTTAACCGTGTGACAGAACACCCTATGGAAAGGCTCAAAGGAGAAATATGGTGAAACTCAATTACCTGTGTTAGTGAACCACCTACAGGTATTTAAAAATATTCTCTTCTCACAGATCCCCAGTATGACCTGAGTGCTTTATTTGTGTCTCTCATGCTCCATTAACATAATGAAATGCCTTATGGCTTTTTTTCACAGTGGAAAGAGATGTCCGAGAGAGAGGTAAAATATCCATGCTAACTATAAGCTGGTGGACAAGCTCCTCTGGCTGCTTCCTGGTTGTTCAGCACTCATGGAATACCAAACAGGCAGGACCATAGCCGGGTCTGTGGTCCCAGAGAACCTGCAACTGACTTGAGTTTTGATCTGGACAAGAGCCTTTTGGTCCCATTGATTTTTTAAAACTTGTGAAATCAGCAGACAGGTTTTCCAACACCAAGAATTCTTTAAAGATTCAATTCTCTACCTACTTTTATTTGAAATAGTTTTAGGTACAAATGCAGTCTCCCTGGATAAAAGTCTAGGTTTTGCCTGCAAATCTCTCTGCCTTCAATTTGCACTCAAGGGAAGAAAATGCCCTCACATAAGAACAAATTTGTATAGTGACTATTGTCTTTGTACAAAATCATCCTTGAGGTTTCAGGCACCATGGAGAGCCGCTCAGGCATTCTCTCATTCATTTGTTCTAAAAACATTTTTGGAGTTTCTGCTAGACACAGAATATTGTACTTGAATATTCTTGGTTCAACCGTTGATTTTTCAAAGATTTTTTATTGATTATTAATTCAATGAATTTGAAAGGATGCATGAGTGAATTAATTAGTTCCCAGTGTGGCCCAGATGCAATTCAGGTGCTTGTTCTCGGATATCACTCTTGTCACACTGGACCGAACCAGCTGGCCTCCAGGTCTATCTGATTCCTCCAATCCCTGCCTCCCTCCTGTCAATCCATCTTACCCATTCTCTCCTTTCTGTCACATTCTTGATCAAGATTCTTCAGTAGTTCTCCGCTGACTGCCCACAGGGGGAATCAAGTCCTAAATCTTACATTCCAAGCACAGTAGGTTCATACACTGATCTCTGCATCCCTAAGTCCTCTCACATCCTCTCTCACACACTCCGTTCTAGGCACACTGTGCTCTTAACTAGACGTCTTTGATAGTCTTCTGCTTCCATGCCTCTTTGCTTACTCTCTGCCTCCCTAGGATCTTTCTTCAGTCTTACATTAACATCCCACTCAAACCCCAGTCCTCCACCAAGCCTTTAGGAAAAATTTCAGCTGAAAGTGATGTCATCTTCTACCATATTTGAGCTCTAAGCACTTTTTTTTTGAACACTTATTTTATTCCAACTACTGACTTATATATTTTCCCTAATCACTGCCCTCTTTCCCAGCAAAATCACAATTTTTACAATTAACCTTTACCTTATAGAAAGCAAGGGATGGGTCTCATTTTTTTTCAGACTTTTTATTTTGTGTTGGAGTATAGTCAGTAACAGTATTGTGGTAGTTTCAGATGAACAGCAAAGGGACTCAGCCATACATACACACATATCTATTCTCCCCAAACCACCCTCCCATCCAGGCTGCCACATAACATTGAGCAGTGTTCCCTGGGTTGTAGAGTAGGTCCTTGTTGGTTATCCATTTTGAATATAGCAATGTGTCCATGGCCATCTCAAAATTCCTATCTACAGGATGGATCTCATTTTACAACTATTTGCACCCTTGTTCCACCCTGGGACCCATATAGTTATTACATGAAATAAGCTCATTTTGAGACTAAAAAAAAAAATACTGTCAATATCCGTATAAACAGATAGCTGACCATTTTGAGTGTTTTATTTACAATGTGATTTCAAACGATATTTATTCATTTACTTTACTAATAAAAATGCATTTTTTATTATTCCATTTGAGATTTAAATCATCTCTATTATACAAATGTCCAGAGTAAGAGAAAATAAAACAACTAAATAAGTTAAATTTCCAAAGAACAAAGTTAAAGTTTTCTATGAAATAACTGAAAATTGGTTGACCCTGTAGTTGATCACTGATATGGTCGTATTCACAGATTTGAAGGTAATATGTTTATTCCATATGGTTCCAAATAGGGAAAGGAGTACATCAAGGCTGTATATAGTCACGTTGCTTATTTAACTTATATGCAGAGTACATCATGAGAAACACTGGGCTGGATGAAGCACAAGCTGGAATCAAGAATGCCAGGAGAAATATCAATAACCTCAGATATGCAGATGACACCACCCTTACGGCAGAAAGTGATGAACTAAAGAGCCTCTTGATGAAAGTGAAAGAGGAGAGTGAAAAAGTTGGCTTAAAACTCAACATTCCAAAAGCTAAGATCATGACATCTTGTCCCATCACTTCATGGCAAATAGATGGGGATACAGTGGAAACACACTTTATTTTTGGGGGCTCCAAAATCACTGCAAATGGTGACTGCAGCCACGAAATTAAAAGCCATTTGCTCCTTGGAAGAAAAGTTATGACCAACCTAGACAGCATATTAAAAAGCAGAGACATTACTTTGCCAACAAAGGTCCATCTAGTCAAAGCTCTGGTTTTTCCAGTAGTCATGTATGGATGTGAAAGTCAGACTCTAAAGAAATCTGAGCACCGAAGAATAGATTCTTTTGAACTGTGGTGTTGGAGAAGACTCTTGAGAGTCCCTTGGACTGCAAGGAGATCCAACCAATCCACCCTAAAGAATATCAGTTCTGAATATTCATTGGAAGGACTGATGTTGAAGCTGAAACTCCAGTACTTTGGCCACTTGATGTGAAGAACTGACTCATTTGCAAAGACCCTGATGCTGGGAAAGATTGAAGGTGGGAGGAGAAGGGGACAACAGAAGATAAAATGGTTGGATGGCATCACTGACTCAATGGTCATAAGTTTGAATAAACTCTGGGAGTTGGTGATAGATAGGGAGGCCTGGAGTGCTGCAGTCCATGGGGTCGCAAAGAGTTGGACACAACTAAGTGACTGAACTGACTGACTGATGTATATAGCGGGAGGAGCTAACTGTGCACTTATCTGTTGATGGAGAGTTATGCTGAATTAAGGAATATGGGCATAGGAGTTGCAGCCCAGAAGATACTAATAGAGAGGGCAGCAAGTGTTGTCCTTGTAATTTAGTCCATCTAAGTGTTAGGAGGGGCTGCACACAACGAAGTATTTTCTTTGAGGAGCTTGACTGAGCAGAGGCTATGGCATATGCCACCAGGTTTTAGGCATAAATGAGAAAAGCACCCTCCATCATTCAGGCTGGGAAAGTGAAGAAGCTAACACTAAAGGCAAAGTACACTAATTCCAAGGAAGGGGAACACAGCAGTGAACTGTTTCGATACTAGTTATAGCGTCCAAGACATGGAAGAAACCTCAGTGTCCCTGAACAGACAAATGGATTAAGAAGATGTGGTGCATAATGCAATGGGATGTTTGTTGTTGTTTAGTTGCTCAATCGTGTCTGACTCCTTTGCGAACCCATGGACTGTAGCCCACCAGGCTCCTCTGTCCATGGGATTTCCAGGCAAGCATTCTGGTGTGGGTTGCTAATTCCTTCTGCAGGGGATCTTCCCAATATAGGAATTCAACCCATTTTTCCTGTGTTGGCAGACAGATTATTTAACACTGAGCCACCAGGGAATTCCCAGTGGAATATTACTCATCCATTAAAAAGAAATAATGAAATGATGCTATCTGTAGCAACATGGATGGACCTAGAGATTATCATACCAAGTGAAGGAAGTCAGAGAAAGACAAATGTCATATGATATCACTTAAATGTGAAATCTAAAAAGTGATACAAATGAACTTATTATAAAGCAGACATAGGACATAGGACAAAACAGACATATGTCCTCACAGACAGGAAACACATTTATGCTTACTAAAGGGGAAAGCGGGGATTTAGGTGTTTGGGATTAACATCTACAGGCTACTATATATAAAGTAGATAACCAGCAAGGACCTACTATAGAGCACAGGGAATTTTGCTCAATAGTCTGTAATAATCTATATGAGAAAAGAATCTGAAAAAGAATAGATACATATATATATGTATATGGCTTCCCAGGTGACACTAGTGGTAAAGAACCTGCTTGGCAATGCAGGACACGTAAGAAATGCTGGTTCGATCTCTGGGTCAGAATAATCCCCTGGAAGAGGGCACGGCAACCCACTCCAGTGTTCTTGCCTGGAGAATCCCATGGACAGAGGAGCCTGGTGGGCTACAGTCCATGGGGTCACGAAGAGTCAGACACGACTGAGTGAGTAACATTTTTTGGCAAAGATGTGCTAGATTCTGGCTAAGATAAGATTAACCCTGCTGCCAAGAATAACTGGAAAATCTGGTTAAAATATGGAATCAAAGACCTACCCAGGCAGCCCAAAATTGAGGGCCTAAGATGGTGGAAATTTGAGTCAAATGAGTCAACCTTGGCTCTGCTTTTCCTCCGGAGACATTTTCTTAGGTAAAATGAGCTGACAGATGGAGCATTCAAGATTAAGTAGCTTCTAGAAAGATAAGGAATTGAGCAAAGACTCTTCAAGTAGCCCCATGGAACTGAGATAATAACATTTCAGATGAATGATTGTAGTGAAGGTGGAGAAATCAGAATTCCAAGGAGACATGGGTGCAATATTCCGTACTGCTTTTTCTTTCAAAACATTTACCTGTTAATGAGTGATTGCCACATGACAAGAAACTGATCAGAGGTTTTGATAGTCTCACAAAGACAGAGACAAAGAGAGACACAGAGAAAAAATGAAAATGATATAAAACAACACCCCTGACCTTTTAGTAAAGTGAAAGGTAGGAGTAAACTTAATCTGATACAGTGTATTTGAAAAAAAAACACATCATGCTTAATATTAGAATATTAACAGCTTTCCCCAAATCAAATTGAAGAGGAGACAGAAATGCTTATGATCACCACCACTATTTAACATTGGGTTGGAGGTTCCATAGAGAGCAGTTGGTAAGAGAAAGGCATAGACTTGAAACATAAAATAAAAATAAATATTTGCAAATGGCATGATCATGTTTACAGAAAACTTAAAATCTACAACCTATATGTTTTATTGTATGCATTTGGTAAAGTCACTGGGTACATGTCCAATATACAAAAATTGGTTGCATTTCTCTATACCAGCAATAACCCAATTGAATTATTTTTTAGATGATGCTCTTTACCTTAATACCAAAAAACATCAAATGCTTAAAAATGAATCTATTAAACTTTATTAAAGACTATTGCACAAAAACCCTGTAGAATATTGAGACAAATTTTTGTGCATGGAAAAATGTTAATTCTTTCCACTGTCATTTGGTTTAATAAAATCCCAGTGAAAATCCTTGCAAGAGTTTTGGTGAATTTTTTTGTGAAAATTATGAAGATGATTTAAAAATTTATATGAACATGAACATGGCCAAGAATAAGATAATCATGAGAAAGAACAAAGTTGAAGGATTTCAACTCAATATGTTAATGAGCAATAGTTAAGACAGAATAGTGTTAGCTTAAAAAAATACAAATAGACCAATAGAATAGAATTAAAAAACAGGGACCTCTCTGGTAGCCCAGTTGCTAAGACTCTGCACTCCCAATACAGGGTACCCGGGTTCAAAACCTGGTCAGGAACCCACACACCGCAACTAAGACTTGTTGCAGCCAAATAAATAAACAAATATTAAAAAAATCCAGAAACATGTTTATCAATATATATGAACATATATCTGATGAAAATTAAACTTTCCAGAATAGTGAATAACCTTTGACAGTTTTCTCAATAAATGTTAGTAGGCCAATTTGCTATTCATTTAGGAAAAAATGAGTACTGGCCTTGTCTCACACCATGCACAAATTAACTTTAGATGGACACAGTTATGAAACGTAACAATTTACAAAGCATCCAGAAAATAACATGAGAAAGTCTTGAGGATTGACTTTGGATTGACAAAAATTTCCTATACAAGATATAATTCCTACTAATCATAAGAAAAACCTGGATCAGCTAGGCTATATTATTACAATTAATAAATTCTGTTGTTTAAAATATACCAATAAGAAAGTAGAAAAAAAAGAGTGATCGAAAATACTAGCAATACATGTATCTGACAAAGAACTTGTGTTCAGAATATATAACTCCTACAAATTCACACACAAAAGCACATTTTTTGTTAAAAGGAAAAGCTTGAGTTGGAATTTTTAAAAGATGACATCCAAATAGCTTACAAACCTATGAAGTTGCTCTAGGTCATTCATGTTAGCAAACTACAAATTAAAAACACAATGAGATATTATTATTCTCTCATTGGAATTTCTCTGTATTTATGAGACCACAATATTAACTATTGGAGAAGAGTATGAATCATTTCAAAAGCTTTGGGAAAATTCTTGGCATCATCTATCGAAGCAGAAATTATGCCCACCACTACTGGTTATACACCCCACAAAAATGCATGCACTTTGTGCAGCAGAATATGTGCCTTAGGATATTAACAACATCAAGATTCCTAATAGCCATAGACTGAAAACAACCCAGTAGGTTTATTTAATGAAATACTCTAAAACAATGAGTGAAACACTGTAATGCATAATAAGGAGAATGAATCTCACCAACAAACTGTTGAGAAAAAAGTCCTGCACAACAGAGTAATACTGTATGACCCCATATATATAGAACGTTCAGGGCTTCCCTGTTGCCTCAGTGGTGAATCCACCTGCCAGTGCAGAAGACACAGGTTCTATCCCTGGTCCAGGAAGATTCCATGTGTCACAAAGCGACTAAGCCTGTGAATCACAACTATTGAGCTTGTGCTCTAGAGTCCGGGAACTGCAACTATTGAACCCATAAGCCCTAGAGCCTGTGATCTGCAAGAAGAGAAGGCATGGCAGTAAGAGGGCTGTGCACTCCAACTAGAGGGTGGCCCCCTTGCTTGCCAAAACTAGAGAAAATCCTGCTCACCAGTGAAAATCCAGTGCAAAACAATACATAAGTAAATAAACAGAAAATTCAAAAAAGTCAAAACTACATGATGGTGACAGGTCAAGATACTTGGTCTTGGGTAGGAATGGTGGCTGGGAGCAAGCAAGAAGAAATTTCTGAATCATTAACAATCTTGTTTTCTTCTCTGGGTGTGTGTACATGGACCTGCCAACTTTGCGAAATTTATTGAGTTGTAGATTTCTACGGTGTGGATCTTTTCCATGCATTTGTAGTACAATGAAGAGGTTATTTTTTTAAAAAAATTTTAAAAAACCAGCTATGATTCTACTGTTGGTTGATATAAGTTATGCACGAATTATAAAAGTGGTAGACATTTTCAAAAGGGAAACTGATGTCTTAATGACTTCAAAGGAGCTTCCACTGGTCTTGGTCTCACAGCTGCCACAGAAAAAGGAAGATAAGGATACAGCCCAGAGATACGTAGAGTTTCTAATGTGGGGACAATGGGAGAAAGAACAAGGTGACGCTGTGGGTGAGGAGATGTAGGTGTCAGTGCATGAGACCAAGTCTGGGGTTATGGCAGCATCCTCAAGGGGAGACCCATACCTGACTCAGGACCCTAAAGAGATACTGGTGCTGCCCTGAGGGAGAAATGAGATCCAGGAGACAGTCATGGAGGGAAGATTGATAAGTCAGTCTTTTCTGTGCTCATCTTGAGTTGACATAATTATTGTCTGTCAGTAGCATTTATTACATTTGTCACTCAGTCTGACACTTGATTATATGTATCCTGTCTTGTGTTGTCACTTAACTACTTGGGTGGCCAAAAAATTCATTCTGGTTGTTCTGCATCATCTTACGGAACAAACTTTTGGCCAGCCAAACATTTCAAGATGTAGCAGGTTGAACCATATGAAATTGTCAATATTCAGCCATTTTCAGATGATTAAGGTCAATCTCATGTTTGTCTGAGTGAGGTTAATTTTCATTAGCATCTTTCTGCGGCGAACATCTCTTAAGTCTCTTGATTCTTGCTAATTTCACCCACAAAATGGGTGTTCACAGAACTGCTTCAATTATGTAATGAAACTTTCTCCTGAAAGTGCTTCGTAAGCTCCGATGTAAGATAAAGCTCCAGTTGTGAACACAAAGACTAATACAAGCTATTCCTAGATACATCCTGCTAAAGGACAGCATTTGTGCAGACTGTAACTAGAATCTCTGCAAATAAGGAAGTGAAAGGAAAATGCACTTTATAATGTGTCATCCCACAAAAATTGGTTTTCCAGGTGGCTCAGTGGTAAAAGAATCCGCCTGTAATGCAGGAGACACTGGAGACGTGAGTTCGATTCTTGGGTCTGGAAGATCTCCTGGAAGAGGAAATGGCAACCTACTCTGATATTCTTGCCTGGAGAATTCCATGGACAAAGGAACCTGGTGGGCTACAGTCCACTGGGTTGCAAAGAGTCGGACAGACTGAAGTGACTTAGCGCAGGACAAGATACTGATAATTAGCACAGTTTGGATTCGGCTTGTAGATTATCCTCATTCCTTGAAAGTGTGCACAGTCATGCTCTTTTATTTCCCCTCACGCTTTGTTAGAGGACATCTGTGCCTTGCTCCCTCAACCCCAATCCCTTAATATTCACTCTAGAAATACTGTTCTTGTAGCAACTAGTGACAGAGTATTTCAAATTTTAGAGTATTAAAAGAGCAATATTCCTTAGCTTTAGGTTCTAATTTTCAAGCCGTGTTTGGATTGCTGTTTTCCATTAGTCATAAGCAGAAGTAATAGTTCTGTAAAATTAAGAAGACTCCAGAATTGAGTCAGGAACAAAGGAACAGACAGTACTGTTGGTTTATAAAAACATTTACTGGAATGTTTTCTTCAACATACAAGTATGCAGAACCACTGCAGATAGACAGCTGTGTGTCTAAACACTTGTGACAAACAGAACTCAGATGGAAATGTATTTTTTAAAGGAGAAAAAGGCATCAACATACATTCATCATTGGATATGAGGACAATGCAAGCTTACAATATGTCTGAGGAAAAGAGAATCAGCTTGTGAAAAATGATGAGGTTTTTTTTTTCCTCATGGAATACTTTCTGCAGTTGTCAGCAGAGCTGATTCGTTGCCTTGTAATTCTATAGTCAGTACAACATTTTAATCATGAAGAAGACTCAAGATTTTACAGCCAACTTAGAGTGAGTGGACCAAGATAGTCCTTTCTCTTGAATTTCTCATTGTGAACCCTATGTACTAACGCAATAAGAAAGTTTTGGGGTCTAAATGAAAGTTAAGCTTTATAATAATAACAGACAAATGAAAAGAAACAGCCAAATACATTGTCCCCAAAATCTTTCTAAGGCACAATGATCCATGTTTAAAAATTATGAAACTGGACAAGTTCCCATTTCTTTAGCATTTATGTAATGAATATATATGTGAATATAAACACAGATGGGATATCTTCAGGCAGAGATAGCATATTATAGTGCCATGATGCTAAAACTAGAAAACTTCCATTCTTGATGTCAATAAATTAAATTACATTAGAAATAGTGGTTTGCCTTAAAACTGAAAAAGAAGGAAACTATAAGAGGCAATCTCTTTCACCTTTACTACCTTCTACTTCATCTTTTATTCTATCAAAATATTATACACAATTAAGATTCTGTACTGATGCTATTGTTAAAGCCATCTTTACAGAGTAATTGTTATAAGTCTATGCTCCCCTGAAACTGTTCAAAAATTGGTTACTTCTTAAAATTAAGCCATTTGTCATCTAATTATCTCTGGCCTTAGCTTTACCATACAAAAGGTATCCTAGATATCTGGAAAATGTTAGGCATTGAATGGAAGAAGAATTATAATCCAATAGTTGAGTCTATCATTTCAAGACTAAACAAGCAAATAAATGTTTATGCACCATATTAAATGCAAAAAATTTTATCAAATGGATTAAGTATTTAAGTATATGGGTAAATTATAAAAACTAAAAAAAAGCTGTGAATATTAATGTGAAATAATCATGTGATTAGGAAGTCATAATATGCTACCAAGGTGAATCTACAATTCAAGATATTGATTTGAGTACATAAAAATTTAAAGTTTTGTGCTATAACAGTAAGTTAAAAGGCAGAAAGTATATATGTGGAATATATTCTTTCTCACATGCAGAAATATAGAAGAATGGTTTAATATCCTTGAAATACAAAATTTAATTTCAAATTCATAAGAATGAGTAAGCATCTCTATGAAAATTGGCAACATACATGAATAATTAACTTAGAAAATATATGAATGTAACAAACAATAAAAATTTAGCTCTAATTATATGCAAATGAAGTGAAACACACACATATAACCTTTCTATCTTTCAGACAAATGAAGATTTTAAAAAATGGTGATGCTAAGAGAAAATCTGGGAAAAGTTGCATGTTAATCCTCTAATGGGGTTCCCAGGCGGCTCAGTGGTAAGAATCTGCCTGGCAATGCAAGAGATATGGGTTCGATCCCTGGGTTGGGAAGATCTCCTGGAGGAGGAAATGGCAACCCACACTAGTATCCTTGTCTGGGACATCCCGTGGACAGAGCAGTCTGGTCAGCTACAGTCCATGGGGTTGCCGAGAGTTGGACACAATTTAGTGACTGAGCAACAACAACAACAAATCCTCTAGTGAGGAATTGCAGAGTATGTGCTGTACATGTTTTATTGTATGCATTGTCAAACTGCCCTGCAATATCCTCATTAGAGGACTTGACAATGCACATGATAAAATGGGTACAGCACGTACTCCGCAATTCCACTTTGACAATAAAATGTGACAAGGACACTTCAAGGTAGGCTGAGGACCTGTATACAGAATTGCTATATGTACTTGCCCAAGAACGCTGGATTGGTTAATTATGATAAATCCATATAATGATCTATTAAAAACAACAATGTGGACACACTGATATTTACAATATGTTGTTGCATGTAAAATATGCAGTGCTTTATTTGTAAAAATGAAAAGGGCGATGGAGCAAAATATGGACAGTAGTTGGCACTGATTACATGTATATGGGCATATATATGAGTGATTTAAAATTGGCACTGATTCCATGTTATGGGCATATATGTGGGCGATTTAAACCTTTTCCATGTTATATAATTTTGCATGCTAAATAATAATGAAAATGCATAACATTAAGAATCAAAAAAAATTTATTAAATACTACATCAGAAATATGAATAGAGATAAGTGGGAAAATAAATTTATTCATAAAGATATTATTGAAGATTGAAGTTAGGTGCAGATATAATAGGAAAATAGTCAAATTGTGATACTTCCATATGGTTGTATGTGAGCTAATTATTAATTAGTTTACTTATAATGTGGGAAAATTTTATTTTATAACATCAAAGTAAAAGATATGAAAATTATACATATATAATGATATCAAATACATATATATATATATACTTTTAGAAATAGACAAGAAGGAAAGACCATCAAATTTTTCAGTGATGGTCCACATGGTCATATTGAAAAACAGTATTTTCTTTCTTCTAGTTTGCTTCAGTATTTTAAATTTTTTCACACTGAGCAAGTTTTACCATTGTAACCTTTCCAAAACTTTATCACTAAAACAATTAGACTGATCCATAACAACAAAGTACATATGCTTCACATTTGCATGTATGAAGAAAGATTTTCATTCTGCTTATATTATTAAGCCTTCTAGGTAAAGATAATTCTGATAAGGACTGAATAGTGATGCTAAAATGAAGCATGCTTTATTCGTAATGACTGTTTCTCTGGTGGCTTGGGTGGTAAAGAATCTGCCTGCAATGTGAGAGACCCAGGTTCAATCCTTGAGTCAGGAAGATCCCCTGAAAAAGTGAATGGCTACCCACTCCAGGATTCTTGCCTGGACAGAGGAGCCTGGCAGGCTACAGTCCACTGGGGTCACAATGAGTCAGACACAACTGGGCGACCTGATTGAAGCTGAACCTAAATTAAGCTTTAAAATCGATGCATTCATGTACATGATAAATCAATTCTTGAAAACTTTATGAAGTTTCAGCTAGACAAGATGAATCAGGACCAGATATCATGCCTATGGTTCACAAAATGTGATGTGCACTTAAACGTTTGTTACAAAGGTACACTCATGTTCAGTGTTTTTATCGCATTCTTTAAAAATAAGAAAAAAATATATGTAAGTCAATTATGTGAAATAAATAACTTCTATCTTTTAAAAAAAGAAAAGCTATATGTGCAAAAATTGTATATGGATTCCTAATTCTCCTCCAACTTTCTCTGCAAAAATAGAAATGTGTTTCTATGTAAATAAGAGCTGAAGCTCTGGCAAAATAAAATAAGCCATGGATTACCAACTTGTTTTCTTGGGAGATCAGAGTCATGTGCCTGTTCACTTCATAAAGAACGCTGTTTGCCTTGACACTTGGACTTTTTCTTTGAAGGGCATCCCATTCACCTTTTCTTACTTGAATTCCATCATTGCCCTGGAGTCCATGATGTTCTTCCTGCTACCTTGAAGACTGACCTACCTTAGACTTTTATAGATGAACTTCTGGACATCAGAGGTAAACTCTAAATTTTATTTTTCTGATTATTAAAACGAAGTATGTTGAAATTTAAAAATTTTAATAAATCCAGGAAGTAAAAGAAGATTAAAATTTCCCCATAATTTATACACTTGTAAATAATGTTAACTTTTAGCTGTATTTCCTTTGTCTTTCTATGTATTTTATACATACGTATGTAAATTATATGCCATATAGCATATATTAGCTATGTGTGCGTGCTCAGTCATGTTGGATTCCTTGTGACCCCATGGATTGTAGCCCACCAGGCTCCTCTGTCCATGAAATTCTCCAGCAAGAATATTGGAGTGGGTTGCCATTTGCTTCTCCAGGAGTTCTTTCTTCCTGACCCAGGATTGAACCCACCTCTCTTGCGTCTTCTGCATTGGCAGGGAGGTTCTTTACCACTGCACCACCTGGGAACCATGATAGCAAATATACATACCTATTATATTTAATATTACACATAAATATAACATATAATATATTGTTATTCTATATTGTTTTCATATAAACCTTACTCAAAATCATGCTCAATTCTCTTATCACTTTCTCGATCACACACCCAATCTGTAGCTTTGCATTCAAGAAGTTTTCTTCCTATGCTTCCATCTACCTTTCAGGTTTATTTTAAAATACTGGTCTGCATTCAAGCTGCATTACTTCAACTCCCTGTCTCTACAGCTTCCTAGGCTTCGGGTGGGTAGATTCATCTCTGTTATTCAGATTCTTCATCTATGAAATGGTCATAATAATAATTATTGTTATAGAATTATTTTGAGATTAAATTATATTATACATGGTTAATGATAATCACCCCACACATATTAATCTTTGTTATTGTCCAACAAAACTGTATTACTCATTCATCCCAAATGTGGTCCAGAACTTTTCATATTTCACCTTAGCTTGTACTTGTTTTATTATGCCTTCTCCTCTTCATTTCCACCTGTTAAAATAGTAATTTTCAATGTCTACCTCAAATAAACTTCTTCCCAATTTCTATTCAAACATATTTGCATTTTTTAAAACCATTTAACACATATAATTCCTATTATTGCATGTATATTCCGTCTGGTGTTACAGTTATATATAAATTGCTTATTCCTCTATTGAATTTCAATATCTTAAGTACAAGAGCTAAATTATAAGTATTTTTTAACCCTCTCAGAGTCTAGCATTTTATATTGCATGTTGTAAGTTAAAGGAGGTAACAATTTAAAGGTTGTATCTGAAAGAAATTTTTTAAAGCCCCGGATTTTGAGTGCTTTTAGGCATTTCCCATTAGGCAAACTAGTTGGAATACACCTTTATTCAATTTTATACACATTCATTCACTCAACATGTGTTTATTGAGTTCCTATCATGTTCTAGGACTTCCCTGGTGGCTCAGACTGTAAAGGATCTGCCTGCAATGGTGGGAAACCCAGGGCTGGGAAGATCCCCTGGAGAAAGGAATGGCAACCCACTCCAGTATTCTTGCCTGAAGAATTTCATAGACAGAGGAGCCTGGTGGGCTACAGTCCATGGGTTCACAGAGTTGGACACAACTGAATGACTTTCACCATGTTTTAGGCTCTGGAGAAATATTGGTGGACAAGATAGGCAAATCTCTGCTCTTAGAGAGCTAATATTATAGTAGAGGAAGAAAGACAACAAATAACAGTTAAATGAGATCATTCTAATGCAAGAAGACACTAAGTCAGCTAGAGTGGTTATCCCAAGTAGAACAAGTCCATTTAGGTTGGAGCTGGGATCTGGTTTTACGAAAAGAACATTTGGAGAAGAAAAGGAGACAACTAAATTCTGGAGGAACTAGGCTTCAGGCACAGAAAACAGCATATCCAGCAAAGACCACCAAACATTTCCTGAAACAGCAAGGAAGTCAGATGCAGTTACAATATAGTGAACAGGAGGGATGGGTTGTATTAAGTGGAGTTGGAAGAGTAGACATTTGTTCATGTAGAGCCTTGAAAGAGGTTTGTATTTTTAGATTTCATTACAAGAATAATGGGGCCAGCTCTGGTAATCTAGTGGTTAAGGCTTCACCTTCCAATTCCGGGGCTGCAGGTTCAATTCCTGGTTGGGGAGCTAAGATCTCACATAGCTTGGGCGAAAAAAACAAAACTTAAAACAGAAGCAGTACTGTGAAAAATTCAAAAAAGATTTTTTAAATGATCTGCATTAAAAAAAAAAAATCTTAAAAAGAATAATGAACAAGCAGTGGGGAAGAGTGATGTAACACTTTGGATTTTGCCAGTGGGAGGCAGCAGCAGGAGCCGGGGAGTATACGGACAGTGTTTAGTGGACTTACATCTGCCCCTAAGGGCTTCCCAGATGGTGCTAGTGGTAAAGAATCCTCTGGCCAATGCAGGAGACATGGGTTGGATACCCTGGAGAAAGGAATGGCAACCCTCTGTAGTTATTCTTGCTTGGGAAATCCCATGGACAGAGGAGCCTGGCGGGTTATAGTCCATGGGGCCGCAGAGACATGACTTAGCAACTAAACAACCTAGCTCAGCAGGGACCGGCAGTGATCGCCGCTGAATCTTATGCCTCTCCCTTGAGTTAGTTTTCTCTGAGTTTCAAGCACACTGCACCCTCCCCTTGAGCCTCCAAACCCAAGCATGGCCATGGCTATCCGCTATTGTTGGTTCAAGGTGCTTCACCATTCCTGTTGGCTCAGCTCTTCCCACACTTTTGAAAGATGGCTTTTCTAAGCACCTGCTGGATTATGCTCTCAGCCAGCCATTTCTGCGGGGCACTGAGCGATACAGAGGTTTTGCAATAGGGCCAGGTTTGCAAGACTGGCGGGGGCCGGGGGTTTCCCCATGGGGCATGTCCACTTGGTGGTTAAATCCACAAGGACCTTTTCTTATCTGGTATAAGACAAAAAGGAAGTCAACAATGATTGCTTCTGTTCTTCCCACTGCTTCGTACTCTTTGAAGAAAATTCTTTCAGGGAGTAAATTAGGAAGCTCTGCCTCTGTATGAAGAAGCACTCTGCTGTCTGCATCAGCTTCTCAGCAGTGGAGCCCTGCTGTGAACTTCACAAGGCACCTCCATCCACTGGCCCTAGCAGAGCAAGGTCCACAGGCCTAGTAACTCTGAGCCTGAATTACTTGTTTCCTTCTATAGCTGAGCATGGAGCTGGTCCTAAGATTGAAAGGGATTTTTATTACATTTAGTTAATATTAAATATCTAAGAAGAGGCCACAATTTTATAGAAGGCAACCAGATCATGTGTGTCATTCTGAATTTATGCTAACAGTCTCTTGAAGAACAACAGATAACAGTTATTAATATTCATTTCTTTCCAAATCCTTATTACTTCTTATACACACACATTATTTTCTAGGGATGCTCAAAAATTTCTTGTAATTACTCACTAATAAATATAAATTCCTGGTGGAGAGAATTTACTTTGTTTATAAATATTTCTCGGTGTGGACTGCTACTTCTTGTCATACATGACTGCAATGAATAACTTGCACTTTGGACCACTCTCCATTTTTAATGTTTTATGAATGATGTAGCTTCATCCTTATGAATGATGTAGCTTCATTCTTGATGCATTGGCATTGCCTAGAAGTCACAAAGGTAGGCTAGAGAACATGTATTCTAAGAAAAAAAACTTAGTTAATGAAAGCCATAAACAGACCTAAGCATGGCAAAAATCTTCCTTTATTCAGAATGGAAAGAAACCCTAAGTTCAGTATTAAAGACCATTTCTTCTGTATCCAGAGGCCCGTCTAAACTCAAAGGTGAAAATTAGAATGCTTTCATTCTTTTTTTTTTTTTTCAGCTTTTGCTAACAGGTTTTTAAGACTCCCTAAATTATTTTTTTCTCAAATAATATATGCCCAGACTCCTAACTTCTAACAATATCTTTTTTCCACAAGGAAGATTCTTGAATTTTAAGAATTTATGGTAAGCTTTATGAAGTTATTTTATTCTTTCTCTCTCTATCTTCCTCCTTCCTTCCCTTCCTTCCTTCTTTTCTTCCTTTTTTTCATTTCTTCTTCATTTCCTCTTCTTCTGTCTCTCTCTCTGCTCAGCTTGCTCGTCACTTTCACTCCATCTCTGTTAAAACCTCATTGAAATTTGGATGTACTTTTTAATGCATTGTGCATCTAAGGAGCTTAATTCCCTCATGGAAGATGAGGATATGTTATTTAACTTGAGGACATTTCATTCTTTTCCTTTGCCAGTCTCGCGGTTCATGGCAGACACGCAGGGATCCATTTCCTGTTTTGGTTTTCTTTCATGGTTACCTTCATCCTGATTCTTCTCTGTCAACATGTTTCTTTACAGCAACAGAAAAAGCGCTTATAGTATTTGCCCCCCTTTCAACTTTACATTTTCTCCTAAATTATTTTGCTGATTTTACCTTCCAGGTGTGTTAACATTTCTGTTATAAACATGGTCCCCATAGGTTTCAAAATGCCCAAGAGAACATAACTTGGTTTATAAACACCATTTTTTTTTGTTTTTATATGTCTGCTCATTTTCATATGTTGCATGTACACTTTGACATGTATCCATTGTAGTTTAGTTTATGCCTTTTTCCCCCAGGCCCCTAAACCCAACACATTCTGCTAAAGTGTAAAGCAAAATGTTTTCCTGTTTTGGAGGATTGTGTTCACTTTCAAGTTATATAATTTACTTACCCATGTGCCCTCAGGAAAATGAATGGTATAATTTTTTTTACAGAAATTCAAATCCAAAGGAGAGTTACTATATTCACTGGATATCTTATATATGCTGCATCAATTTTTGGGAAACACATTCTTTAATTCACTTTGTTCATATGTTGGAAATTTCTAATGTAACATTTTATTTATCTGTTTATATAAGCATGCACACATGTGATATGTATATATGTGTGGACAGATAGCTGTACCTTCCTCTTTGCTTGAAGTAGAATTTGAGGTCCTTAGGTAAACCATTTAAATTTGCACTACATTAACCTATTCATGGCTCAGCAGGTGAAGGATCTGCCTGCAATGCAGAAGATACAGGAGATGTGGGTTTGAAGGAAATGGCAACTCACTCCAGTATCCTTGCCTGGGAAATCCTGTGGACAGAGGAGCCTGGCGAGGTACAGTCCAAAGGGTCTCAAAGAGTCAAACACGACTAAGCACACAGCACCACATAGCAACTTATTCATAAAATATGGATAATACCTACTGGAAGATGGAATTTTTAAAAAGGAATGTAAAGGTATGTAAATGTAGAGGTATGTAGAATGTAAAGGTATGTAAAGCTTATAATTTTGTAAAGAAAAAAAAGAAGTTAGAGTCTAAAAGTGCAAGAAAAATGAAAAACTCCTTGGTTTTCAAAGCGTAATTCAGTCACTGAATATTCTGCTGTTTTCTATAGTTCCTGCATTTTATATGCTAACAGCTTTTGTCATAACCTTTGCACTGCCTTATTAAAATCTAAAGCTGTACTGTTGAAATATCATCCGATCTTGCCCACTGAAACAATGAGAAATTCATTAACGTTCATTAAACTTGTTCAATAAAATTCAAAGAACTGTTAAGATTAGTTCTACTTGAGGGAGGGACATTCATTTAGTACATTGCATGGGACACTTTGGGTTGACTGTTCAGTCTTTGCCAAAGAAAGGCACTAGTGGTAAAGAATCTGCCTGCCAACGTAGGAGACGCAACAGACACAGGTTCGATCCCTAAGTCAGGAAGATCTCTGGAGGAGGGCATGCCTGCCCACTCCAGTATTCTTGGACAGGAGAGCCTGGCAGGCTAAAGTCCATGGGTCACAAAGAGTTGGACAGGAGTGAAGCAACTTAACGCTCACACACATACGCACATGAAGGTAATTTGCACATTTTGTAGGATTTATGAGTGGCGTGAGGAATTATGTTTTCATAACTCTGTCAAAATCCCATTATTTTGATGTCAGTGACATATAATTTGTGACAATTCTGCTTGTCTCTTGTGATGTTCACTCACCAGAGTGTCTTTATAAACAAGATTGTAAGGGAAATTAATGGGTTTAAATGTAATTGCAAGTACTGGACTGACTTTTTGTGAGGAGATCACTTATGAAAAAAATTAAATATCTACCTAAATATTCCTGTTGCTTTCCTGAAATGAACTGAATGTGTTCTTAGTAGTTCAAATGACTCTGTGCTAGAAAATGGAAATTTAGGCTCTGCCTCTTTAAATCTCCTAGGTTTCTGATCTAAGCATCCTCTTTGCGTTGAAATCACTTGCCATTCCAAGACCTTGTAAGCCGTAGTTTTCACTATTTCAAACCGGTCTCCAAAATTAAAAAGGTTATAAATAGGCATTATACAAAATCATCAACATTCAATTACCTTTATTTACGACCAGAAATAAACCTCACATATTGAATTTCCACATTTTAAAGATACCTGCAAGCTTTATGAAACTTCCAAACGGTGGATACAGTTGACATCGTGGGGTTCATTCTCTTTGTATTCACAGCCTTTAAGAGCCACTGTGTATGTGTGCTCAGTCACTCAGTCCTGTCCGACTCTTGCACCCCATGAATTCTAGCCCAACAAGCGTCTCCGTCCATGGGATTTTCCAGGCAAGAATAATAGAGTGGGTTGCCATTTCCTTCTCCAGGCAGTATCCCCAACCCAAGGCCTGAACCTGCTTCTCCTTCATTGGCAGGTGGATTCTTTACCTCTGAGCCACCAGGGAAGCCCCCATACTGTACCTGATCTTAGCCAAAAGGCTGAGAAGCTAGTCAAAATATCCTAAAGAAGGAGGAGGAAATGTATCTAGAAAATATTTTCAGCTGGATATTTAGACTATGATGTTCCATTAAGAGAAATTACTTGTCCATTAAGAAAAAGATTTCCTTAGAAATATTGCAAGGCTTCACGTAGCTCTGCAGTCAAACCACTGTGCCCAGGACTGAAATGGGGATTCTTGGGGTTCTCTTTACCCTGTTAGAATAGCTCTAATAATTGACCACTTAGAAACTGTTGTTCCACAATCAACAAGATGTACACTAGGAGCCTTGTAGCTATAGGAGAACTCAGGTTGCTGGGAATACCAGTTCAAGCAGATACTCTCTATGAGCCATATGAATCCTCTACCAAGTAAATTATATATTCCTATGAGTTACACAATACAGCGTGATATTTAAAAGCCCAGGCTTTCATAGCAATTATTTACAAAAATGCTTCTTTACCAATGCATTTTCTTAGCAATTATTTACAAAAATGCTTCTTTACCAATGCATTTTCTTAGCAATTATTTACAAAAATGCTTCTTTACCAATGCATTTTCCAAAGGTGATTCTGTATTCATTTGAATAAAAGTCATAAATACTAAAGTGGAAGATGTTACTAAGATATCTGTCCCTTTGAGTGCACTTTTGTTTTGGCCCTGTTTCTGGCTGTTTTATTATTTTTATATATTTTAAACTTCCTCATAATTTCCTGAGATGCTGAGAATTTTATCCCCAGCCACTCTACTACTTAGCAACCTATCATGGGGACAGCAAAGCATTTATTCTACTAACAAGTCATATTTTCTCACTACTATTCAGGATGGGTGTCCCAAATCTGCTGAATATATAATAGTATGCCAATGATTAATGAGAAGAATTTGACACAGATCATAATGACAGAACAAAGCAAAATATTTTTTAAAAATGTTTAACGTCTGATTTGGCCAAGTGTTAATGATTGATTGTGCTATAATTTTCTCCTAAGAAATGAACAATTGATCATTACTGTTTTTAGGTAAGACTGCTGTGCTTTGAATCAGCCCTGTGAACTTGTTAAGTACAGAATCATGGTTTAAATTAATTGAACAAATACCTACTGAGTGGCAATTCTGTGGCAGATGCCATGTGGGCACTGGATTTAGAGAAATGAAAGTGGGTATTGTCATCGCCAGGGAGTTAAGTCTAGAGAAAGATTTGCTGGTGAACTGAAGCTTAAGGTAAATCTTTAATAGAGTCAGAACTTCTCCAGGTGGTGGGCTTGGGGAGGGGGTGAGCCTCCTGTATAGAGAGGAAGAGCAAGACTGAGTCTTGTGCATATTTACATTTTTCTTTGCTCATTCTCTGGACTCATTCAGAGCAGTAGGAGATTGGAACTGTGTGCTGAGTAAAATTAATTCAGTAAATATCTAAATAACTTACTTTGCTCAGCCCTGCATCTGCTATCACAGCAAGTTGTTGTGGAAGTTTCAAAGTGACTATAAAGTGGCTTATTTAGTCACTTAAAAACAGGCTACTGGCTGGAGAAGAGAATGGCTATCCACCCCAGCATCTTGCCTGGGAAATCCCATGGACAGAGGAGTCCCTGCGGTCTCAAAGAGTCAGACACAACTGAGCGACTGAGCACACACACACACGTACATAGGCTAGTTGATTTGATACTGTTACATACACACCAAATTATTTTTAATTGCGTGCCAACATTAATGGCAAGTACAGGAAAGTGTGTGTCTTCACTCAGCAAATAGTTGATTGAACAATATGTATGAAGAACTGTCCTTTAGACATACAGCATAATTTCTCTCTTATGTGGGTTGATTTTATACAGGAAAACCTGTGAGCTGTCCTTGGCAGAGGTTTGGCTTGAGAAATCCCTGGAACAAGTCAATACAAAGAGACATGGGACATGCAATGCTTAGGAAAGTGGAAGATGGACACGGTTTCCATGGACAGCCAAGGACAGAGAGAAAGTGGAAGACTGGCAAAGAGAAACTCAAGGAGAAGAAAGCTATAAGGAGTATCAGGAGACAGAACGGATTCAAGAAGTTAACATTAGAACAGGACCTACTGACAGCCCAGGGGGCTTCCCTGGTGGCTCAGTGGTAAAGAACCCCCCTGCCAGTGCAGGAAACGGGGGTTCGATCCCTGGGTTGGGAAGATCCCCTGGAGGAGGAAATGGCATCCCACCCCAGTATTCTTGCCTGGAAAATTCATTGGACAGAGGATCCTCATGGGCTGCAGTCCATGGGGTTGCAGAGTCAGCCACAACTGAGACCTCAACGTGAAGAGTACCCAGAGCGTGAACTTTGAAGGCCTGATTTGGACCCTCGCTCTCCGACTGTTGGGTTCAGTATCCTACAGCGTCCTCTTTAGCTTGTCTGTGTAGTGAGGGACTTTAAGTGGTAAATTATCTGCAAAACTACTTCCTTAGTGCTTGGCATGTAACAAGCCCTCATCCTTAACGTGGATGAGTTACGTGGATTACCGTAAGACGAAGGGCGGCTGGTTAAGTCAGGAGACTGGTTGAAAAAGGCAGATGGACTCTGTAGACAGGGGTTAATGTCTGTGGTGAGCTTGGGTAAAGAGCTTCAGCTTAGTGAGGCTTATGTGATCCAGGGCAGGTTGAATGCAACATGGAATCCACAGAGAGACACCCCAGGTAGAGGGCTCCTGCTCCAGCTTGGAAAACAGTCCCAACAAAATTTCACTCTGAACTTTGGACACCACCTTGAAACTAGCCTCTGTGTCTGCCTCAGCAAAAGCCAAAGTGGCCGAATTATTATAGTATCAAAAAGGGTTTGCACAGAAATGGCACCATCTCTGGTCCAGAATGTTAAATGAAACCTAGAGCTGGAAGTGAATGTCCTTTTCAGGTCACAGTGCAGCTTGAACCAACAAGGACACAGCAAGACAGAGAAAAGCCGGACTGTGTCGGGGGCACCTTCTCATGGGAACACCCAGAGCTCAGGCAGGGTTGATGCCCACTGCTACGGGGGAGGGCAGACTAGAACCTTGGAGTTAACTTTGCACTTTCAAAGAGTTCTTGAAGGAGACAGAGGCTGGAAGCACAGTGCCTCGAGAGGCCATCAGAGTAGACCCTACTCTGTTGTTGTTTTACGTCTCTTCATCCTAATACTCAAAAAGAGGGTCTGCATAACCACACAATAATTTGGGCTACTAGTTACCCTATGAAGAGAGTCTACAATTTTGCCAAAAGATGATCCCATCATTCTTTTGTACAAATTTTTAATATGTTTTATATCAATATGTCATTGTTTTTATAGGAAGGTGTATTATATCCTTATAGGTCTAACAAGACTTAGACAAGTACTAATATTTTTTGTAAAAAAAAAAGGTCCAACTATAACTTGAATTCAATATATATCTACACACATACATATACATACACATGTACACATAAAACTAGACTTGCCTGGTGGCCCAGTGGTTAAGAGTCGATCTTCCAATGCAAGGGACATGGGTCCGATCCCTGATCAGGGAGCTAAGTAAACCACATTCCCTACAGAACAGTCAAAAAATAAAAAAAGAAAAGGAAAAAAAAAAAGCTTGAATGAAAAATGAAATGCCCAAAGATTATGAAAAGAAACTGCCACATTGTCATTAGAACATGCAGATGGAGAAAGGAAATGTAACTCCTGAAAAAATGATCAGTCAAAACTTAAAAACCAAGCACCTAGACAAGAAAATAAAAATAAACATTCAACATTACCACACATCCTTTAGTTCAAGAAAATCACACCTTTCTGGTAAACTGCTATTCCTTAATTCATTTTCTCCACACATATCCTTTGGGGATGCCACAATGCAGTCATAATCAGTCAGTGGTAGCAAAGCCAGGATTGCACCTGCTGCTGTAACAAAGTTTGGTCCCACCTCTGGAGGTTAGAGTTCTTGAGCGCACCTGTCAATGTGAGCCCCAATTAATTCAATCTGCAAGCAAGACAGGTCACATCTTAGGGGAAGGGAGGGGAGGAGAGGGGCTCTGAGCACACGGACCTCATCAAGACTCAGCCCGACACAGACCGCAGCATGACATCAGTGCACACATTCGCAGACTGATTAATGGGCTGTCGCCTGAGTTGTTGACTGGTAAATTATTTATACTTATAAACTGCTAAATAATTTAAAGCTGATATCTTAAATTACAGCTGAGAGTGACAAGAAGAAGGTGGCCTAAAACTCCAACTGGAGCGATCAATGCCCTTGTTCTCGGGGCACTTGAGAACACAATTTTTGCTGACTGTTCTTGGGAAAAAAAATGGAAAACATAAAGTATGTAGATTTGCTATAACATTTATAGAGAGAATGAAACGCTTCAGCAATCAAAGGGAAAGTTGCTTTTAACAAAACAAACATGCTCCAACTCTAAAGGACACTAAAATTTCACAGGAAATAGAAATGTTTGGCTTCAAAATTTAATCATGAAATCTAAGCCTGCTGGATGTTTTAAACTTTGCCTCTAAGAAGTTTATCATGCTTTGTGATCACAGGCGATCTGGACACATAGAGTTATTTTCACCTGAAGCTATAGCATTACATTTTGTTTTCTTTTCAGAGTACAGCAAAGGCAACTTAGAGATAAAATATTAGTTAACAAAACACAGGGTGGGTAGGGCTGCAAAATGATCCAGTGCACATATTTTAAGCTGAGAAGAGCAAGAAAAAGGGGAGGTCGAGAAGGAGAAATTTAAGATTCTTAGTACCTTATTGATGCCGCAAAGAAATTTAGGGGTAAACCGGCAGATGGAATTCAATTTGGGATCTGAAGAACTAGAGGAAGAATAACCCATTAATTGAGATAGTGAAAACTGAAGGAAGCCAAGTAGTCTAGAAGTATATTAAGGGTTTTATTGGTACCTGCTAAGTTTTATTTCTACTTACTTGGTAGCCAGCATATTTGGGTTTCCCAAGTGGCGCAGTGGTAAAGAATCTGCCTGCCAATGCAGGAGACTCAAGTTTGATCCCTGGGTTGGAAAGATCCACTGGAGAGGGAAATGGCAACCCACTCCAGTGTTCTTGCCTGAAAAATCCTGTGGAAAAAGGCTACAGTCCATGGGGTCAGACACTGCTGAGCAACTAAGCATGCATATGCAACATTTTTGGAGGTAGTCAAAAAAGCAGTTGATTGTATAAGTCTAGAGTTCATGAGAGTGGTCTTCTTTAAATAAATAAATTTGGGACCCAGCTCCTGCATGGAAGGTGTAACATCAAAATAGAAAATATTTCAATATTTTTGTGTACCACGAAGCCACATTATTTGATCTTGGAATCCCAAATTTAGAAGCCTATCCAATCACTTGCTGTTGCTTTTAAGTGTCTATTAACCTTTACAAGGAAGAAAATGATTATATCTAATTTTGGAAACTGAATATAATTGTGTCACTAAGCAATTCTATGAAATCCAGGGAGAGGAGATTAACTTGTTTAGAACTTTATCACTCCAGAATTTCAACCCTATTCTTGGTCAAAGTGACAGTGGGTGTCTACTTAAAATGCTGAGAAGAGCTGATGAGAAATCAGAAATGAGCTTGCAAAATTACCATTTTATTGGAGAAGACAGAAAATATAGAAGATGCCTTTTGGAAATGAGAGGGTGACATTGAGCATTGTTGGTTCAGGCAAAGGACGATCCAGACAATTATCTTGTACAATCATAAAATAGTAGGACCGTCTGTAGTCTAGACAACCCCCTGACTCGGCATAGCCCCAAGGCACACACTTTTACTTGCCATCACAGTACAATATCTGTTAAAAAAAAGAAAGAAAAGGGTGGGGGTGTAACTCAAGTGCTTTTTTTCTTCCTAGGACAAGAACTAACCTTTGGGAACTGGGTCTATCTTATTTTAGGCAAATATTTTTAGAACTTTTTGTAAGAACTTATGATGAAAGACAATGGTAATTTCAGAGCAGGCTAATCCAGCAGCAGAAATTATTGAATAGTCACTGTAAATAGGTATTTTAAAATGACACTGCATTTCAAAAAGAATACACATATGAATGGCAACATGAGAGGAGATTTTCACGGCATGAGTAGAATCAGTAAACCTGAGCACTTCAGGGCAGATCAGTAGAATCACCCTATCTGAAGAACAGAAGGAAAATAATAAATTAAAGAAACACAAATAAACAAAGCCTTGGCTTTCCAGGTGGCTCTGTGGTTAAGCACCTGCCTGCCAGTGCAGGAGTTGCAGGTTCGATCCCTGAGTTGAGAAGATCTCCTGCGGAAGGACATAGCAAACTACTCCAGTATTCTTACCTGGGAAATTTCATGAATAGGGGAGCCTGGCAGTTTATTGTCCATGGTGTCTCAAAGAATCAGACACAATTTAGCAGCTAAACAATAACAACAAACAAAGCCTCAGAAATCTGAGATAACAGTAGATTTCTTTAAATCTCAGAAGGAAAGCAGAAATAACAGGGCTGACTATATAAAGAAGTAGTGACTGAAAACCTTCTGAATTGTTGGAAAACACAGTTTGAAAAAATGTAAGAAAAATCCCTAAAGAATAAATTCAAATTCACAGCAAGATATATAATAAGTAAATTTCCAGAAACTAAAAACAAAGAAAAAACTCTTAATGGTAGCCAAAGAGAAATGACAAATTACCTTATGAAACAATTTTAATGACAGCAAATTTCTCATTTGAAACTCTGGATGCCAAAAAGAAAGAACACAGTACTCTACTGTAACAACAAACACACTTTTTCTTTTCAAGTTCACATGGAACATTTATCAAGGTAGATCATATTCTGGGCCATAAAACAAGACTTACAAATTTAAATGAATTGAAATCATGTAGAGTGTATTCTCTGACCATAAAGAACTCAAAGTAGAAACCAATAACAGAAGAAAAAGAGGATATTTTCTATAGAATCTACCTGCAATGCAGGAGACAGGAGAGGCAGGTTGGATCCTTGGGTCAGGAAGATCCCTTGGAGGAAACTGCAACCCACCCCAGTTTTCTTCCTGGAAAATACCATGGACAGGGTGGGCTATAGTCCATGGGTTTACAAAGATTTGGACATTACTGAGAGGCTTAGCACAAGCGTGACTTATAACTGAATCACTCTGCCATACACCTGAGACTAACAAGACTGATAAATTGAATCTTATCAAAATTAATTCTTTACTGTATCAAAAACTCTTTGAACGTATTGAAAAGACAAACTATAAACTGGGAGAGAATATTTGCAAGCCACGTATCTGATATAGAATTAGTATAAAGAAAGCTGAGCGCCAAAGAATTGATGCTTTTGAACTGTGGTGTTGGAGAAGACTCTTGAGGGTCCCTTGGTCTGCAAGGAGATCCAACCAGTCCATCCTGAAGGAGATCAGTCCTGGGTGTTCATTGGAAGGACTGATGCTGAAGCTGAAACTCCCATACTTTGGCCACCTCATGCGAAGAACTGGCTCATTTGAAAAGACCCTGATGCTGGGAAAGATTGAGGGCAGAAGGAGAAGAGGATGACAGAGGATGAGATGGCTGGATAGCATCACCGACTCGATGGACATGGGTTTTGGTGAACTCCGGGAGTTGGTGATGGACAGGGAGGCCTGGCGTGCCGTGGTTCATGGGGTCACAAGGAGTCAGACACGACTGAGAGACTTAACTGAACTGAACTGATATAAAAGTTATAAAACACTCTCAAAGCTCAATGATAGAAACACCAGTCAGTCCTACTAGAAATTGGGTAAAAGTCATAAAGAAATATTTCAGTGAGGAGGAGGATATACAGATGGCAAGCCACCACATAAAAAGACATTCAATTACCAACCATCAGAAAACACAAATTAAAAACACAACAGGGCATCAGTGTTGTCACTAAGCTAGAAGTACGTAGGAGAGCCCCATTCCCTGTTTTGAACTTACCTGCAATGTGGAGCCAAAAACAATTGCTCTCCCAGTTTATCCAGATTTTCGGATATTGCTTGCTGAAGATGCATCTCAGAGATGGGTTCTTTCCTTTTGGAGATGATTATTTGATGGTAATTTCTATGGTTGTGGTTTTTTAGGGTTATCAGAACTTATCTTTCTCTTTTCTCTACTACCTTTACATAATTGAGAAATCTACACCCAACCAGTTTATGTCCCCACCCACTTACACTCTAGGATTGTAAAATATTGGATTATAGCCCAGTGAATAAAAAAATATTCACAAGTTAATGTTGACATAAGCAAATGACAGGATATATAAATGTTGTTGTTGTTCAGTTGCTAAGTCATGTCTGACTCTTTGTGACCCCATGAACTGCAGCATGCCAGGCTCCTCTGTCCTTCACTTTCTCCCAGAGTTTGCACTGTCCATTGAGGCAGTAATGCTGTCTAACCATCTCATCCCCTGCTGCTCCCTTCTCCTCTGGCCTTCAATCTTTCCCAGCAACAGGATAAATAAATAAATGGAAATAAAATGCAGATTTCCTTACAGAATAATCACAAATACAAAAAAAAAAAAAAAAAAAAGGAGATATACCCTCCCAGGTGGTAGAGCTTCCTTTCTCTCCACTTGAGTATGGAATCACTTCAAAATAATAAAGAAACAGAAAAATAGAAGCGTTAGAAACTAGAAATCTGGAGTGATGAAACACATCTTTAATCCAAGTGCTTTATACCACTTTTACCTGGGTATCCACGCTTCTCCAAAATGCAACTGGTATAAAAACAAAATGCAAGAAGCAGGAGTCCTATGTGACTGTGTTCCAATACACCCATGTTCTCACCCTGGACTATTACATGAGAGAGAAAGGATATATTTCTCTTCAGATCACCAGTTTCTAGGGGGTCGTGGTTACTACTCTGTAGATTTTAACCTTAGACACAAGATCTGATTAAGGATCCACTTGCTCTTCTTCTATCCTTACACTTGGAGTTTCCCAAGTTCCTCCTGCCCAGCTCTGTAACCACATGGCACACTTCTATCAAGTCTCAATTAAGAGACTTGCTAAGGATTTTTGCATCTATGTTCATCAGTGATATTGGCCTGTAGTTTTCTTTTTTTGTGGCATCTTTGTCTGGTTTTGGAATTAGGGTGATGGTGGCCTCATAGAATGAGTTTGGAAGCTTACCTTCTTCTGCAATTTTCTGGAAGAGTTTGAGTAAGATAGGTGTTAGCTCTTCTCTAAATTTTTGGTAGAATTCAGCTGTGAAGCCATCTGGTCCTGGGCTTTTGTTTCCTGGAAGATTTTTGATTACAGTTTCAATTTCCTTGCTTGTGATGGTTCTGTTAAGATCTTCTATTTCTTCCTGGTTCAGTTTTGGAAAGTTATACTTTTCTAAGAATTTGTCCATTTCATCCAAGTTGTCCATTTTATTGGCATAGAGCTGCTGGTAGTAGTCTCTTATGATCCTTTGTATTTCAGTGTTGTCTGTTGTGATCTCACCCTTTTCATTTCTTATTTTGTTAATTTGGTTCTTCTCTCTTTGTTTCTTAATGAGTCTTGCTAATGGTTTGTCAATTTTGTTTATTTTTTCAAAAAACCAGCTTTTAGCTTTGTTGATTTTTGCTATGGTCTCTTTAGTTTCTTTTGCATTTATTTCTGCCCTAATTTTTAAGATTTCTTTCCTTCTGCTGACCCTGGGGTTCTTCATTTCTTCCTTCTCTAACTGCTTTAGGTGTAGAGTTAGGTTATTTATTTGGCTTTTTTCTTGTTTCTTGATGTAAGCCTGTAATGCTATGAACCTTCCCCTTAGCACTGCTTTTACAGTGTCCCATAGGTTTTGGGTTGTTGTGTTTTCATTTTCATTCATTTCGATACATATTTTGATTTTTTTTTTGATGGGCCTGGTGCACTGGGAGGACCCAGAGGAGTCGGGTGGAGAGAGAGGTGGGAGGGGGGATCGGGATGGGGAATACGTGTAACTCAATGGCTGATTCGTGTCAATGTATGACAAAACCCACTGAAATGTTGTGAAGTAATTGGCCTCCAACTAATAAAATAAAATTAAAAAAAAAATAAAAAAATAAAAACATGAGACACACACACAAAAAAAAAAAGAGAGAGAGAGACTTGCTAATCACTTACAGGATTCGGGTTCTTTGCCCAGGAATAATTGCATTTTAAAAGGAGAGCTGGGCTTCCCTGGTGGCTCAGTGGTAAAGAATCTTCTGGTCAGTGTAGGAGATACGGGTTTGATCCCTGATCCAGGAAGATCCCACATGCCGCGAAGCACTAGCCCTAGGAGCCACAGCTATTGAGTTGTGCTCTAGAGCCGGGGAGCCACAGCTACTGAGCCCACACGCTACAAGTCCTGAAGCCCAAGCACCCTGGAACCTGTGCTTAGCAACAAGAGAAGCCACTGCAGTGGCTTCTGCACATGGCACATGGCAACTAGAGAGTAGCCCCAGCCTGCCGCAGCTAGAGAAAGCCTGCATGCAGAAACAAAAACCCAGCACCTCCAAAAATAATTATTTTTAAAAAAACACTTAAATTGAATTTAGTTTAAAAAAAATCAAAAATAAAAAAGAGCAAATGAAGCAGATGTTCTTGGATGAATTCATCTCAATGGAAAGTTTCAAAACTCATTATTGGGAGATGAGAGGATTGAGGATTACATTGGAGGCTGTTTAAATGTGTTTCTTGAATATAGGCATGAACAGATGAAGCCAGGTAATGATTCCGTACGAAACCAGGACCACTGCTATGCATACATCAACTTTTAAGGAGCGAATGGTGTGAGACGGGATCTTCAATGTAGTGAAAAGCAGCGAAATTGATTCTTTCAAGATTTTTTTACTTGAAACCTTTGAATATTTAAATTTAAGAGCATATATGAATAAACCATGCATGCATTTGTCATTCGAAAATAACTGGATGATTTCTGCACATCTTTAGACAAAAGCATTCCATGAAAATGAGTCAAACAAGTACACCGGGAACAACAGGCCATAAAAATCCATGATTAATCATCTGTGCAAAGAAAGCCAGCCATGTGGTCTTTGGAGGTTCTAAAATTTCATGTAAAGCTTCAACATTTCAAACAGGGAGCCTGACATTCTTATTGTGAGTCTCAGAAATTTCTGGTTGAACTGTGGAGTCTTAGTCATAGGCTTGAGAAGAAGAGAGGAGGAGTGAGTGTAACGGAGGAGAGACTTCCTGGACCAGTCTGTGGTGTCAAGATTCTATATAGAATAGAAATAGAAGGTCAAGATTCTAATGACCCTCACCTGGCTGGCTGGGGACAGTGCCAGCTCCACAACCAGAGTCTCTTACCTGAAAGGTACCAATATTTCCCTTGCTTAGACCTTTTGCAAAAGAATTAGGCACAATACAGTTTCAGCACTAGATGTTTTCCTCTGTCTAGATCAACTCAGGTCTTCTTGTCTTTTGGGTCTTATTTTACAACTCCCTTGACCATGCAAGGCAAACACTCTGCTTCCCCCATTTATTCTTATTAAAGCATCTCCTGATAATTTCTAGTTGAATCTGTCCCATTCTAAGAGACTGGGGATTTGGGCTCCATCATTTTTATATTCTGTGTTGAGGTGCTCTGTAATATCTGACTGTATGATATGTGGAAGATGTTTTAGTAACTTTATCCCTCACTTGAATTTCTGTATGTAGTCCAAAGTGGAAGACCAGGGTTGAATCAGCTTCTTTGTCAAAGGAACAGATTGTAAATATTTCGGTCTTTGGAGGCCATATACCCCTCTGTTGCAATCACATAATTCCTCTGTTTTTTTAAAAAATATATTCATTTTTAATTGGAGGATAATGGCTTTACAATACTGTGTTGGTTTCTGTCATACATCAACATGAATCAGCCACAGGTGGACATATGTCCCTTCCTTTCAGAACCTCCCTCCCACCTCCCACCTCCCACCCCATTCCACCCATCTAGGTTGTCAAGAGTGCCTGGTTTGAGCTCGCTGCATCATAGAGCAAATTCCCACTGACTGTCTATTTTATATATGGCAATGTGTACGTTCCCAGACTACCCTCTCAGTTCATCCCCCCTCTGCTTCCCCCACTGTGTCCACAAGTCCATTCTCGAAGTCTGCGTTTCCATTGCTGTCCTGCAAATAGGGTCATCAGTACCATCTTTTTAGATTCCATGTATATATATATATGCATGTGTGTGTTAATATACAATATTTGCTTTTCTCTTTCTAACTTATTTCACTCTGTATAATAGGTTCTAGGTTCATCCTGTTTTATCATGAAGGCAGTCACAGAAAATATGCTAAGGAATGCATATTTCTATTTTCTAATAAAACTTTATTGACAAAAACAGGTGATGGGCCAAACTTGGCTCAAGGTCTGAGTTTGCTAAGTCCCGTGATAGAGGACTCAAGGTAAGGCTGTTCTTTTAATATAGGAAAATGTATATATTATATACATATAAATTATATGTATACAGCAACTATATGTCAATTAAAATTTAAATTAACCAGTATTCAAAATGTTTTCAAGTATATTCAATATTTTTCTTGCTTTCAAAACTAGGTAATAGCATTCACTGTGCCTAAATTATATCCTAAATTGATAGAATTGCACCTCTGTGTAATCTTCATCATTTGTATCTTACCTCATTCAGTAGTAGGGGTAGACAGGTTGAGGAGGTTAAAAGTAGTGGGAGACTTGGGGGTCATGGCTTTTATTAGCAGTTCATTTTCTATCGACTAAATCATCTTGGTCACATCACTGAATATTTCTGCATTGCAATCTTTAAAATGGTTGTAACATCATCCACTTTGCCCCGATCGGACATTCGCAGGCTAAGTGTCTTTACATTGCCCATGATTTTAAGATCAATTTTGAAGACATAAGAAAGTGACCAGTACACATTTAAGATTTCATACTGTCCTAAATAGAAGGCATTGGAGGTACTGGAAGAGAAAGGTCCATATCTGGTTGGGTCTGTCTAGGCCAAGAGAGTGTGTAGGTAAACATCACCTCCAGCATCAGCATAGTTCTGAGAGGAAAGACAGACAGTGAAGAACACTTAAGAATAAAGTAATTACCCTCCAATTATAATAAGCTAATTAAAAATAAGAATAAACCTGGAGAAAAGCAAATGTCGTATATTAATGCATGTATAAGGAATCTAGAAAGATGGTACTGACAAACCTATCTGCAGGCAACAAGAGAGACACAGACATAGAGAGCAGACTTGTGGATATAGTTGGGAAAGGAGAGGGTGGGACAACTGAGAGAATAGCATTGAAACATATGCATTTCCATACGTGAAATTAGATAACCTGTGGGAATTTGCTGTGTGATGCAGGGAGGTCAAATCCAGTGCTCTGTAACAGTCTGGAGGGCTGGGATGGGTGGGAGGTGGCAGGGAGGCTCAGAAGGGAGGGGACGTACGGATGCCTGTGGTGATTCATGTGGATGTATGGCAGAAACCAATACAATATTGTAAGGCAATTATCCTCCACTAAAAATTTAAAAAACGTAATGAAGAATAAGCACAGAGATTATAAAATTAGAAATATGACCCCATCTGCTTAGTTATCCTAGAAGATGATAGTTAATGTTCTGGGAGATTGTTTAAGTCAAGCTAGCCAAAAGTTTCAGATAATTAACAAAGATAAAATTCCACAACAAACAGGGACAGCCTTGAATCTTTGAGTTACAAAGGCAAGGTGAGCATTCTCTTGTGATTCTCTACCCATCGCATCTCTTCTCACCTCTCCAAATGGACCTCTTGACCTATTTCATTCTTCTCCTTCACTTGCCCTTCATAAAGATTACTAATGTACAGCCCCAGTCTAATTGCTCTGTTATTTTCCTCTTGGCTTTTCATTCTCCTATTGCGGAGCCTGCTATTTATGTTGTGTCCTTCCCACAACATCTTGGCTCCACATTTAGGTCCCTAAGCTACCTAAATTGTTCTGCTAACCAAGTTAAATCCCAGAGCCTAGAGCAGCCACAGGAAAGGTTTCCTATACCTCCTCCTGGTGCTTTAATTGAAATTAAAGTAAATTATTCACACAGTGCACATTAACATTGGCACTGCTCCTTCTGCCTTCTTCCCAAATGACATTATGAGTTATGCCAAACTAAACTCATTTCCATGTTTGATATGGTTAACAAGTGGTAGATGAGGGGAGCGCCATTGACAGAGTCTAACTTGATTTCAGTCGGGCATTTCGGAAAAACAATGATGTTCAGTCTTTTCTCTTGGACACAGCAGAGAAATGCTCACTGCATAATACAAAAGTCTTTAAATAAACACCACTGAGACTTGATAAATTGATTCATAAGAATCAGAAAGAAAAATTTCTTTTCTAGTTGTTTACCTCAACATTTCCTCTTTGGGGATTTCCCTGGCAACCTTTCAATGCAAGGGCTGTGAATTCGATCCCTGGTCAGGGAACTGAGATCCCACCAAAATTGAAAGATAAAATGAGCAATATTGTAACAAATTCAGCAAAGATTTTTTAAATGGTCCATATTTAAAATCTTAAAAAAATAAAATATTAAAAAGAAAATCTCTTTGACCAAGCTTTGTGGATCAAATACTATGGCACCATTAAAAGAATGTTTTAGAAGATTAATGCCATTTTATATATATATATATTTAAGGCAATGAAAGTATGTGTACATGCATTGTGTTTGAGTGTGTGTGTGTGTGACCTCAGGAGAAACAAAGTGGATGGAAACATACTAGTCTTTCAAATGTTATCTCAGAGCGATAGAATTTTGGTTATGCCTTTCCATTTTATTCTCCAATATTGTCTAAACTTTAGGAAACAAAGAGCATTACCTTTCCAATAATAATTTTAAAAAATGATATACATTATGGCCAGATTAAAAACCTGGTCAACAGCAACTAGTAAAACTGAGCAAGGATGAATGCAATTTCCATCCGAGTCAGTAACATGTGCTTTGGATAGAAGACAGATCTCATCCTCTGAAAGAGGTCTGGTGCTTTAGCCAGCCCTCAACACCAAAGGAACCCACAGGACGCAGCTGTTCGAAGAACTGCAAGATACCTGGTCCTGCCATCAGAAATATTTAAAGAATCCCCATCTCCATTTCTCTCACAGAAAACCAATTTATGACTTTTAACAGAATCCTCATGTCCCAGCATCTTTGCATCTAGGACTCTTTCATCTTACCAGCTGCTATGAAGTTCCTCCCTGTCTGAAACCCCTAAAGTGTCCCCATAGTACAACCTGCATGGACTTGACCTCCCATGCTCACTATGACCCCTGCCTCAGCCCTCACTCTCAACTCCAGTCCAATCAGAATCCAGCCAGGGGTTGGTGTTTCATTCAAGGAGGTTGGCCCCAAATATGTTCACGAATCCATGTCACATTTTATTTTCCCAAGATCACAGGTAGGAGTCAGTTTTTCAATACCAATGACTTTGCAAAGTCGAAACTAATGCCCTGTACTTGAGATGTTCCCCATAATTTTAACAAAGTGCCCCATCTCTCATTTGATGGCAAGATTAGCAACTCTTTTCAAAATATAACCTCTTTGTACCAATTGCAAGATTTTTTTAATGTATCCCATTTTTTCTTTATATCGTTATTCACTGATAAAAGTTTACTGTTTTTTCCCCAAACAAGGAGAATCACTAAAGGTACAATTACATTGTGAAAGTAACATGTAGTTAACAACTGAAAAATATAAATCCTTTTCAGAAAAAAAAAAAAAAGAATAATCTTACTGTCAAATTTCTATTATTTAACCAAAGGTTTAGATTATAAACAAGAGGAAATCTACTGCTTTATATGACTTAAGAGTGAAATATTTATGTGACTGATAAGGGAAATACAGGATTTGCAGAAAAAAATCCTATAGTCTGCTTACCCTTCAGATTCCATCTCTCTTTAAGTTTTTTTTTTTTTTTTTTTTTTTTTTTTTTTGCATTTTTTGACTGCACCACATGGCATGCAGGATCTTAGCTCTCCAAACAGGGATGAAACACATGGTCCCTGCAGATGAGGCTTGGAGTGTTAACCACTGGACCACCGGGAAAGTCCCAGATTTTGTCTCTTAATTCCAATACCTCCTTCCTGCTCTTAAGTGAAGAAGAATCAGGAGAAATCAGAAAAAGCGGAAGTGACTTTCTCTATGTCCCTTCTGGATTAGAAGCAAATGGTTCATTGTAGTTCAGTTCTAATAAGGATTTCATTCTGGGGGTAAGATGTTTCCTTTAAATTCTCTGTATACGGTCTCTCCTGGCGGAGATCACGTGACTTTCAGGACACAGATCAATACTACATATTTTGTTATAACAAAAGAGAATGACAGGGCTTCCCTTGTGGCTCAGTGGTGAAGAATCTGCCTGCCATGCAGGAGCTGTGGGCTTGGTCCCTGGGTTGGGAAGATCCCCTGGAGAAGGAAATGGCAACCCACTCCTGTGTTCTTGCCTGGAGAATCCCATGGACAGAGGAGCCCGGTGGGCAATAGTCCACGGGGTCACAAAGAGTCGGAAAGGACTGAGTGACTACCCAACAACAGCCAGTATTTATTACCTGAGCAGCATACCTCTTCTCCAAAAACGGAAAAAAAGAACACCAGCAAACAAACTCAACTCTAAACTCCTTTTGAACACTCCCTAACTAAGCATGGCAGTCAGTGTGGCTTTCTGCAGCAGACCACTGTTTCACCGGTTGGATCCTTCAAACTAGATGCCCTTCTGCTCCTGTTCTGGATGGCTCTCAGCCTCACTTCGGGTCCGTGTGTACCCAACACACCATGCCTCCACCAAACCCAGGGCAATCTTCCAGAGAGCGCTTAGTGGGAAGATACTACAGCCTAGAACTAAAAAATCACAAGCTTTTCAGACATCCAGTTCTATATATCCTTCATTGTAATAATAGAAATGTCAGAAAATTATTAAAGTTAAATTATTTAGAAGAAAAAATAAAACCCACAATCTTCCCTATCTACTAAACACTAATAACACGGCGCTTTTTATTTATGTAGTCACCTTAACATATCTAGTTCAACATACTCTAGACACTTTCTTACACTTTATCAATAAATCTCTAAGAAGGAATTCTAATATCTTTGGTTGGCAAATAAAGTAAGTATAAAAACATACAAGTAATTGTTCTGTCTTATCATTTTTTTCCTGTTATCTCTCTTTCCTGTTATTTCCTGAAGCTTTCTGTCCATGGATTCTGGAATAATATCTCAACACCAGGTCAAGGAAGAACACTTTCTAATCTCTCTACATCTATGAACTCTTTCTATGCAATTGTTTGTTACAACTCTGATGTTCTTCTTTAAGAGGACTTCCCTGGTGGCACATTGGCTAAGAATCTTTCTGCCAAAGCAGAGGACACAGGTTGAATCCCTGTTCTGGGAAGATTCCACGTGCTGCAGAGCAGATAAACTCACCGTACAGTTGTGACCCACAACTAATGAGCCCACACTCTGGAGCCAGAGAGCCACAACCATCGAAGCCCGTGTGCCTAGAGCCCCTGCTCTATAATAAGGGAAGTCACTGTAAAGAGAAGCCCATGCACTGCAAGTGGAGAGGAGCCCCTGCACACCACAACTAGAGGAAGAACTCTCAAACAGCAACAAAGACCCAGAGCAATCAAAAAAAAAAAAAAAAAAGACTGCATTCAAGAACACACAGACTTTTACACACATATTGTCCTTTAATGCTATTTGGGTCTCACTATGCTGAAAAAGTTAATTTTTTTCATACTATGCTAGTTAGATATATGGGAGTGGAATCTCCAAAGTCAGATACGTGGTGGTGTCTATAGGATAAAAGTAGACAATAACATCCTAACCAGAGTCAGACTTGAAGCTCCATGAAAGCATAACTTACACTTATTTATTTCAATACTATCCAGGCACAGTGACTGATGTACATTGCAGAATAAATGAATTGATGACAAAACAAATGAATACACTATAGTTTGCTCCTCATAAATACTTTGCTATTAAATATTGGTAATCAGGTCACCTGATGTATAGAACTGATACAATGGTAAAGACCCTGATGCTGAGAAAGATTGAAGGCGGGAGGAGGAGGGGACGACAGAGGATGAGATGGTTGGATGGCATCACTGACTCAATGGACATGAGTTTGAGTAAGCTCTGGGAGTTGGTGATGGACAGGGAGACCTGGTGTGCTGCAGTCCATTGGGTCGCAAAGAGTTGGACACGACTAAATGACTGAACTGAACTGAATCAGGAAAATCTTTCTGATACTTATCTGTGAAAAAAAAAGCCTAAAATTAGTATGTGCTTCCAAATTCCAAAGCAATTTATTGTTTCTTAATACTGAAGCAAGGCTACTCTTCTTGTTATAGAACAACTAGAAAATATAGCATGCAGCAGGTCATCATAGCTTAAATCTGAGAAATAAAATATTATTAAATCTTTGTATACCACCTTCCACACTTAGTTCTAAAAGTCCATGAAATTTGAGAAGAGTTATATTATAATGTATGTAGTGATTTTTGTAACTTGCTTTGGCACCATCCGTTGTTCTTATGTTTATCATCGACAATATCATCTTTAATGGATGCACACTATTTAATTTATGTTAACATCTTTATTTTTAAACTAACCTGCTTTTTACTATTTCCAATCATTTTGCATCCTTTGGTTAAACTTTTGAAGAATCTTTGTTCCATATTTAATCAAGATTTAAGGTTGATGAGCAAGAATGAGTTCTAGACCCTTTATGCATATGCCTTGTCTTGTGGAGTAATGCGTGGTTTGCATCTGTTGCTCTGATTTGAAAATTCTAGTTTAGTGCCTTGAGCATAAAGAAACTACAGACAAGGCTATGATCTTCATTTTTCCTAAAATCTTCATTAAAGAGAAAAATTGTCATTTGTTTTAGTTTATTAAGATCTAAAATGGTTATAAAATGTAATGTATAAATACACATCATTGACTAGTGTTTTAATTGTCTTCCCTTAAAACATTAACTCAGTGGTTCCACATTAAAATACATTCTTCAGTAATAGTCAGTCTCCTTGGGAATACATGAAACAGCATATTATAAAATAAGATACATTTTGTATGTGTGTAACTATTTTTGTGGAGAAAATTCTCCTTGTAGGTTGTGATATCACTAGGTGCAATAATTATCACAAAAATAATATTAGGATATGTTATGTTTCATGTAAAAGCTGTATTTGTAAGTAAAGGGAAAAATCTTTACATTAAATTAAAACCCAGTAAACCGATTTGATTTTACATGGATTAATTCTCTTGGTTTGGGTTTTCTTGTGGTTTTTTTTTGGTGACATTATTTTCTTCCTTTCACAATAGACTATGATTTTAATCATTATAGCTATCTTGCAAATAAATATTTTGCCAAAAAATAAATATATAAAATGGAATCCACATTCTACTTGATTACAAAGCTTATTTAACTCAGAATAGTCATGCAAATAGTCACTCACCCTTTGGTCCTGGAAAAGTAATGATTTATGCCAAGCAGAAGGCAGAAAATGCACTTAATTTATTCATTGCACCACCTATACACCACCTCAGGGTTGGGTGGGGGGAAGGCTGGAAAAACACTGTGAGCTAATAAATTATTTCTCCTTGTTTGGAAGCCTGTCACTATGGTATACTGCTAGCAAAGCTTACAAATGATTCTTATTCTGGAGATGTTGATAAAAAGGGAAAAAAATGTGGGTTGTATGATTAAGCTCTGCTTATTTTTCTTTATAAATTTTAATAGGAAAATGGATAATTAATTAGGCTTTCATCAGAAAATTGTGGGCAAAGAATGACCATATGAAAAATAATCTAAAATTTCCATGATTTTTTTTATCTTCCTCACATATGAAAATATGTTTTCCTGATTTCTGTACTCTCTTCATATTATTCTCTGCAAATGTCAGCATTTGAATAAACTTTTCAGATCCTACTCCTAGACAGACGTCTACACAGTTGACATAATCCAGATAATTCATGCAAAAATACGCAAATAAAAAAACCCTTCTTATTGCATTTGTAACACCCTTATTTCTTTTTTCTTGACCTGAATTACCCCCATATTAGCTCACTGTGGAGCACCAATTCAAAAATAAATATTGACCCAACACTTTATTTTGTGTTGTGTAGACTTGGCAATGTACAGCCAATAAAAGCTACATTAGAGCATCTGAACACTCAATTTAACCCTGAAAATTTGCATTTATAATTGATGGTTATGTTTAGCTGATTAACAGTATAGAGAAACACTCTGAAGATTACCAGTGAATTCCACTTATTTTGTAAAATAAAACCTAAGTAAGACACTGGTTGAATTTCAATCTACCCCACGATGCACTAGATTGTAAGAAATTCCATGTGGAGTCTCCAAAACTGATTCTTCTAAAATAAGATAAACATCACAAAACAAAAAATTAAAGAAATAAACACAGCAAACATAATGAAATAGAGAAAAGATTAGTCATTTTAAATAACTCAAATATTGTTGCTAAATGACTTAAAACTCTCAAAGACAAGCAATTTAGCATTACATATATATATATATTAAATAAACATAAATGAACCCCAGAACACTGGCAATGATGAATGAGTCTCAAAATGTTAAAATTCAAATAATTTAGCATTTAAACATTTTAAGACTAAAAATAAAATAGAGGGCCCTCTGAAGAAATATTTTCCTTCAATTTCTGCATCACTCAATTTTTAAAAAAAAAAACTCCCTATGAAAGACAGACTGAAATAAGACTTAGTAAAAGATAGCAATAATTTTCTGGTGCGCTTCAGTCCATGGGGTCACAGAAAGTCAGACACAGCTTAGCAACTGAACAACAAGAACAAGAACAACCATAATAATTTCATAGATACAGATTGGATCGGATTTGCAGTTTTAGAATTGTTTAGAAAAACAATTCAAATCACTTTCTTCCTCATTACTGAAAGCATCATAATTTACTATTGGAGTAGAATGAAAACAAAAAACTCTAATGAAACATTCCCTCTAATTGAAAAGGAATATGCCATAAGACATGTTATGTGGAAATTTTACTGTTGAAACTTCCTGAATGATCATGGATTTGGGAGGACGACATCAAGATAGAAAGTCTGTCTACATTGAAAGCAAGACCAGATTAGGAAATGGCTGTCAATCACAACCACATCATGGAAGGCTTATGCATGTCTACACAGCCACACCTGAATTCTCATTTACTTAACATACCCTTAAGGAGCTCATAGTAAGTACTAACAGTGCAGAATGCTGAGGATAACACAAGAATGCCTGTTAATTTTTTTTAAAATTTCTTTACAGCTCTTCTTTGCTCCAAAAAGAAATTTAGATGGTACAACAACACATAAGCCAGTTTTATGTTGCTTAAAAATTTTTTTTACATCTTTTCCTCAACCTGATGGACATGACCTTAGCTCTTTTTAAAACATAAAGGTAAGGATTTGGGGGTTGTGATCTGCTAAAACAGAACAGTCTCTATGGGATCAGGCTAGGTGGAATGATGATGGATAAATATGCCTGTCCCTCCAACACCTCACATCTTAGCTCTTAGCTATAATGATGCTGTTACACCTCAGCAGACATTTCAGTCATTGATATGATACTTAACTAATATCAACCTGTCCTCAGTCAAGACCACTACTTCCAGAATAGGAAGATTTTCAAAGAAGTAGCTTCTTGGTGCTCTTCACCATGCCTAACACCCAGCAATCAAGAAATATTTATTAATCCAAATGACCTGATTTACATGGGATAACAATGAATCAATTACAAACTCCTGGCTAGGAAAAATACAGATTTTTTTTTAAAGTTTTTGACTGGTGCTATTATTTGTTTCTTCTTTGAAGAATATAGAACTGGCATGAGAGAGCAAAATTAAACATTTGGATGCAGATGCATTTTATATAACCTGTCTTTTTAAATATATAAGCCTTTGTCTCAAACAACATGTTCATGGTTGTGTTCATCAATGTTTGTACTTTCCTATAGTGAACATCAGGGAAGCAGAGAGGAACATAACACATCTAATGAATGATTGGGTAGAATCTCCTAGTTAGTAAAAAGGTGTGGGGAGCCTGTAAAGAGGCCTTAGGATGTCTTGAATAGATTTACCTATTTTAACACTCTGACCTAAGGGGAACTCAGATACTTCTCCATGTTGAACTTGACTGACCCCTGGGTGAGTTCATATGATTTCAGGAACATTCTGAAAGGGTCTTTCGATATACGAACAAACACCAGATTAGGAAATGGCTGTCAATCACAACCACATCATGGAAGGCTTATGCATGTCTACACAGCCACACCTGAATTCTCATTTACTTAACATACCCTTAAGGAGCTCATAGTAAGTACTAACAGTGCAGAATGCTGAGGATAACACAAGAATGCCTGTTAATTTTTTTTTAAAATTTCTTTACAGCTCTTCTTTGCTCCAAAAAGAAATTTAGATGGTAGGAATTGCTTTCTAAAGTAATTCCCCTGACTCCCAGGAGAAAATGAACATATATTTCCTATAACCTTTCAGACATACCCACAGGTTTTTCCTGCTTATATTTGTCCCACTCTCTCTGCAGTTCCCAGAGTATGTCACTTTCCTTAGTGTATCTAACTCTTTTATTCACATATTTTTACTGAAATATAGAAATTTTACACTTTATTTTTTAACTCTCTATTTTGTATTAGGGTATAGCCAATTAATGACCAATTTATAGCTTCAGGTGGACAGCAAAGGGACTCAGCCAGACATAGACATGTCTTCATTCGCCCCCAAATTCCCCTCCCCTCCAGGCTGCCACTTAACACTGAGCAGATACATATGCTTTGCTGCTAAGAACATCCCAAAATGGGACATCTCCTCTTTCCTTCTGTCTTTTTCTATTTTCTCAAATGTCCACTAACAATACAATTATTTATGTAAAATTAAAGCCAACTTAAACTAAAGGACCGAAGATGATTGAAATGGATTCTGTGATATTCCACATTCCTTGTCTCTGCCCAGGACTGGTACCCACCTTTTTCCCCTTTGCCTGGTCCCAGCATATTTGTCAGTTTCTTGACTTGAGACCACGCACCTACAGGGAGGATGTGATGGACGGCTCCATCATCCTGCACAGCTCAGGGCGGGGATGTTGGTGCTTACGGAAATGCTAACCATAACACCAGTAATAATTGTCTGCAGTGCATTCAGAATACCTTAATTAAATAACAGTTATGTGATAGCAGGCTTTGTGCCTTCTGGAGAATACAGATGAGTGTGTCTGTGTGTGCATGTATATGTGTGCATGCCTGTGGCTGTGTACCCAGACACTCTAACATACACAAAACTAACTTAGGGCACATGCATAACCCTTCCTACTTTCTTTCTATATGCCTTTTTATTGTCACATGGAATACAAAATCATCGCTTTTCCACTACCAACATACCCTCTGTGACAATTGTATGTCTTGTTTTGTGTAGACAGTACAAGAAAATGGTTTCGAGGATCAGCCCTGACCAGAGATAGCTTTATCAAAATTTGTAAAATATAGTTTGACCTTGATATTTGTTTTTAGTCAACTGGATTTAATTGAAGTAAAAATAAGCATGTTTCATATAAATCACTTAGTGATTAATGAACAATAGTAAACTATAAAATGTTATATAACACAATTGTTATTTCTCATAAAATTCTTTAGCACTCACCGTGTGAAGCACAGACACTCATCTTCACATGATTCTTTGAAATTATCTTGCGGATACTACAAACAAAATCAGAATCAACTTGGTATGTGCTCGGCATATGATTTGATGGAATGAAACAAGGCTAATTTACAAAATGCATTAATTAAACCTTGTGTATAATTTTGTAAGGGAAAACATACAGGTGCCATGGTCTGCTTTCTTTATAGAACTGGTATTTTAAAAATCATTTGGGATAGATGTTTCTGAGACTTCTAGCCTGTACAACAGTGGAAAGAAAATTGGGGCTTTTATTAAATAATTTGTGTGTGTGTGTGTGTGCTATTTTTCTATCCCTAAAAGGCAGCCCTGCCCTACTTCTACCTGAACACAACTCTTCACATTTTATTTTCACTTTCTGACTCAAAGTCGCTGCACATGGAGGTTCAGTTGCTTCCAAAGAAATCCATCTGATGCTATATGGTTCTGTACTAAACAGAACTTAATTCAGCCTGAAAAGAAAGCTAACTCCATCTGAGAACTCAGAAAGAAAAGTAAAGACCCTAGGCTATCTCTTGAGTCCTCAAATGAAAGAATTTGGGCCATGTAGAATTTTCTGCAGTTTTAAGATGCAAAATTTGTTTTTTAAAAGCTTTAATGAAGTCTTATGTGTAAAATATGTAATTCTAAGCACCCTACATGAATTATTTCACTTGATTCTCAGGGCACTACATATAGGTGTTAATTGTCCTCATATTAGGAAGGAAAAAGACTTTAAGGCTCAAAAGGGTGTTCATTTTCCCCCAAGATCACACAGTTGAGCTGCAGAACAAACATTTGGATACAGGTAAGTCAATTTTTCCTACATGTAACCATTTCTATTTAGTAACATTTATTTCTCAGGTTAGCCAGTAAGAAGAATTTGACATTTATGAATATTGTAGACAAATTAAACTTTCAGAATCCTAGGTGAATATTGGCTATTTGGGGGCATGACATAAAATCTCTTTCTCTTTTTCATTAAAATGATGATTAATAATCTGTAATGGGGTAAAACATTTCAAATTGCTTGCTTTAGCTTTTTAAAATAGCTTTGATAGAAGAAAGTTTGGCTTTGAAGAAAAAAATGGCTGCCTAGTGAAATGTTGGGGAGAGTAGTGGATCATTTGATTAATAGACAAGTTTTCCATAAATACATATAATTTAAAATTATTGCACAAAAGATAAAGCTTGCAAAAGTATATTTCAGTGTCTCTTATACTAACTTCAACTTTTTCTTGTTTCTTTTCTTCCTTGGTACTAATGGGCAGCAAGCACTTTGCTTAGCTTGGCTGGATGGCCACAGGAGTTGCAATGAGAAGAAGAATATGGATGACTCTCTAGGATAATAGTATCCAGCAAAAGTCATAGCTGGACTGCAGTGGGAGCTCCTCTTCAGAAAGGCATTCTTCCTTTGGACACTGCAGGATTGGAGCATATCTATTAATGGAAGAGCCCGAACCACAATAATGAAACTAGTTCCTCTCTTCTTCGAGCTGGTAGGGGGAAGGAAAAGCTGAAGGATATATCTTAAATAGTTTGAAAAATAATGAACTTTGCCAGAATATGGCTTGCTTCTCAGAATTTAAAAGAGTTCCATCTTCATTTGCCATCCAGTTCTGTCTTGGACTTTTTCTATATCTTTGGCTCCCTGTATGGATAAGTGTATGAGGCTATTCCTGAATGCATGAAACTTACACAAGAATATGTTCAATGGTACAAAATGAGCAAACAGACATAGTCTCACAAAACCAGCATGTAACCCAACATGAAACGAGGCATATGAACAAAGAGACAGCAATCTAAGTGTCGTAACTATTCTTCTGGGCATTCAAAGAGCCAGTCCTCCTTACTGAAGCCTTATCTTCATCTCCTTGGCCTCAGTCCCAAATTTAAAATAAAAAAAAACAATGTGTCCCACACACTGGTTTTGAAACTGAAGTTCATTTTCATTCCAGGGGGTCAATATAATGAAAAGCAATTGAGTTCTATAGGTAGAACATAAGCGTTAATATGTCAGAGGTTAATATTTATTTTATTAATTTAATTTTTTTTTTTTGCAAGTGAATCTGATCCAGTCTCCTTTAAATTACTGCTCCTGCCTGTCAGAGATTATATTAATGACAGTAACTTATGTCTTAGGAGCTGAAAGTAGGGATCAAATGGAGGAAGAGAGAGGTAAAGATTTTCCACCTTCAGAAGCAAATCTGGGCAAACTTTAGAAATATTTGGTTTGTGTTGAGCATGGTTGTACTTCTTCTTCCATGCTTTGGGCAATCATTTTATTTATAGTTCTGCAACAGTGTTTCTCATTCTGAATAATCATCATGTAAGAATTAACTATTTATCAAAATGTGACGAACTCTGAACTTTGTGAATAAGAACAATTATAATGTTTGTAATCATAATGGTAACAATGAGAACTACTCAAAAAATCGTTTATACACCACTCTTCTTAAGACTTCCTAGCAACATGTCCTTTTATCTTCACTCAACTAAAGAAATAAATTGGAGAAAATGTATTCGGTGGTCAGAGAAAAAGCATTTGAAAAAAAAAAATCAATATCCATTTATGATTTTTTTTTAAATCTCAGCAAGGAAGAATAGCAGGGAACCTCCTCAAGATGCTAAAGAACATCTGTCAAAAGCCCACAGCTCACATCACACTTAATGGTGAGTAGTGTATCTCAGGGTTCTCCAGACAAACAGAGGCAACAGGATAGATGGTTGATAGATAGATAGATAGATAGATAGATAGATAGATAGATAGATAGATGATAGACGGATGATTTTTTTTTTTTTTTTTTGGCCAGTCATTTCCAACTCTCTGAAGTCTCATAGACTGTAGCCCACCAGGCCCCTCTGTCCATGGAATTTCCCAGACAAGAATACTGGAGTGGGTTGCCATTTCCTTCTCCAGAGCATCTTCCCAATCCAAGGACCAAACCTGTGTCTTCTGCATTGGCAGGTGGATTCTTTACCACTAGCAAGTGGACAGAGATAAATAGATGTTAGATAGCTTATAAAAAGATAGATTTATCAGATTTAAAAGGAATTAGCTCAGGCTGTTAAGGAAGCTGGCAAGTCCCAGATCTATAGGGTGAGGGCAGCTGGAGATCCAGAATTGTCAGTGGTTTAGCTTCAACCCAAGTTCAAAAGTCTGAAAACCAGAAAAGCCAATGTTCCACTTCACATCCAAAGGCCAACAGACTCCAGACTCAAGACCCAAAAGCAATGATGCCTTAGTCTGAGCACAAAGGCAGGAAAGAGCCAATATCCCAGTTTGAAGGTTATCGGGTAGGAGGAATTCTCTTGGGAGAGAAATCTGCTTTATTCAGTCTACCAATTTAAATATTAATCTCATTCAAAAACACCTCACAGAAACATCCAGGATAATGTTTGACCAAATATTTCAGCACCTTGAGTCTAAATGGACATACACAATTACTCATCACAGTAGAAAGTAGACACTTTCTCTTAAATATCAGGACTAAGGTGAGGCTGTCACCTCCCACCACTTCTATTTAACAGAGTACTAGAGGCCTTAGTCAATTCAATAAACAGGAAAGCAAATAAAATATATTGATTGGAAAGGAAGAAATAAAATTGTCTTTGTTCACAGATGGCATTATCATCTATGTAGAAAATCTCAAAGAATATATTTTCAAAAAATCCTTTAAAACTAATAAACAAGTACAGTAAGTTTGCAGAATACAAGGTTAACATACAAAAGTCAACTGTTTCTCTATATACCAGCAGTGACAAGTTGGAATGTGACTTTCATAAAAATATTTTTATGGTTGCACACACACACACACACACACAATTACACAGGTATAAACTTTCAAAATATATATAGCATCTAGAGGTGAAAACTTTAAAAATATGATAGAGAAGATAAAAGATCTAAGTATGTGGTGTGATATTTCATGTTCATGCATTGAAGAAGTCAATACTGTTAAAATGTCACATCTTTCCAATTTGATCTATAGATTCAACATCATCTCAATCAAAATCCCAGTAATCTTTGTAGTCATCAGCAAACTGATTCAAAGGTATGCACAGAAAGGCCAAAGACTTAGCACTAAATGACCCTGATGCTGGGAAAGATTGAGTGCAAGAGGAGAAGAGGGTGACAGGGGATGAGATGTTTGGATGGCATCACCAGCTCAATGGACATAAATTTGAGCAAATTCCAGGAGATAGTGAAGAACAGGGAAACCTGACCTGCTGCAGTTTATGGGATCGCAAAGAGTCGGACACAACTTAACAATTGAACAACAAAAATAATATAATACCAAAGAAGAGCTAAGTTAAGTGATTCACAAGACTATATTTCAGGATTTACCAAAAAGCTACAATATTTAAGACCGCACAGTATTTGCAAACTAAGGTAATTGGATCAATGGGGAAGAACAGGAAACCCAGCAATAGACCCACACAAATATAATCAACTGACAGTCTAAGATAATACTTGCCAAATATACATCTGATAAAAGGCTTGTAGGCAAAATGTCCAGGGAACCTTAAAACTCTACATAAGTACCAATGTTTAAATACAAGACAAAGATCTGAACAGGTATAAAATATAAGATCAAAGATATAAGATAGCAGACACCCGTATTAAAGATGCCCAATATCAATGGTCATTACAGAATTTCAAAATAAAATGAAAGATCACTACAGATCCATTAGAACAATTAAAATTCAAATTGGTACCTATTGCTGGTGAGGGTGTTGAGTTCTCGCTCTTTACTGGTGAAAATACAAAATGTACAGCCACTTTGGAAGACTGTTTAGGCAGTTTCCTGCAAAGCAAAACACAGTCATTCATTTAGTCCAGCAATCAGGTTCCTAGGCATTTATCCAACTAATTTGAAAACATATCCATACACAAAATAACTGCACATGAAAGCTGATAGCATCTTTATTCATAATCACCAAAATTTGGAAGCAACCAAGATGATTCCTTTTTATAGGTGAATGAATAAACAAACTATGGCACACATATACAATAGAATATATATATATTACTTAGCATTAAAAAGAAAACTTTCAAACCACAAAAAATGTGGATAGATCTTAAATACATATTCATAAGTAAAAGAAGTCTGCATGTTCTATACACTGTATGATTCCAATTATATGACATTCCAGAAAAACAAACAAAAGAGTAAATACATCCGTGGTTTCCATGACGTTGTGGAGAAAGTGACAAGAGAATCCAACTCCTTAAAAATGGAGAACACAACCTCACTGAAGAGGACATATGAAAATGGCTCCGACCTAATGCTAGACATGAGTAGAATTTGTAAGACAAAAGACAATAGGATGTATACATTCCCTGGTGGCTCAGTGGTAAAGGACCCACCTGCCAATGCAGGAGACATAAGAGATGCGGATTCGATAGGATGGAAAGATCCTCTAGAGGAGGGCATGGCAACCCACTTCAGTATTCTTGCTTGGGAAATTCCATGGACAGAGGAGCTAGGCGGCTACAGTCCATGGGGCTACAGAAGAGTTGGACACAACTTAACGACTGAGCACGCACACAGGCTGGTATACTGGAGTTGAACATGGACGAGCATGAACGGACGATGGTTAAAACCAGGGTTCAAACTGCTGGAGAGAAAGGATACAAACAAACAAGGAAGTGGTCCAATTTGCCTCCTCCTCCTCTATAGAGCACAGAAGGGCCAGCTGCTACAAGCTATTCCTAGAGCTTATAGCTGTTTTTTTCAGCTGTTAAATATTTTATTCACAAATCCTCTAAACCTTCTGCTTCCCTTTATTACTACTATTTTATTTATATAAATATAAATTTATATAATTACATGTGTATATAAATAAATTTCATAAAATAGCAATATAGGATGCAACAATCTTAATACTGGCCACCACCATTGTCTAAGCACTTTATAAGCAATATCTTACTTTTTTCTTCATAATAGTCCTATAAAGGAGGAAATATCCTAATTCTAAGGATGACAATACTGAGGTTTAGCTGTGATGAGGAATTTGACTGTGATTTCACAACCTATTTAACTATTCATTAAGTTGACAATAGTTTTAAGGAACTACTGTGTGCCAATCCTTGTGTAATTATCAGGTGTGTGCATGCAAACTTGCGGGCATCATAACTCAGGAGAATACAATCTGGACTGGAAGACAAATGTCATTATAACAGGAAACATACCAGCATGTAATCAGAGTGTCAGTTTATGAAGGAAATGACCACATATCAATTAAGTGAGGAAAAAGCCTTTCTGAAGAAGTTACATGTGAATAGAGGCACAAATATGTGAAACTTAGAGGGGATGAGGGTAGCTAGAGACAGGTAAGTATTTCCCAGTTGAGGCAACAGACTATACAAAGACTCAAAGGCAGAAAGGTGATGAATTCTAGAAACTGGCAGGAAGTGCAGGTATATGATCCTAACTCAGCTAAACTTTGCAATCCTTGCTTTCACCCAAAACAAGCATACTTAGAGTGCTTCTTATCACTGTCTTCCCCTAAACATTTACGTGCATGCCTGTATGGCGGTCGCTTCAGTCATATCCAATTCTTTGTGACCCTATAAACTGTAACCCGCTAGACTCCTCTGACCATGGGATTCTCCAGGCAAGAATTCTGGAATGGATTGCCATTTCCTTTCCCGAGGGATCTTCCCAACCCAAGGATCGACCCCACATCTCTTAGGTCTTCTGCATTGGCAGGCAGATTCTTTACCACTCGCACTCTCTATAAACATTTACAAAAGATGCTTACTGTAGAAAATCAATGGAAGTTAGAAAAATATCAGAAGAAAGCAAAAGTAATCCCCTTGTACACAGAAAAAAAAACAAACAAGCATTCTCGCTTCCTTTCTCCTGAACTGTGACTTAATAAGGACATCTCTGTTTTTCTTTTCACTTAGTTGTTTAAAATGCTTATGAATGTCACTTTCATACAGTATCTGGAAAAAAGTAGGACTATATTTGCCTCTCACTTTCAGTATTCTAACTTGTAACTGTCAAAAGACTCACAGATTTTGATCCCAAGAAAACCTAGTGAAACCGACAGAGAGTGAAGACAGAAAAAGGTTAAAACTGGACACACCAATTCTCTGCCAAAGCCTGCAGACCTTGTTAGTGACTTTATAACCATTACTCACACACCCCAATGTATCAGTCACCCAGCTTCTCACTTGGAAGAATCTGACTAAATAATTATGATGCACAGTATCTCATTCAACTTAGTACTTATGATAAGACATGTGGGTTCACTTTAATGGAAACAGGATGCGCATGTATCTAATAGTCTCGGTGAAGCCCCAGAATGTTCCCACCCATCTAATTTTAGCAGAAGAACTCAACTTATATATAAACTCAGAGGTAGAAGTTTCCCCCAGGTGATCCAGCAGTTAAGACTCCCTCTTCCAATGCAAGATGTGTGGATTTGATCCCTGGTCACAGAGCTAAGATCCCACATGCCTTGTGGCCAAAATTCCAAAACATAAAATAGAAGCATTACTGTAACAAATTCAATAAAGACTTTAAATGTGGTCTACATAAAAAAATATTTAAAAATATCATTAGGTATAAAGACCTAAGAATAGGGAGGGAATGTTTGAGTATCTGATCAAAAAGTACTAGTCTAATGCTTTTAAGCCTGCAATCTACCCACATACTCTACGTAACGGAAGAGAGGAGAGAGAGAAAGAGGCGTTGTATTGAGATAGATGAGGAAGGGAATGGAGACATGCCCTTGCTCCTCCAACTACCAGAGACTCATAAATGCGGAACCACAGAGAGTCATAGTCCCCAGGGGCATGTTCATCATCAACTTTGGTTGTAGTTTTTCTGCCACTCGAGAGAGGCTTCCAAACCGTCTTCTGAAAGCCTGAAGGATCTTAGAAGTCTCTCTTCCCGCTTCTTTCCTGCATTGTCTTCGGTCAGCAGGCTGAAAAGTAGGGCTGCTAATGACTGATCGGCCCATTCAGTCATTCTCAGCGCTGTACTGGCCTTTGAGATCCTGTCCCTCCCAGTTTGAGAATGAGGCCATCTGCGGGAGGCAGGGAGGGTGATGGGCTTATTACACAGAACCTGACAGTCCCCGCAAGAAGGGCGTGGGGGACCCCTCAGAAACTCACGGGGACTTTTGTGGGAGGATTAGCAGGAGAGAACATACTTCGGGAGGCTCGTGGGCACCTCTCCACAAAGGAAGAAAAGCAGGAGGGAGAGGGAGGTGGGGTGGAAGGGAAGTTGACGCCCTCGGTGGCATGTCACATTAGCTCTGATTTGGCATTCGGAGTCTTTTCTCAATATCGTGTCTCCATTTCCTCTCGACTCTTTAATATTTATTCCATTCAGGGCATCATACACTCTATGATTAGTTGGCATGGACTGTGTTCAATCTGGAGTAATCTGTATGCATTTATCTTGCGAGCTGCTCTCTAATTGGTTTTCAACCAAGTAATCCCACAGAGAATAAGGTTACATGCTGAAAGGGCTGAGGTGAGAGAGTGGCTAAAAGGAGATTGTGAACTCCTTTCCTGGCCTTATTAGGAATGCTGCAAGCATCAGCATGAACGAGGGGGAAAAGAAGTTCAAATTTCCGAGATTCTCCTAAGCCATGAATAAGCATAGAGTAGACCCCAGAGTGTAACCAGCAAGCTGCAGAGAAAAAACAACTCCAGGGTACCCCCTCCACTTCTGCAGGATCCGATAGCTGGTATAACATACTTCGAACGTTAGGCTAAAAGGGGATGCGTGGAGAGAAGTAGTTGGAAAAATAATTTACATTAAGAAATTTGCTCCAGAAACCTGGAATTTTGGAGAAAACAAACTCCAAGCAAGCATTTTCAGATATGATTAAAAAGAAGGGCACCTAAAATTGACATTTCTGATGGTTTGTTTTTATTATTGCCTTTATTCCCATGGGCCCTTTAGATATTTTTATTCGTCTTTAGCAATACATCTAGTAAGACAATAATATGAAGTCCATGTGTATTTTTCTGAGTCTGGACGGTTCCCTTGTAAAAGGAAATGAAGCTTTTGTAGATCCGTGAAAATGTTTTCCTAATATGATTTAAAAGTGAAAATATTTAGGCATTATTTTAAAGTTAAAAATGGGATGAAAGTTGATGTCTTTGAAAGAAAGATCACATTTCAATTTTCATACTTGTCGCAATTGCCTTTACTTGCTGAAAATAACGTCCGTTTTTTCACTTGCCATCATTAGCTGGGCTGGTACCCGATTAGGATAATTTGTTTCAAGTGCACTACGGTATAGATAACAGATTGCTTAAGAAGACTGGCTTCTATATTTTCTGCTATAAAATGAGAATATCATACTTGATCATAGTTCTTGTTTTAAAAGTAATTATCATTTTCCAAGTCCAATTCTCTCAGAAAAGCAATCTGGAATTAGTCTTTCTAAATCAGAAAGAGGGACAGTGTTTTAATTGTTCTTCCTCCTGGGAAATATTCTTTCCCTCAACTACATAAAACAACACAAAAATTCCCATAAATAATTACAGCACCAACATGCTATGCCAAGTAAATAAAAAACACACTGTATATTTAGAACTGAAAAGTGTGTTAAAACTACGCTTTCAAAAACTCTGTACCAGAGCAGAAAATGAAACCTTCCAAAAACTTGCAGGAGTCGAAGTAGGTGTAACACTGCAGGAAATTTCACATTAAATTACCTTATTCTCCTGCTTATATGTCAAGCAACTTATTTTATGATGGTCTAAATAGAAGAGTCATACTAAAAAAAGGAAGAAGATTTTTCTATGAGGAATCTTATAGGCTCAAAGGCCATTTAACTTAGCTCAGCCATCTAGTTTATTTTGCATTAGAGGAACTTCTCGTTTAATTTACCCATCCATAATAGGTAACTTTTTCAATACGGAGCTAAAGGTCACTATTATATGTAAGGAAAATTAAGCCAATGTTCTTGGTTGCCTTACAGTCCTCCTAGTTCAACTACTCCAATAAATGAACATGTACAACAAGCCGAAGGGCTTTTTATTACAAATTTAATTCATTTCTCTAGACAACTGTGAAATTTGCCATTGACATTAGTCATTACCCCAAGGCGAACTAAAAGATGATCTCAGTTAATAAATGATCCTTAACAAGGAGCGCGCCTATCTCCTGTGATAGTGGCACAGGCGCATTTTATTAATGCAGGACGTGCTTCCTGCCAGAACACCAGCGTTCACGACTATTCGGTGCACTTGTTTCCTCTTCCTGCTCCTGATATTAATAATTATGCAACGGGATAATTAGCAACACAAAGAAGACAGTACTAGGAGCTGGAAGCTAGATTTTCAGCACGTTAACCTTCTGGGAAATAAAGAACAGAAGCAAAGAATCTAGCCAAATAACCAATGCAGGTTGATTTCACAGTGTGTAAAAGGCTAATTATCTGTGAAAAGTCTGACCTGAAGTAACAAAATTACAGAAATGTGCAGGCATTTTATTTTAAATAAAACTCAGAGCCTCTGCTTCATATTCTAAGGAAACCTGATTAGCCACTATATGAAAGAAAAGATTGAAAACTTAAAAAAGAAAAAGAAAAAAGCTCTGAAGGGAATGATGGTATGTGGAAATAAATGTTAATGATCAACCCAGCCACCTGAGAAGGTAGGGTAAAAAATAAATTCCTATTTCCTCTCCCTACCCCCTACACACAGACATTATAATGAAAAAAAAAGAAAAAAAGAAAAAAACAACAACAACAACACACACACACACACACACACACACACTCAGTATGTGACAGAAGTAGGTTAAGTGTATTTTGTTTACTGGAGACAGGCTACAATAAAAAGCAGAAAATATTACTACTTCTTTACAGATACCATATGTAATTCATTCTGATACAGGAATATTTATCCACTAGCAGTAATAACAAACCACAATTTTTGTCATGAAAAAAATAAATTGTATTTGCAAAAAAGCAAACACATTACAGAGTGTGTAAAAATGCAATATTCCCATTTTCTAGTCAGAGTTCCAATTTATTGAAGTAACAGAGCAGAAAATGCACTGACAGCTGTTACATTTTATTGCGAATTAGTATATACGTTTTATATCCTGTGAGCAAATGCATGATACATTGTATTCCAGTAATTGCCAGTGGCTTTCCAAATGGAAACCGAATGATCTTAGTACAATTACACTCAGGAGAGTACACAGAACAGCCTCCAGTTCTACATTATAGCACTTTAACAATGCTGATATTAACTATATTTCTTTATTTTAAGGGAAAAAAAGATTAAAAAGGTTAATTTGGATTTTAAAAATATTAAAAAGTAGTGTTCAAATGGTATACAGTATTCCTCATCAACTCTAGATGACTTTCTTATTTAAGTTGCATTAGGATATTGCAGTTTGGAATATTCAGAAAGGTGAAATGAAGTTTCTCTCTCTACCCCTTTTGTTGACTAGCATCAGTATTTTACTTTCCTGCACATGTCCCTCTCTATCCCCTCTTAGCTATAGAAGGCAGAGTTTTAAAGTGATGGGAGAAGGGTCAGGTGGTAGAAGACTTCAGAAAATGAGCTATACGCTGAGTTTTCACTTTCCGCCCAGCAGCCCGATCATCTTTGATTCCTTTCCTCATACTTCCTGGCTATTTCTCCTAGCATGTTCTGTGCATTAGCTACCAGCCTTAGGAGAGAGCCATTTGTTTTCATAAGGGTTAATTCTGATTTCATACATCATCTTGCTAATTCTCAGGACTATGGGTTAACAGGCAAGCAGGCTCTGACCTTCTAACCATCTCTGTAGTCAGTTCTAATTTATTAGAAGCAAATATCTCGCATAGTATAAGAAGCCTATTTTGCCTATTTTTGCAAACCTTAGTAATATACTACCCCCTTTCTCTTGGCAGCCGTTTGGCAGACAGCCTCTCCACCGTGGGGCTCCATGGTGAAGGTTTCAATAAAGCCGGCTGTCTCCTCCCCTCTAGTGGTTACCAGCTCGCCTTGCAGGGGAGGAAAGCAGAAGCCGTAGAGGATGCTCAGAGGGACGTGTGTGCAATTCTTTTGGCTCAGAGAGAAAAGGGGAAAAGTGGAACCCAAGCAGCCTATCACTGCAGAAAATAGAACTTATCAAGCATTTAAAACAGTATGTTAGTGGCGGCTACAGCTTAATCAACACCAACCTGCTGACATAGATTTGCAATGCGAGCTGGTTATTAGTGATTGAATTAACAGCATGTCACAACTTGAATCTGGTTTAATAAAAGAAACCGACTGACGCAAGAGAACCATAAACAACATATAATAAGACTTTTCTTCTTCCCCAGCCGGAAACGAAATCTCACATAGCTAGAACAGGAAAGAGCAAGGACGATTCCACTTGCCCTTTGAAGGACTGTCCCAAAGTAGCTTTCAACTCACTCCCGGGGGAACTTTACACTAGGCCAGCGCAGAGGCCTGTCTGTAGAAACACCATCCAAGACAATATCACCCAAACTAGTGGCAAGCTCCTCTGCATGTTACAACAGTTGTGTTGACACATTCCAGGCGATAATGACCTTTGCCATATCATTACTTTAAAACCCATGAAACTTCAGCTCACTCCATCCCCTTATGATTGTTTCTGGACTCAGAGTTGTTTAGACAATTGAGAAATGAAAGTGTTAGCTGTTCAGTCATGTCTGACTCTTTTTGACTCCATAAACTATAGCCCACCAGGCTCCTCTGTCTGTGGAACTCTCCAGGCAAGAATACTGGGGTGGGTAGCCATTCTATTCTCCAGGGGATCTTCCTAACTCAGGGACTGAACCTGGGTCTCCTGCATTGCAGGCAGACTCTTTACCATCTGAGTCATCATGGAAGCCCATTTAGACACTTATTTGAAAGTAAAAGTATTGAATCTGACACAGAAATTCAAAGTATGTAACCTTCTTGTTTCCTATAAAAATATATGAATGTGAAGACTTTAAGAGTTTTAAGCCTTAAAGACTTAAAAGTCTAAGTTTAGAAGTTCCCCTATATCCAGTGTAACACATGAATGTAATTACTTCTACTGAATATAGCACTTCTACTGTTGTAGAAATGTTTTGCTATTTTTCATTAGAAAAGAAATATTAAGTCTTCTTCTGGGCTTATATTATGCCCAAATACACTGGTATTCACACAATAAGAGGGATGGCAAATATGGACCACACACTACCTGGAATTTCTTGGATTGGGGATCCCACACAATTGATCAGATTCTTTGGTAAAAGGAAGAGATAAATGTACACAGGACTTACCTATGTTGAAAAGTCTAGTCCCTCTTCTTTTTAGGAACAGACATGTTGGAGAATTAGTTTACATAACTATTTAAGGAACTGAAGAGGATTCAGTTATCTATATCAGGAAGACTTTTATTATTGGTTAAAATAGAGCTTTACTCTTTAAAGTATATTTAATATTTATATTATTAAAATTGACTTAGGTATTTATTGCCATGAAATGGAGAGCATCAAGGGTTTTTTCCACAGTGTCATGAACAATATGCAAATATAATATACAAATATGGTAGAATTTTCTCTCTGCAGATCCATCAGAATCCTAGTCTGAAATCTTTCCAAACGTCTATAGGTGGCTAACTAGGGGAAAACGGAGTGCACGTTTCTCCCGCTCCACTGAGAAAGATCCGACAGGGGCTGGTCTGAACTTATCGAGACTGGAGTAAGGCAGTTCCTTGGGGATGAAATTAGATCTGAGTGAATCTCAGAGTTGAAGCTTGGGGAGATAAAATAAATCAGATATAGAAAGATGCCCATGATCTGTCACAATAGACATTTCCTTCTTTTATAGAAAGGAAAATCAATAAGAAATCTGAATAATGATCATTTCCTGTCTAACACAGATGTAGAGTTAGAATAATCATTTTGTCTCATTTTGCTTTCAGTGGGTTTTTATTTTCATGACCTGATGGCTTGCAGAAACTTAAAATACAGATGAGGAAACAGTGGCTAAGAGAGATGAGGTGACCTGCCTGAAACAAATAGTAACAGAAATTCCTCTCTATTTTGTCTTGCTAAGAAAGGAACAAAATCGAATGGTAACAGAATGTAACTCACATTCCAGGTTTCTATTGCTCTTTTCTGACATAAGAAACAGCTTGAGTCTCCACAAGTCATTATGGTTATTTGAGGTAGATTTTTAATTGCAAGAAATTTCCAAGACATCCAGAATTATATTAACTGGTGAATGAGCAGAAAATATAAACAAATTTTAATATTTTTCTTAGCAAAACAAAATAGAAAAGGGATTTCTGAAATTTCTGAAACAATCCTCCTGAATTTGAAAGAAGAAAAAAAAATTTAAGTTAATTTCTATTAACTATAGTTTTGAATAAACTACATTTTCTTTCTACCATCATTTATCAAGAGAAATTGACTGTAAATATGACTTCACTTGCTTAATCTTTAAGGGTGTGTTAGTTGCTCAGTCGTGTCTGACTCTTTGTGACCACATGGGCTGTCGTTTGTTCATGGGATTTCCCAGGCAAGAATACTGGAGTGGGTAGCCATTTCCTTCTCCAAGGTATCTTCCTTACCCAGGTGTTGAATATATTAAATTGATTTTTCCTCATTTTCTTAATCTGTGCAATAAAGTTAAATTGTTCTGAAATTTTTCTATTTCTCTTTTTGTAATAGAAGAAAGGAAATGTTGCAGGTATCAGAAAGGCACATATTTGGGAAAATAAATGAATAAACTCCATTACTGCTTGTGACATCTTAATTCAAAGTTGTCTAATCCAACGCATCTGATATGGAAGTGAGTTTATCTCTATCCTTTTTGGAAGTAGATTCAGCCTTTCTCAGAAGTAAACAGTTGAGCCTCAACTTTAGATTGGGAGTTTATCAGAGAACATGATTAAATGTGTTCTGCACTTTGGGAACCTACTTTTTTCTCAAATGTATTTGTTCAACTAATATTTACTTAGTGTCAGGTGATGGGGTCCATAACTGAAGATGTAGCGATGAACCAAAAGAAAATAATTGTTCGCATGGAGATTACAATTTACAGGGAAGTCAAAGAATCATACAAGTTCAAATGGAGATGTTTTATAAAGGGAACATGGAGGAGGGGAGGACACAGAATAGTGATATGAGGTCTTATAGAGGTGGAGGGGTATTCAAGCTTCTAGCAAACGTTAGTGAAAGATAAGCTCATGAAGTATTCATATCCTCCAGATGAGTAGAAATTCGTTAGGAGAGGTGTGTGTGTCTCTGTATGTCTGGGAGAGAGAGGAAAGAGGGAGAGGGAGAGAGAGAGAGAGAGAGAGAGAGAGAGAGAGATGGTGTGTGTGCATGTGCTCAGTCCCTTCAGCTGGATTCTCCAGGCAAACTGGAGTGAATTGCTGCTACACCCTCCTCCAGGGGAATCTTCTTGATCCAGAGATTGAACCGATGTCTTCTGAAAAAGCTGGCTTAAAACTCAATGTTCAAAAAATGAAGATCATGGTATCCAGTCACACCATTTCATGACAAATAGATGAGGAAATAATGGAAACAGTGACAGACTCTATTTTTTGGGGAGGGGGTTCCAAAAATCACTGCAGATGGTGACTGCAGGCATGAAATTAAAAGATGCTTGCTCCTTGGAAGAAAAGTTATGACGAACCTAGATAGCATATTAAAAAGCAGAGACATTACTTTGCCAACAAAGGTCTGTATAGTCAAAGCTGTGGTTTTTCCAGTAGTCATGTATGGATGTGAGAGCTGAACCATAAAGAAGACTGAGAATCGAAGAATTGCTGCTTTTGAACTGTGATGTTGGAGAAGACCCCTGAGAATCCCTTGGACAGCAAGGAGATCACACCAGTCAATTCTAAAGGAAATCAAACCTGAACATTCATGGGAAGGACTGATGCTGAAGCTGAAACTCCAATATTTTGGCCAACTGATGCAAAGAGCAAACTCATTGAAAGGATCTGGATGCTGGGAAAGATTGAAGGCAGGAGAAGAAGGGGACGACAGAGGACGAGATGGTTGGATGGCATCACTGACTCAATGGACATGAGTTTGAGCAAACTCTGGGAGATGGTGAAAGACGGCAAAGCCTGGCGTGCTGCAGTCCATGGGGTCTCAAAGAGTCAGACACGACTGAGTGACTGAACAACAAGATGCTTTACAATGCTGTGTTAGTTTCTGCCACAGAAGGAAGGGAATCAGCTACTGAATGCATATATCCCCTTCTTTGTCGAACTCCCTCCCACCCCGTCCCACCCCCAGGTCATTACAGAGCACGGGTCTGAGCTCCCTGTGCTGCACAGAATCTTCCCATGGGCTGCTCTATGCAAGGTGGGCACACCTGTCACTCCCAACCTCCCAGTTCATCCCACTCTCAACACAGACATGCGCTCACACATCTGTTCCCTCGGTCTGCGCCGCTATTCCTGCCCTGCAAATAGGCTCACCTGTGCCATTTTTCTGGATTACTCATACATATATTAACATACGATATTTGCTGTTTTTTTAAGCCTTTTAAAACTTACAGAGACCTTTTGTTTGCATTTGATCTTATAGCAACCCTGCAAGGTGGTCAGGATAGACACAATTTCTCTCTGAAAAACAGACAAAAGCATGGGGGAACTGAGATGATGAGCCACAGTTTCAAACTCTTACCAATACTCTCTTCATCACATAATGTTCACAAAGTAGACATCTAATTAGTATAAACTGCAAAGAAAATGCATTAAAAGGAGATGGCTTTCTTGTAAAGGAGATTTTTTTTTTCTTTATTTTGATAGATTTATTGTTTTGCCATCTCCACATTCTGCAGCTTGGCCTGGTGAAAGGATTAATGAGAGAATGTTTATTAAAGATTTTTCAAAGAATCATTGGAAAGTCTACATGAGTTCAAAGCTTCTATTTGTTTTCATCATCGCAGTGTGGTTTGGGGCCACCTAAGCTTGACTTGGATGTTTTCACTTCAAAAGATTGGGTGTGTATGATTTTTCTGATGCAAATTTTTTTTAAAAAAATGAATAAAAGTTGTCTAATGTCTAGAACCTGGTTTAGATTATTTAGAGAGAAAGGGAAACCCAAAACATTCATCTCACATTCAGATTTTCAAGTAAACCTTCATCTAATTTCATACAAATAACCCACCATGTACATCAAAATATGCTTACCACATTTTAGTGAAGTGCACTTACTGGATAAAAATGCCAGAATAATGGAATGTTGTAAAAATCTAAAAGGTAACTACAGTTATAGAAATATTGGCTGAGACTGTTGTGCAGCTGTCATAAAAAATTGTTTCACTTTCATTCATTCGCTTGGAAGTAAGAACTTAGAACTTCCAAAGTGTATTGTGTCTGGATCAGAGGGAGAGTTCAACACTAAATTCACTCACTTCTCTAAGAGTCCTGACCTATAGTGTCAAGATATCAAGATCAAAAAGATCTCAGAAATCAAGATACTAGGTGCTAGGAGTCCACATTGCTCTTGGAATGACACGCCTTCTGGGCTCAGTCATTGAATTGAAAGCAAAATATATACACATATATACACACAGTCACTCGTGTACATCCACATCTATATATCTACATGCATTTACTGAAATAGAAAATGATGAGTTAACACTGATACCTCCATTGGAGTGTCTCAGGGTTCATCCTAGGTTTTACTCTTCGTGTGCAACTGCCTTTTCAAAGAGTGAGAAAACTGGTCCTATTCTCCTTGATACACTCACATGATCTGAAAGTGAATGTGTTAGTCATTCAGTCTTGTCCAACTCTATACACTCCCATGGATAGCCCGCCAAGCTCCCTGTTCATGGAATTCTCAAGGCAAGAATACTGGAGTGGATTGCCATTCCTTTCTCCAAGGGATCTTTCCAACCCAGAGATTGAACTCAGGTCTCCTGTATTGCAGGCAGATTCTTTACCATCTGAGCCACCAGGGGAGCCCCATTTGATCTATGTTCCTATAACTAACTCATTTATCTCTACCATTTCCATGTGTCTCCTTTCCAAACTCAGACATGCCTACCTGGTTTATTCTCCCAATTCCTTCCCTGCTATCTGGGTGCCAGTCTTTGGCTATTCAAGCTTCAACGCCCTCTGTCATCATCCACATCGTTAAACAGGTTAAAAATTATAATTTGGGATGTTGAACATGGCGAGTGAAGTGAAGTCGCTCAGTCGTGTCCGACTCTTTGCGACCCCATGGACTGTAGCCTACCAGGCTCCTCTGTCCATGGGATTTTCCAGGCAAGAATACTGGAATGGGTTGCCATTTTCTTCTCCAGGAGATCTTCCTGACCCAGGGATTGAACCTGGGAATCCTGCATTGTAGGTAGATGCTTTACCGTCTGAGCCACCAGGGAAGTCAGCACGTTTGCTAAACTGAACGGAGTAGAAATTGGCACCCTCAGCCCCAGTAAAACATTTAAGATAAATATTCAGGCAAGTGTGTGCTTGGTCACTCAGCCACATGATTCTTTGCGACCTCATGGACTCTAGCCTGCCAGACTCCTCAGTCTATGGAGATTCTCCAGACAAGAATACTGGAGTGGGTTGCCATGCACTCCTCCAGGGAATCTTCCCAACCCAGGGACTGAACCCAGGTCTCCCGCACGGCAGGCAGATTCTTTACCGTCTGAGTCATCCGGGAAGCCCATTCAGGCAAGAAGTAATAAAAACAGAAAGGTGAGAGGGAGACAGATTTAGGATACATATCTCTGATAAAGTATTCCTAGGAGTAGTGAGGGTGATGTAGGGATGGATGAAAATACTAAGGTTCATAATTTGAGAGATGAAGTGAATTTCTTATAACTGTGAATATAGGATACAGTTAAAATCATCATTCGTTTGCTAGGATTTTGATTTAGAGGTGGAAAGAAGAAAATGACCAGTTTAGATTTAGATATGCTGGGCGTTAAATATTGGCAAGAAAATGTTTTCTGTCACAGAGAACTGGATATAACCCTGGATATGTTGAGAGGAGGAATAAATGAATGAGACAAATGTTGTGTCAAAAGGAAAGAGAGTATTTTAGTTTTGTCCTTTTGAGTCTTCGTCATTGTTAATATTGGTTTATTTGTGGTTTTCATGACTACATTTCTTCCTTTATGTAAAGATGGCTATAGGATATCCTCTCTACATCCAACAAAATGTTTTTCTCTCATTCTCCCTAAGTCTTTTTTCCATCTTCATTTACTGTCTCTCTCAGGGTTGGCTAAGGAGCCAGGTTTGAGGGTGGGGCAGATGGAAGGAAAAAGGACAAGATGATGAGAGACATTCTAGTTACATTTTTCCTTTTCCAGTCCTGTATGTTTCCACTTCTATTCATTTCCCTGTTGTTGCTGTAACAAATTATCAATATTACAAACTTCCAGTCTTAAAAACACTTTAACACTTTATGTTTCAGTTCTGGAGGTCAGACATAGTCCATGGATCTTCTGAGCTAAAATCAAGGTGTTGGCAGAGTTTCATTCCTTCTGGGGTCTCCAAGGGAGGGTCTGTTCCCTTGCTTTTCCTGGTTTATGTAGATCACTCATATTCCCTGGCTTGTGGCCCCCTCCTCCATTTTCAACATGTATCACTCCAACCTCTGCTGCCTTGTCACATCTCATCTCTAGGACTTTGACCCTCATGAAGGTCCTAATTATTACATGAGGTCCAATTGGATGGTCCACCGTAACCTCTCCTTTCAGGGTATTTAACTGACTCAGAACTGAACAGTCTCTTTTACCTGTAAGGTCACACTTTCACTGGTTTTGATGATTAGAAAGTGGGAGTCTTTGGGGAATGCTAGTATTCTGTCTGTTAACTGCACTTGGCACTGTGGAAAAGTACTCTGAACAAATACTTAGCACTGTGCCACTCAGTACTTCAAGTGCAACTTCTCTTTGAATCCTCAAAATAAGTCTATGTGATAGATAACATTATTACATGTTATCTTACAGATAAAGACACACAGAGTTTAGGTAACTTGCTGAAATGTGTACAGCTAGTAAATACTAGAACTCAGACACTCACCCAGACGTATGATCTAAAAAGCTATACTTATAAAGAATGGCTATAGACACTGGCATCACTGGCTCAATGGATATTAGGTTGAACAAACTCAGGAAGATAGTGGTGGAAAGAGAAGCCTGGCATACTGCAGTTCACAGGGTTGCAAAGAGTCAGACATGACTTAGCAACTGAACAACAGCATAGATACTAGAAAGAGGAAGTGTTATATTTATTTGAACACTGCAGATAATGATTAAAATATTTAAAGAAATCATATGAGAACAATTTGCATTGTTGTATATGACAGAAACCAACACAACATTGCAAAAATTTAAAAACAACAAGCAAATTAATTTAAAAGAAGTAGAGAGATGGTAGCAGAAGAGTGACTGGGAGCTTTCTGGGTGCAACTTGTAGGATCTTGCTCCTGGAGAGTAATTCTGATCACCCGTGGAAGTAAGCCTCTGACATGTGTAGTGGGAGTGGTTATTACAACTCAAACAATGAAAAACCTGCAGAAAACAAGGAGTCACACATATGGTAAAAGGAAAGAGTGTAAGATGGTAGACCTTAGAACAAAGAAGGGAAAGAGGAAGTGTAGCTTGAAGATCGTGAAAAAGGAGAAACTGGAGATGGTGCTCTTCTTGGTACTGCAAGTAAGTCAGTCAGTCAGTTCAGTCGCTCAGTCATATCGCAACCCCAAAGACTGAAGCATGCCAGGCTTCCATGTCCACCACCAACTCCCAGAGGTTGCTCAAACTCATGTATGTCAAGTTGGTGATGCCATCCAACCATCTCATCCTCTGCCATCTGCTCTCCTCTTGCCTTCAATCTTTCCTAGCATCGGGGTTTTTTCTAAGGAGTCAGTTGTTCGCATCAGGTGGCCAAAAAATTGGAATTTCAGCTTCAGCATCAGTCTTTTCAATATATTAGAACTTTTCAATATTTAGGACTGATTTCTTTTAGGATGGTCCAGTGTGATCTCCTTGCAGTCCAAGGGATTCTCAAGAGTCTTCTGCAACACCACAGATCAAAATCATCAATTCTTCAGTGCTCAGCGTTCTTTATAGTCCAACTCTCACATCCATAAATGACTACTGGAAAAACTATAGCCTTGACAAGATGGGCCTTTGTTGACAAAGTAGTGTCTCTGATTTTTAAATGCTGTCTAGGTTGGTCATAGCTTTTCTTCCAAGGAATAAGCATCTTTTCATTTCATGGCTGCAGTCACCATCTGCAGTGATTTTGGAGCCCAAGAAAATAAAGTCTTTCACTGTTTCCATTGTTTCTCCATCTATTTGCCATGGAGTGATGGGACTGGATGCCATCATCTTAGTTTTCTGAGTGTTGAGTTTTAAGCCAACTTTTTCACTCTCCTCTTTTACTTTCATCAAGAAGCTCTTAGTTCCTCTTCACTTTCTGCCATAAGGGTGGTGTCATCTGCATATCTGAGGTTATTGATATTTCTCCCGGTAATTTTGATTCCAGCTGCAGGTCAATCCTGGCCCTAATATTCGTGTACCTGGATGTAATGATTTAGGAACAGAATGGCTGACAGTTGTGGATGGATTCTCCAGGGAAGCAATATTGTCAAAGATAACTCTTAAGGTTCCATTTACTTCTTTCCATGTATGAGACATGAACAAATTTTAAAATATTCTTTTTGTTGTTGTTGTTCTGAGAGTCTACATTCTCTTGCTTAGTTATAATAATAATTTGAATTTCTAAAATTAAACTCATTATTTTTTTTCTCTCATCAGAACACACCAACATGTTAATGAGATAGATGTGAAAAGAAACCAAAACATAACTGGAAACAAAAGATGGTTTTCAATCTGCTTTTCCCTTTGATGACCCAAACTCCTGATTTCTCAGAGGGGACAGAACATCCTTTCCTGCACACAGATAACTTCAAGGGGAAATAGACATCTGTACTCATTACAAACTCTTCTGTCATCAGAACCAACTCTTGGGGGCCACCCAAGTGCCATTTATTGAATCCCAACTATATAGCACACAGGTTACTATGCATGTGTGTGTGATTAGTCACTCAGTTGTGTCTGACTCTTTGTGACCCTGTGGACTGTGGCCTGCTAGGCTCCTTTGTCCATGGGGATTCTGCAGGCAAGAATACTGGATTATGTTGCCATGCCCTCCTCCAAGGGATCTTCCCAACCTGGGATAGAACGCAGGTCTTCTGCACTGCAAGTGGATTACTGTAGTGTATGCAAATTTCTTTTCTTCCAGTGCTATGAGTTCTTTGGTGATTTCAACCTGGTAAAACACCAAGGTTTTCCAGGTGGCGTTAGTGGTAAAAAAAAAAAAAAAAAAAAAAATCAAAACCTCCCTGTCAATGCAAGAGACATAAGAGACACGGGTCTGATCCCTGGGTTTGGAAGATCCCTTGGCATAGGAAGTGGCAACCCACTCCAGTATTCTCGCCTGAAGAATCCCATGGACAGAGGAGCTTGGTGGGCTATGGTCCAAGGGGTCGCAAAGAGTCAAACTTGATTGAGCACAAATCACTATCCTCTGATGTGCTCGCTGGATTTCATGAGACTTAAATTGGGTATTTCATTGAGTAGGCAAATGCTAAATGACTGAGATCATCAGGACTAATGTTACCCAGGGCTTTAGCCAATATTTATGCTTAGCTCAAACTTCAATTTATACATTTTGGATACTGTGGAATAACATAAAACAGCATAAGCATTAGGGACTTCTCTGGGGGCTTAGACTCCATGCTCCTAATGCAGAGGGCCAGGGTTCGATCACTGGTCAGGGATCTCTTAAAAGATTCCATATGGCACAGATAAGAGTTCAAATGCTGCAACAACAACAAAAAAAAAGGCACATGTCTCAATGAAGATCAAAGAACCCATGTGCCACAATTAAGACCTGGGCAGCCAAATTAAAAGAAAAAAAATGTTTTTAAAGGACAAGAATTAGCCTCTGATATGCCTTACCTGTATCTGTCTGATTAACTCTTTTCTGTTCATTCTTTCATCTCTCAGCTTTGGGACCATGAGCAGATAATATTGCTTCTCTGAGCTCCAGAGCAAAGAATGGATGCTTTTGAATTGTGGTGCCAGAGAAGACTCTTGTGAGTTCCTTGGACTGCAAGGAGATCAAACCAGTCAATCCTAAAGGAAATCAGTCCTGAATAGTCATTGGAAGGACTGATGCTGAAGCTGAAGCTTGAATACTTTGGCCACCTGATGCAAAGAACTGACTCATTTGAAAAAGACCCTGATGCTGGGAAAGATTGAAGGCAGGAGGAGAAGGGAATTCAGATGAAGAGATGGTTGGATGCCATCACTGACTTGATGGACATGAGTTTGAGTAAGCTCCAAGATTTGGTAATGGACAGGGAAGCCTGGGGTGCTGAAATCCATGGGATTGCAAAGAGTCAGACACAACTGAGTGACTGAACTGACTGACTGAGCTCCAAATTCTTCCTAACACTGATTTCATGAAGATGTTAGCTGGACAAAATTATATTACCTCCTGTTCACTCTCTCGTCTCCTCTACAAGAAAACTCTAGACAAAGACTTTTGGGAAGAACAGTTTGGAAAATATAGTAGATCTGAGTCCACAATTTACCTCCTACTACTGAGTTGTGTATTCTTGAGGATATATGTAATCTCTATTAGCTTTATTATTGTGTGTATATGTGTGTGAAAGTGATAGAATAATACCTTATATGTAAATTTCATGAGACTGGAATGACCACATTTATATCTAAATCTATATCTGAATCTGTGTCTGTATTTTAGGGATTCCCTGATAGCTCAGTTGGTAAATAATCTGCCTGCAATGCAGGAGACTCGGGTTTGGTTCCTGGGTCAGGAAGATCCACTGGAGAAGGGATAGGCTACCCACTCCAGCATTCTGGCCTGGAAAATTCCATGGACTGTATAGTCCATGGGGTCACAAAGAGTAGGACATAACTGAGCGACCTCTACTTTCAAGCTAGAGGCAAATAGTAGTTGGTCAACACATTAATTTTTGTTTCCTTTTTATCGGGTCTTCCTGAAGAACACAGTGCAACAGGAAGCTGACTTGTTTTTCAATATAAATATAAATATATATATATCTATATATATAAACTTCATCAAGTCCAACATTGTTCCTATTGAATGGAGATCAGAAAAAATCTGAAGATGTAACTTCAATGACACCTATTCATTTATACTGAACCACTTTGGATGGTTCTCATAAGCTATGATAAAACTAGACAACATATTAGAAGCAGAGGCAACACTTTGCTGAAAAAGGTGTATATAGTGAAAGCTATGGCTTTTCTAGTAGTCATGTGCAGATGTGAGAGTTGGACCATAAATAAGGCTGAGCCCTGGAGAATTGATGCTTTCAAACTGTGGTGCTTGAGAAGACTCTTGAGAGTCCCTTGGACTGTAAATAAATCAAACCAGTCAATCTTAAAGGAAATCAACCCTGAATATTCATGGGAAGGACTGATGCTGGAGCTGAAGGTCCAATACTTTGGCCAGATGATGCATAGAGTTGACTCACTGGAAAACACCCTGATGCTGGGAAGTAATGAGGGCAGGAGGAGAACAGGGTGACAGAGGATGAGATGGTTGAATGGCATCATTGACTCAGTGGACATGAGTTTTAGCAAACTCCAGGAGCTAGTGAAGAACAGCACAGCCAGGCCTGCTGCAGTCCATGGGGTCACACAGAGTTGGACATAACCAACTGACTGAACAACACGAAGCTCTACAATCCGGCTTCTTAACTAATATTTTTATTCTTTTACCCCTCAACTTACAGCCTCTGCTGCAGCCAGTTCTGTTTCCTCCTGGAATCTGATATATGTAGAGGATGCTGGCTGACCTTGGCATGGTCACTGCCCTGGCTAGAAGTGGTCTCCTTTCCCTGAGCAGGAGACATGTCTAACCTGCTCTTTGCTGACTACATAAGACCTAACTCGATTTCCCTTCTTCTGGACCACTTCAGATTTTGAGTCTATGTCACATAAGTTAAAACTTAATGATATTGTATAAGTGGAGTGAAAGGAGAGATCCAGACAGAACTTCCATTTATTTTAGAGATACAGCAAGTTAGAGAAAGAGAAGAAAAACTGATTTCTATTAAGGGTGGCCTACCCCACCAGAAACAGGCCAATCAACCATGCAATTTTTATTTATGTTTCCTTTCCATTTCCTGAGGGCAAATATATATATATATATATTCTACCCCCTTGATGATGCCAGGTAGTAAGGAGCCATAAATCACTAGTGACATGCTGGAACCAAGCTTTTTAGGGAGGAAGAAGAATGACTGGAAGATTATTTTCAGCAATATCCACAAAATAAGGTCACTGCTGAGAAAAATCTAGAAAAAAGGAGGGACACATTTGTCAGATCATATTTCAAGGGATGCTGTTCAAGAATGTAAAGGGAAAATACCAAAGTATTTTTAGTATCTGACATCATTTGATTGGATTAAAGAACAACTGACACAGTTTTCATTTTCTAAATATTTCTCCTGTGTATATTATAAAGAAGGCTAAAAACTTATGAGGCTTTTCAAAAGTAAACATAAGGTAATCTAAACATCCTGGTTAATAGCTTTTTTCCTATTTGGGAAGAAGTCTAATACATTGAAAAATCACAGATTCTGAAATGTTCAATTCAGTCGTTCAGTCGTGTCTGATTCTGCAACACTATGGACTGTAGCATTCCAGGCTTCCCTGTCCATCACCAGCTCTTGGAGCTTCAGCTTCAGCATCAGTCCTTCCCATGAATTTTCAGGTTTGATTTCCTTTAGAACTGACTGGTGTGATTTCCTCGCAGTCCAAGGGATTCTCAGGAGTCTTCATGTTGGTGACGCCATCCCCTCATCTCATCCTCTGTCGTCCCCTTCTCCTCCTGTCTTCAATCTTTCCCAGGATCAGGGTCTTTTCCAGAGTCAGTTCTTCGCATCAGGTGGCCATGTTAGCTTTTGCATTTAATGCTAAATGTTAGCTTTGCATTTAATGCTACTTGACCTAGAGTAAAAATTCAATTTCACTAAATCTTAATTTTCTCACTATTAAATGGGGATAATAATATCCAACTATTATTATTGAGGACTGGTCTGGAGAAAACAGAGAATTGAGTGTATCGTCTGGTGCTTTAGTAAAAATCAAATACATGTTAGTTCTTTCTCCTTGCTGCATGTGTGCTAGGTCGCTCAGTCATGTCCAAACTATTTCAACCCTGTGGAGTGTAGCCCAGCAGACTAATCTGTCCATGGGATTCTCCAGGCAAGAATACTGGAGAGGGTGCCATTTCCTTCTCCTGGGGATCTTCCCTACCCAGGAATTGAAACTGTTTCCTGCATTTGCGGGTGGGTTATTTACCAATAGTACCACCTGGGAAGTCTCCTCTCCTTGTTGGGATTCTATGTATTTGTTTTGGTGATGCAGCGCTCATAGAAAATTTAGAAACCTAATGTTTTAGAAGAACTCATTATTAGAATCCATTATTGAGGATTGGTATTGGAATAAGAAATATTATTTTGGTTATTATTGACCACAGATGTAGTTTTTTAAAGCAAGTTATTTCAATAATGCATAGGTCATTCATAGAATAAGAAAGACATCACACAATAGAAGCAAAAAAAAAAATAATAATATTCTGTAAAGGACACCGAAGTACAGACTTTTCCACCCCTCCTGTGAAAGCATGCCCCCGGAAATGCCCATATGACATCCGACACCCATCAAATTTAAAACTATAGACACATACACACACAATACACAAAGGCACAAAACTAATCACTGTGCAAAAATCTGAGTGAGATTTCAAATAATAGCTATTAGTGGACCTTGAGTCATCAGTGATTCCAGTAGAAATGGTTTAAGTAAAAAGCCTGTCAACAATTATTGAGCTACAATTCTGTATGCAGAATATATTATGCAACACTAAAGACAGGCAGTTTTTAATTAACTTTTTACGGAGAAAATTACAGTTTCACATGCAGGTGTAAGAAATAATGCAGAGAGCTTCCTTGGTGGCTCAGTGGTAAAGAATCTGCCTGACAATGCAGGAGACATAGGTTTGCTCCTTGGTCAGGGGAGATCCCACATGCCACTAAGTCCATGCGCTAAGCTCATGCACCACAACTATTGAACCAGCACTCTGAAGTCTCGGAGTTGCAACTACTGGGCCCATATGCCACCACTACTGAAGCCTGTGCACCTAGAGTCTGCTCTGCAACAAGAGAAGCTATTCAATGAATCCATGCAACACAGTTAGAAACTAGCCCCTGCTAGCCACAACTAGAGAAAAGCCCATGTGGCAGCAAGGACCCAGCACAACCACACAGACATATACAAATAAAAATACATAAATGAATAAATCTTTTAAAAAAGAAACAATGCAGATATATTCCTCTTAATCTTACTGCTTCCCCTATTGGTAACATTCTGCAAAACTATAATAAAATATCAAAACTAAGATATGGACGTTGATAGTCAAAATACAGAATGTTTCCATCACCATAAGAATCTCTTAAGATGCTTTGTTATAACCAGACCCACTTCTATCCACTTCTACTCCATGTTTAACTCTCTTACCCACTAATCTACTCCATATCTATAGCTTGCCATTTTGAGAATGTTGCAAAAATCAAATTATTCAGATGCAAACTTTTGGGATTGACTTTTATCGTTCTGCATAACTCTTCCCTTTTATTGCTGAATAGAATTGCAAGCTATAAATGTATCATACTTTGTTTAAACATTCACTCACCGAGATACATGCACTGTTTCCAACTTGGGATATAATGAATTGAGTTGATATAAATATTCTTGTATAGCTACCTATTCACAGACTTCCCTGGTTGTTCAATGGTAAAGAACCCACCTGCCAGTGCAGGAGATGTGGGTTCAGTCCCTGGGTCAGGAAGATCCTTTGATGAAGGAAATGGAAACCACTCCACTATTCTTTCCTGGAGAATCCCATGGACAGAGGAGCCTGGTGGGCTATAGTCCAAAAGAGTCAGACATGACTTAGTGACTAAACCACAAATAGTTTTTCTTATGAACATAGCCTTAATTTCTTTGGAAGAATGACTAGTAATTCAGTTTTATATATATATATATATATATATATATATATATATATATATATATACATAAGGTTGGCACCTTCAGTTCCATGTCTGCGATATATGCAGCAAAAAGAAAAATTCAGGGACTTTGACCACCAAGATTTTTCTCTGGTCACTAAACAGTCTGCTCACTCTATCTTTTAGAGTCTTCTTATGTTTGTTTTACATATAACATCTAGATTTAAACTGTACTTAAGTTTCATTACTCCATCTTCCCAGAAGATGAATTCAAGACATATATATATATATATATGTAGTTGTTTCCCTGCTTTTTTCCATTTCTCTGGGTAGATTTTTTGAACAATTTTTAGAACTCTGTTTTGATTTATCTATTGTACTTTTGATTGTACCTCTTTGAAGAGCTCTTTTAAGTGATTTATCCATACTAAATATGTAAATCTCATCATAATCTTCTAGTATCATTACTTTAGCAGTTCATATGATGTATAAAAACATTACCTCACTTTATGTTTCTTTACCCTCTGCTGTTTGTATTTTAATTGTCTTAAATATGTCCTCCACATACATTTAGAACCATGTCAGACAATGTTATGATTTTCACTTCAATCATCAAATATAATTTAGAAATCTCAAAAGAAAGAAAATCCAATATATTTTCCCATTTTTTTTGGTTCACTGTTTTCTCTCATCTTCTCAGTGTTCCAAGGTTCCTTTTTAAAAAACCATTTCTTTTCTGTTTATAGGACATCCTGTAGTTGCTTTAGGGTATGTCTTCTGTCAACATAGTCTCTTAGTTACCCTTCATTTGATATTGTTTTGATTTTCCCTTCATTCATGGAGGATATTTTTGCTGGGTATAGCATTTGGGTTGACAGTTCTTTGCTTCTGGCACCTTAGAAGCAGTACGTCACTTCCTCTGCCCTCCATGGTTTCTGACGAGAAATTCGTTGTAATTCTAATAATTTTTTTTTCCCAGCAGATAAGATGTTGTTTTTCTCTGGCTGCTTTCAAGGTTTTTCTTTGTCTTTAGTTTTCAGAAGCTTAATTATGATGTGTCTTGGTATGGATCCCACTTTGGATTTCTTCAGCTTCTTAAATCTGCATGTTTATTTGTCTTGGCATATTGGAGAGAAGTTTACATTCATTCACTCAAGTACTTTTCAGTCCCAAATTCTTCTCCTTCTGGAACTCTGAGGATACAAATGTTCGATTTTTTTTTTTTGGCTTGCTAGTTTTCCTCTTTCCTGGCCCTATGGTTAAACAGAGAGTTGATTTTTGTTGGGGCATTTTTGCCTGAGGCTGTTGTTTTTTTCAGGGTTGTTGGCAGCTTCAGTTTCATGTCTGCCCATGTCTGGGATATATGCAGCAAAAAGTAAAATTCAGGGACTTTGACCACCAAGATTTTTCTCTGGTCACTAAACGGTCTGCTCACTCTCTCTACCTTTTAGTCTTCTTATGTTTGTTTTACATATAATGTCTAGATTTAAGCTGTACTTAAGTTTCACTACTCCATCTTCCCAGAAGATGAATTCAAGACATATATTTAAACAAGGGATATTTTGTTCCTTTCTTTGGAAGGTAGCATTTATTTAAAGAGACATAATGTATACATTTTGAGTATCACTAAAGCCTGCTGGAATCTTGCAGTATGTACTCAGTATGTCTTATCATTCTTCGCCAGAATTCCCTCTGAGTTATTGCATGTAGCAAAAAATTTTGCCTATTTGCATTGTTATGTAGGATCTTATTGTGTGAATTCACTGCAATTCATCTGACCATTCTACTGTTAATGAATATTTGGGTTATATCTCTTTTTGATTATAGAAAAATTTTGCTATAAAATTTTTTCATATTTTTCCTTTGTGAATATTTGTATCCTTTTCTACTAGGCTCATATCTAAGACTGGAATTGCTTGTCTATAGGATATTAATATGCTACACTTTAAATAGATACTGTCAAATAGTTTGCCTAATTGATTGTATCAATGTATAGTCTTACCTGGTTTACCTGATGGCTCAGTGTGTAAAGAATCTGCCTTGCAATGCAGGAGACACAGGAGATACTGGTTCCGTCCCTGCATCAGGAAGATCTCCCGGAGGAGGGAATGGTAACCCACTCCAGTATTCTTTCCTGGAGAATCCCATGAACAGAGGAGCCTGGTGGGCTACAGTCCAGAGGGTTGCAAGAAGTCAGACACGACTGAGCTGAGTGAGCAGGCATACATAGTCTTACCAGTACCTTTTAGGAGTTCTAGTTTTCCCTTTTTCATTTCAACCATTCTGCTAATTTTCTTGTAATTTATTTGGCACTCTTCTGCTGATTAAATAAACTGATCATCTTTTCACATATCTTTGGTAAGGAAAACACAACTATATTAAGAATAAGGGGACCTCTTATTAAGCAGAGATATTAAAAGAACACATAACATTGAATGGTACTGAGAAGTTAAACCACTTGCTGGCAATTTTAGATTTATTGAGCAATGGGTTGTTATGTGCTGTCTGCTCAGTCGCTTCTGTCATGTCTGATTCTTTGCGACCTATGGACTGTAGCCAGCCAGGCTCCTCTGTCCACAGAATTCTCCAGGCAAGAACACTGAAATGGGTTGAGGTACCCTCCTCCAGGGGAAAGGTGCCCTTCCCGACCCAGGAATTGAACCCATATCTCCAGCACCTCCTATATTGCAAGCAGGTTTTTTACCCTCTGAGCTACCTGGGAAGAGGGTTATTATGAGTTTCCTTTAAGACTTACTTTAAGAAGTAAGGGCAGAGGATGAGGACTTCTGGGAGAATTTCTGATGTCAGATATTCAGCAGAGAGACTGAAACCAAAGCTAGAAAGTGAGATCCAGGTACATATTGAAGTTGGCTCTCTCAGCCCCTAGTCACGCTGGAGAGGTGAAATGGAGAACTTTCCTCTACAAGACAGAAATAGGTTAGGACCTAGGCAAGAAATCAAAATGAAAAATACACTACTGTGTCTTCACTTAGTCAACAAATATTGATTGTGCTTCTCCTAGAAGCAGGTCTGGACCACCGTGGGAAGTAAGACAGATGAATGTCTACCCTCCTGAGCATTAGTAGACTATATAGGTTGTATCATCGTGTTGTAAGAAAAACTTCTTTTTTTTCCTTTGTGCAGGTTACATTTTGTTTATTTTGCTTTGGCTTCCTCTTTGACTTTTTTTTTTCCTTAGTCATATTTCAATCTCCCAGCCAGATTTTGCTGAATCCACAGAAAAGTAAACAAAAATAATGTGCATTTTTGGTTAGAGCACTTTTCTTTTGAGGCCATCAAGGTGAATCAAAGCTTGTTGATTGATCAGCACGCAATCCCAGCGAGTGGAAAACATCTCCAGGTATCAGTGAAGGTATTGACCTACTCTTCCCAAGAGGGGGTCCTCTTCTCTCACTAAAACCTAGAGATTATCTAGGTTTGTCTGTGTTCAGGGAAATGACAATTTTCTTCAGGGTAAGTATTAGACAGTACAGTTGGGGGGATCATTGTCAGGAACATGAAGCTAGAACAATAATCAGAGGTTTGTCAAAATATTAAGTAAAAGACATTGTTTTCTGGTTTGTATTTGATGCTAAAATAAAATCAAAGGGCTAAGGAAGAAATTCTAAGCTTGGGATGGACAAACAGATTTTGTTATATTTGAAATATATGCAATAATTATGTGTGCATGCCTGTGTGTGTATATCTATGAATTTATGACAGTATGTGTGCATTTTTAAAAAGCTGTTTATTTTTGGCTGTGCTGGCTCTTCACAGTTGTGCAGGCTTTTCTTTAGTTACGGCGAGCGGGCGCTACTCTTTGGTTGAACTGCCCAGGCTTCTCACTGCTGTGACTTCTCTTGTTGCGGAGCACAGGCTCTAAGGTGTGCAGGTTTCCGTAGTCAGGGCTCCTGGGCTGTTGAGCCCAGGTTCAGTAGTTGTGGCACATGGGGTTAGTTGCTCCTCTGCATGTGGGATACTCCTGTGTGCTCACATCTCCTGCATTGACAGGCAGATTCTTTACCACTGAGCCACCAGGGAAGCACCTGTATGTGTGCATTTTGAAAGGAATAAAGCTCTCACTAGATTTCTTAAAGGAGAACTCTAATACTTAAACAATGCAAACCCCGATAGAGGACAAAGATTGGGAATAATGGTGAGTTGCTAGTGGTGAAAGCTTTCAAATAATGAGCAACACTTTGGAAGAAAATCATACTCAGTGATGGATGTGTGTTCTCCTGAATCTCCTTATTTCCAAAGGCGTGTACTTATTTCCTCTGGACCCAATAGTTTTTCTAGAGTACCAGTTTTTATGTTATTCTCTATGTTCATTTGTTCATTTTCTTTTAATTACTAAATAGGTGTAGTGAATTGCAATCACAAGTTGTAGCCTGAAAAATATTTAGTTTGGGATATCTTGAGACATTTTTTCATCCATTGCATGATTCATTTTTTTTCATGAAAGTGGGAGAAGCTGTGTTCTCCACAGGATGGAAACATATTAGTCCTACCTTATTTATTATCTTACTTGAATTTTCTATACCCTTATTTTTTGTTGTCAATCTGTCAAAATCTGAGGACAGTGTATTGAAATATCCTATTAACATTGGATTTATGTCAGCTTACTGTTGTGTGTGTTTGCTTGCTATCAGTTATCTTGTCTGCATTGCCTGAGCTCCTTCTGGGAGGTTCCTTCTTCCTTTTCATTGGATTGCTCATCAGAGCTCTGACCTCACTTGCTACACAATAGACTACCACTGAATGACCCATTTCAAGAGGAAACATCAAGAATAAGGAGTAACCAGGGAAGCATGTGAGCTGATCTCTCAGAATAGGGCACCAGCCAATGAGAACAGACGCTAGACATGAGCAGCCAATGAGACTTGACTAATACATAATGGCAGAGTTTCTGTCCTGCCCTCCAGCTGCCCATGGCCAACTTTGTCCAATGCGGGTTACTCAGTGCCATTTTGAGGGCTGATCTTATTACTACTACATCCTTTTGTGAGATTATGAGATATAGAGGCCTTACAAGAGAGAAGCTGGCTTAAACAAGCTCCCATCATGTGGAGAGGGCTAGGCAGAATGAAAGAAGATGTGAAAAGCTGAGATAAAACAGGAAGAAGAAAGCATATGGGGTTAAGATCCAAGGAAAGAAGGAAAGTGAAAGAAAAAAAGACGACTTATGATACTATCTGAGCAACTGAATCCATTCATGTCTGCTGCCTATGTATTTTAAAGTCAGGAATCAATAAATTTTCTATTAGTTTTAACTAGCTCAAGTTTTATTTATGTCCCTTGAAATCCCAGCCTTGCCTAATTTAGTTTAACACTTTCAGATACTTCAAACATACTGTGAATATAGAAAGTGCTCTCGTACACATTACCCGTGCACTACAGATGCTTATGTTTTTCATAAACAATGCCTAGTCATTGTGATCAGAATTGTTTTGAGTGTCTTCTTTATGTATCTGCACCTTTCTTGGAGGTACGTATTCCAAAAATGGCATGTGTCAATCCAGTATGTGTTCCATTTATTTTATTTTTTGTAATTAATTAAGTTGCAGCACACTAGCTTAGTTGCCCCAAGACATGTGGAATCTTCCCAGACCAGGGATGGAACCCACGCCCCCTTACAGCAACATGGGTTCTTTACAACTGGGCCACCAGTGAAGTCCTCCAGTGCATGTCTTATGTTTTTAAACACATGTATTAGTCAACAGGAGAAGGCAATGGCGACCCACTCCAGTACTCTCGCCTGGAATATCCCATGGATGGAGGAGCCTGGTAGGCTGCAGTCCATGGGGTCGCTAAGAGTCGGACAGGACTGAGCGAGTTCACTTTCACTTTTCACTTTCATGCACTGGAGAAGGAAATGGCAACCCACTCCAGTGTTCTTGCCTGGAGAATCCCAGGGACGGGGGAGCCTGGTGGGCTGCCGTCTATGGATTCGCACAGAGTCGGACACAACTGAAGCGACTTAGCAGCAGCAGCAGCATTAATCAACATTATATGAACTGCACATTATTTGATTTTAAAGTTTATATAATTTGTATTTTAAAGAGCTCTACATTCTGTGGGGTTTTTTTCTTCCTTCTCAAAATCTGTCTCCCAGATTTTGCATGTTGTTGTATTTAGATGTAGTTCATTCATTTTGAATGCTTTGCAGTATTTCTTTTTGTACTAGACTATGATATATTTTTTCACTTGTGTTTTGGACATTTTTCCTGGTTCTTCATTGTATGCAATATTACAATAACAATTCTTGTACCTTTTTGAGAGTTCTAGATTGAAGGGGAATTGCTGAGTTATATACTATGCTAATCTTCAATTTAACTACATAATAATGTAGTCAGTTTAACTGCTGGTAGTTTATAATCCCACCAGCAGTATATGAAAATTCCATTTTTCCACATGCTTCTCAAAATATTTACTGCTAGATTTTATTATTTTTGCCAATGTAGAACTAGAAATTCTTCTCTGCTTCAGTTTGCATTTTTCAGTTATGTTTACAAGAAAGATTGTGTGTTTATCTACATATTTATTAACCATTCAGATTAGCTCTTTACATTTGTTTTTTCCTTTGCCTGTTATATTTAGGTTAACTTTTTTATTCCTATGACTCTTAAAAGGTATTCAAGATGTGCATCTGTTTTAATGATGTGTTATTAATATTTTTGCCCAGTCTGTGCTTTTTTAAACTTGATTTATCCTGTTTTACATTATAGAGACTTTAATTTATTATTATTACTTTTGTTATGTGGGTTGTGATTTTCTGACTTATTTAATCACTTTTATCTGAAAATCATAAGGAAATTTTCTTTAATTTTTCTTAGAAATTCTGAAGTTGCCTTGTTCATCTAGTGTCATTAATAAATCTCAATTTTGCACATAGTATAAAGAAAGAAACTAATAGATGGAGTTATTAAAGATGGTACAGAATCAAGGGTCTAGAAATACTATAGAAACTTTTGAACCTAAACAGTTTTAGCTTCATTAGTTACTGCCAAGAAAGTCTATCTTATCCATAACAAGTATAGATATTATCTTACAATCTTTTAAAATATCACTACAACACTTAGAAATTTTCTCTCTTTTACAATTTCAAAGTTGGTAATTTGGCAATTTTTCTTGCTTTTCTTCTTGATCAAATTTGTAAGCTACTATTATGTGAGCCTTTCTAAAAAATCAGTTTGCTTTAGAGGTTTTTTTAAAAAATATTTTTGCTTTTTCTCATTTTGTGAATTTCACTTTTTACAAATTATTTCTTTCCATCTATTTCTAGGCTTGTTCTATTCTTTACCTAGCTTTTTAATTTGAATGCCAACTCAGATTTGATCTTTCTATCTTTCTGATATATTTATATACACATATATATGTTTAATGCTGCAACTTTCCCTATAATTACAGATCTATTTGCATCCTAAATATTCTAATAAACTGTTTTCCCTGTTATTCAGTTATAAAATAGTAGATAGTTGCTATTACATAGTGTAGCGTGTTTGTCACTTAGTTGTGTTCCACTAGGTTCCTCTGTCCGAAGAATTCTTCAGGCAAGAATACTGGAGTAGTTTGCTATCAATAAACCTTTTCACATTTTTCAACATGTACTTCTTTCTTTTCTTCCCTTCCTTTCTCTTCTTTTCTTTTTATTTTTGAGAAAGGCTGGTTTTATAATGGCAATTACTTATTTTATAGTTCTGTGGTCAAAAAACATAACATGGTCTATATGATATATTTAAACAAAAAAAATGGTAGATTTAGAAACAATTTCTTTAAAAATAGAAGAAATGTATTTCTAATATTAAAAATCATGGCTAGAGTAGGAAAATTATAGTATCTTACTACATTTTTCCACAGTTCCATATACTTGGTTGAAAAGGAAAGTGAAAGTCACTCAGTCATGTCTGACCCTTGGACTATACAGTCCCTGGAATTCTCCAGGCCATAACAGTGGAGTGGATAGCTGTTCCCTTCTCCAGGGGATCTTCCCAACCCAGAAATGGAACCCAGGTCTCCTGCATTGCTGGTCGATTCTTCACCAGCTGAAGCACAAGGGAAGCCCATATATTTGGATAGTATTGATAACTGAGCATGACTTTATAATGAAAACCACAGAGTGCTCAATCTCTTTCTACCTTACCCAGTCTTATTTCAAGGATGGCTCTGTCCTTGCTTTACCTTTTGTTGGTCTCCCCAGAGAACTAACTCATAGAACAAACAAAACATTTGGTATTATATTGAAATGATGCAGGTACTGCTTAAATCATTCTTGTATCATTGTTCAGTTGCTAAGCTGTGTCCGACTCTCTGCAACCCAATGGGCTGCAACACGCCAGGTTTCCCTGTCCTTCACTATCTCCCAGAGCTTCCTCAATCTCATATCCATTGAGTCAGTGATGCCATCCAACCATCTCATCCTCTGTCACCCCCTTCTTACCTTTATGTTATTTAAAATATAATACTAAAAATAGTTTCCCTTAAGAGTTTGAGACTGCCATTCAAATTCTTTCTAAATCTGGCAATTTTTCTCACTGAGAAAACTGAACCTGAGTAGACACAAATAGATGGCTGACGTCGATGGAAGCATGATGCCTATGAAGTTCCATTTTTCAGTTTTGGCCAGTGGGGAGGTCATTTAATTCATTTGGTCACTACACTTTTAAAAGGAAGTTCAGTCCCTCACTGGTCAAAAACTATATACTTCAGCTACAGAGTCAAGGGAGTAATAGCAAATTCTTCATTTTTCAAGAATGAGTTTTTCAGGGGAAAAAAAAAAGGAAATAATAAGGGACCAGTATACCTAGTTTACTAACTCAGACATCTGGTCTTCCCTGTGTTTAACTGCACTGCATGGGAGTCACATAACATCAGGATCTGTAGAGAATTCTTAACATATACAAAAGTATTACGGTAACAAGCAGCAGGTATTTCTGTTTGTTTGTTTTTGTTTTTTGTGAGGAGTTCATACAGACCAGAAAACTGACAACTCTGCAGCTTGATAAGAAAGAAAAATAAAATTTTTTTAAAAACTGGAATACACAAAAAACATGTTATCCCTTTCTCTTTCTTCACAACTTAAAGTTTATACCTATGCCATATGCTAAAATGGAAGAAAAGCTATGACAAACCTAAACAGTGCATTAAATAGCAGAGACATCACTTTGCTGAAAAAGGTCTGTATAGTCAAAGCTATGGTTTTTCCAATAGTTGTGGATAAATGTGAGAGTTGGATTACAAAGAAGGCTGAGTGCTGAAGACCTAATGCTTTTGAATTGTGGTGCCAGAGAAGACTCTTGAGAGTTCCTTGGGCAGCAAGAAGATCAAAGTAGTCAATCCTAAAGGAAATCAATCTTGAATATTCATGGGAAGGGCTGATGCTGAAGTTGAAGCTCCAATACTTTGGCCATGTGATGTGAGGAGCTGACTCATTGGAAAAGACCCTGATGCTGGCAAAGACTGAAGGCAGGACGAGAAGGGACAGCAGACAATGAGATGGTTGGATGCCATCACTGACTCAATGGACATGATTTTGAGCAAACCCAGAGACAGTGAAGGACAGGGAAGCCTGCCGTGTGCAGTCCATGAGGTCACAAAGAATCAGACACAACTTCGTGACCGAAAAACAAATTGTCCTGAGTTTTTTCTTCATTAACTGACTTATCCTGATTTCCTTCAAATCAATCAGGAAATGAATAGAGTTTTAAAAGGATTTCAGAAATAGATTTTTTGGTACAAAAAACAGTCAATAATGTTTCAATTAGGTGGGGGGATATTTTTTCAGTTTGTTCACATCTTTGGCAAGTAACAAAATAGGCTAATACCTCTCACATTATAACTTGTCTTGAACACTTTGAAGGAACAACAAAAACTGCTAAGAGTTTAGTTGAATCTGACTCACAATAAAGCAAATGGCTAGAAGAAGCAGGCCCCAAAATTTCTGTTTTACTTTTTAAATACCATCAAAAACCATCATATTGATCACTTATCAGTAAGAGTTTGTTGCTTGTATATACTATTGTGTACAGAGTTAAAACTTCCGGTTACACTTAGTAACACTTAGTAACTATTTCGTTGGTCCCTGGAAGGTCTTCAGAGGGAAGAAGATGTCTGATTTCTGAGTCAGCCTCCGAAAACCCCTGCTGCATCCAGTGCATTATTTTGAAGCCTGTAGCCCATGGACGGAGGAGCCTGGTAGGCTACAGTCCATGGGGTCGCTAAGAGTCGGACACGACTGAGCGACTTCCCTTTCACTTTTCACTTTCATGCACTGGAGAAGGAAATGGCAACCCACTCCAGTGTTCTTGCCTGGAGAATCCCAGGGACGGGGGAGCCTGGTGGGCTGCCGTCTATGGGGTCGCACAGAGTCGGACACGACTGAAGAGACTTAGCAGCAGCAGCAGCAGCAGCAGCACATAGGAACATTCTGCAAACATTAAAATAGGCAACTATATTTTAAGAGGTTCTTGTTTAGTGATTATGAACTGATGCTTTATTTCCATCGTTTTGATTCAGTCAGGCACCCACAAGCATATACTTCCTGTTTCCATCTTCCCAGCAATTATGTTACCATTCAAAGTCAAGTTCTTATTGCCTTCTAAAACTGTTCATCAACTGTTTTAATACACTGCATTTTTTAGTCTCTTCTTTCCTTCAGAATGTCCATAATTAAAAACAAAACAAAGATGCATTCATTTATTGAATAAATATTTAATAAGAATATACTATGTGCCAGCTACCATGATAAAGGCTAATTTTATTATGCTGATTAGAACAGACATGGACCCTGACCCCAGGAAGTTCACACAAATAAATATCCAATTATAAATTCCAACCATTCATGTAAAGGAAAAAGCACAGTGCACAGCAGATCGGCTTATTAAAACAGGAAAAATAAGGAAAGACGCTCATGAACAGTTAATATTTTAACTGAGATCTCAAGGCTGAGCTGTCATAGAGGCAGAGATGGGAGTCAGGCAAGGAATTCAGGGACAAAAAGAACTGAAATAGAAAAGAATTTGACTGATTGAAGGAATTGAAAGAAAGTAGTAAGATTGAAGGACGTTGGACAAAAAGGAGGGGCATACACAAAGAGTATGGAGATGATAAGGGTCAGACCACGGGAAAGTTTAGGTGTTCTCCTGTGCACCAGGGGAAGCCTTTCAGTCCTTTTAATAAAATAATGATACAATCCACTTTGGGTTTGAAACAGGCCCCTCGGATGGCTGTGATGAGGTCGGATAAGACGGTAAGAGGAGGAGGTCTGTGTTGTTCAGTCGCTAAGTTGAGTCCGACTCTTTGCAGTCCCGTGGGCTGCAGCACGCCAGGCTTCCCTGTCCTTCACATTTAGGCACGAGCCCAGTGTAAAAGAAGACTTTGATCTGCATTCAAATAGCTTACAGTATAACAGAGAAGACCATCATGTAAAAAGCTAAGAGTGGGGTACTTGTGTCTTTTTGAATCATACTTTTCTCAGGGTATATGCCCAGTAGTGGGACTGCTGGGTCATACGGTAGTTTTATTCCTAGTTTTTTAACCTCCAGGCTGTCGTCAATAGTGGCTAGATCCATTTACATCCCCAGCAACAGGGCAAGAGGATTCTGTCTACTCCATATCCTCTTCAGCATTTTTTGTTTGTAGATTGCTTTTTGATGATGGCCATTATAACCAGTGTGAAGCGATACCTCACTGTAGTTTTGATTTGCATTTCTCTCATAATGAGAGACTTTGAGCATCTTTTCATGTGATATCTAGCGGGAAGTTCTTGTGCAGCACAGGGAGCTCAGCTCAGAGCTCTGTGTGGACCCAAAAGGGTGGGATGAGGGTGAGGGGGGAGGGAAGCACAAGAGGGAAGGAACGTATGTATACTTATAGCTGATTTGTGTTGTTGTACAGCAGAAACCAAAATTAAAAGCAATTATCCTCCATTTAAAAGTAAATTAAAAAATAAACTCTTAATTTCAGCATAATGTGGGGAAAGATCTGGTAAAAGTTGGGAAATCAGAAGGTCCCACGAAGTGGAAACAGACTTTGCAAATTCTACCAGAAAGCAAGGAACTCGCAAGGGCATTGGAGATGCTGAGACAGCCTCTGGCGCTTTCTCGTTACCAACACACTTGTTTTCTGGGTCGTTCATGCTCATGGATGCTTACTCTGTGCTCATTTGTGCCTGACTGTCTGTCACACCATGGACCGTAGCCCACCAGGCTCCTCTGTTCATGGGATTTTCCAGGCAAGAGTACTGGAGTGGGTTGCCATTTCCTGCTCCAGGGGATCTTCCTGACCCAGGGGTCAAACTTGTGTCTCCCACATTGGCAGCTGGATTCTTTACCACTGAGACACCTGGGAAGCCCCAAAACACATGGACAAGGTTAAGAAATCTCATCGCACAGTTAAAGCCATCCTGGGTGGGCTTGACCCAACAACCCCTCGGGTAACAGCTGATTGCTAATTCATGGATAAGCTTTATAGAGTGCCTCGTGTATGCTAAATATGTGTCAAGTACTAGAGTCAATATTTTTATCCCACAGAAGTAATTTTCACCCAAATAGAACTCTGAATTTCTCCTTTACAAGTATCCTAAAGAGGACATCATTCCTTCATTTGAACTGGCTCTTTATACCTTATATCTGATTCTTTCAATGTTCACTGACTTATATGCACCATGTCTCTCCATGGGATCAGTGTCCTTGTAAAACGGTCACTGTGAATACAAAAGGAGGAACCTTTTAAACTGGGATCCCACTTTTATAGGTAGAACAACAACAATACCCTCATCTTATATTTGAAATCTTACTATTATAGATAATCGCAACTTTCCTTCCCACAGACAGAAGGAATAATCTACATTTATTTAAACTCATAATCACCTTTTCAAATAATGAATATTAGATATTTGGGACCTCCAAAAAAATGATGAAGGAAAACATCTTCAAGATCATATATTGTGGTGGTCTGCAGGTAATTTATGGATTACTAAATCCTTTCTCTTAGATTGTGACCCAAGGACACCTTAATTCCTAAGAGATCAATAACCTTGAGTGACTGTGGTTTAGTATAAAGCAACTCACACTAAACAATTGTATCATATTAATTCTACTCATCTATAATTCTGAATGAATTATTACAGTAAATACACATGGTAGGTACAATTTAGTTCTTTAAGTCATTTGGCAATTTTTTGTATTGCAGCATTTTGTTGGTAAAATTTAGGGTTTGTAGATTACCATAACTGTGAATTCAGGTATGAAGACCAACAGAATTTTTTTTTAAGTTGTTAGAAAGAATGACAGCCTCAAAAATCTATTGCTTTAGTTACAAAATTAAAAAAAAAGAAAAAATCATATTTGATTATCTATGCTTAGAGTCATTTTGTTGGTAAAATTTAGGGTTTGTAGATTACCATAACTGTGAATTCAGGTATGAAGACCAACAGAATTTTTTTTTAAGTTGTTAGAAAGAATGACAGCCTCAAAAATCTATTGCTTTAGTTACAAAATTAAAAAAAAAGAAAAAATCATATTTGATTATCTATGCTTAGAGTCCTTTTCATTTTTATCTCTATGGCTTAATTCTAATATTTTCCATTTGTAATTATACCAAGATAAATGTATGCACATTCTGTGGCTCAGTCATGTTTGACTGCGGCCCCATGGACTGTAGCCCACCAGGCTCTTCTGTCCATGGAATTCTCCAGGCAAGGACACTGAAGTGGGATGTCATTTCCTCCTCCAGGAGATCTTCCCAACCAAGGTATCAAACCCATGTCTCCTGTGTCTCCTACATTGGCAGGTGAATTCTTTACCTCTGAGCCACCTGGGAAGCCTTAGTGAGTGAAAATCGCTGTCATGTCTGACTCTTTGTGATCCCATGGACTAAACAGTCCATGCGGTTCTCCAGGCCAGAATACTGGAGTGGGTAACTGTTCCCTTCTCCAAGGGATCGTCTCAACTCAGGGATCGAACCCAGGTCTCCAGCACTGCATGTGGATTCTTTGCCAGCTGAGCCACAAGGGAAGCCCAAGAAAACTGGAGTGGGAAGCCTTAAACAAATTTAATTAATTAGCTTGGGTTCTGAGAAAAGGCTCTTCCTTGTCATTATCTAAAAGCTCTTTTATTCTGCTCCCACTAGTGCTTCAAAGTTATTCTGAAAAGAATTTTGAATAATTTCAGTTGTTTGTGAAAAGATCTGACTTTAAAAAAAAAGAAATCCTGAAAAAGTGAATTAAAAAAAAAATTGAATGTTCACAAATGCTTAATAAAGTAAACTCTTCCACATAGTATACCAACTTAGTTTCTTTAATTTTGCTTTATTTTAAATTGGAGGATAATCACCTTGCAATATAGTGTTAGTCTCTGCCACACATCAACGTGAATCAGCCATAGGTATACACATGTCCCCTCCCTCTTGAACCTCCCTCCCACCTCCCCCTCCATCCCACCCCCTAGGCTGTCACATGGCACTGGCTCTATATTCCGTGTCATACAACAAACTTCTATTGGCTATCTATTTTACTTATGGTAACGGGTACATTTCAATGCTACTCTCTCAATTTGTCCCACCCTCTCCTTCCTTCAACTGTGTCCAAATTTAAATTTCATTTTAAACTAAACAAAGAATGATGGTTTTATCATTAATGTTACTGCTATTGACTAATATGCTCCCCTGGTAGCTCAGACGGTAAAGCATCTGCCTACCATGCAGGAGACCTGGGTTTGATCCCTGGGTCGGGAAGATTCCCTAGAGAAGGAAATGGCAACCCACTCCAGTATTCTTGCCTGGAAAATCCCATGAATTGAGGATCCTGGTAGGCCACAGTCCATGGGGTCGCAAAAGGTTGAACACGACTGAGCAACTTCATTGATTAATATAATCACCAAAGGAAGATCTTGTTTAAGAATATTTAAAATTTATACCAATTCAATATCAGCAAAAAGTGAAGTACTTTTATTTATTTTACTAGTACACATAAGGGCCACTAAACAGAATAGTTTTTGAAGAAAATTAAGCAAGACAGCTTTAAGCTTCAGTTGTATTTATTTATTTAACTTTGCCTCCCATATTTTCTTGATATATCATGCCATTTAGATTTACAAAACACAAGTAAAAAATGTAGCCTTATGAATGTGAGGAGCATTATTAAGACATTTAATAAGCTGTTTTTCATAACAAAAGATAGATTTGAAGGCCTAAAATCTAATGCCTTAAGTTGGTCATCTTTCATATGTGTACTGTTCCCTATAGACATGTGAGCATCATTAGGAAGAGACCTCCCTCCTAAGAACATGTGAATTTCGCCAGAGACAAAAGTAGGAAAATGGAGGAAAGAAGGTGGAGAAACGGAGAATCTAGCAAAGTCCCCCCATCACGTTCATTAGTTAATTGTAGACACTTCTTCCTTAGAATCAACAAAACTTTAATCATCGCTTCTCAAACTCACATGGGATGTGTGTATGTGTGCTCAGTTATGTCTGGCTCTTTTGCAACCCTGTGGACACCCCCCAGGCTCCTCTGTCCATGGGATTTTCCAGGTAAGAAGACTGGAGTGGGTTGCCATTTCCTTCTCCAGGGATCTTCCCGACCCAGGGATCAAACCTGTGTCTCGTGTGTCTCTTGCACTAGCAGGCAGACTCTTTACCACTATCGCCACCTGGGAAGCATGTGAAGATACCTAAACTTGTATGTACTTAGAAACAAATGCATTTAGTCAAAGCTATGGTTTTTCCAGTGGTCTTTTATGGATATGAGAGTTGTACTATAAAGAAAGCTGAACACTGAAGAATTGATGCTTTTGAACTGTGGTGTTACAGAAGACTCTTTAGAGTCCCTTGGACTGCAAGGGGATCACACCAGTCAATCCTAAAGGAAATCAGTCCTGAATATACATTGGAAGGTCTGATGCTAAAGCAGAAGCTCCAATTCTTTTGCCACCTCATGTGAAGAACTGACTTACTGGAAAAGACCCTGATGCTGGGACAGATTGAAGACAGGAGGAGGAGGGGATGACAGAGACTGAGATGGTTGGATGGCATCACCGATTCAATGGACATGAGTTTGAGCAAGCTCTGGGAGTTGGACAGGGAAGCCTGGCGTCCTGCAGTCCATGGGGTCGCAAAATGTTAGACACGGCCAAGAAACTGAACTGAACTGAACTGAGAGGCAAATGAATGAATGAATGAATTGCTCTTCCATGAGGATGGCATGTAACTCTTCTTTTGCAGGGTACTTCTTAGACGATTGCAAACTTTTTCGTCTTCAATTCTTTGCTAAAATGCATGTTTCAGCATGGATTAACTCCATCTTTGCTAAATTTTTCACAATAAAATTTGGTCATCTTAACCAAGCCAAGAAAAGAAAGCCCTAACTAGTCACCCTGCCCAACTACCTGTTACCTGAATGCACCTTCCAACTGTCCTGTTTTTTCTTCACATGGCTCATCTGCTCAACCACAAATGTTTCCTTAATCCATCATAGGGTGGACGAATGATTACTAAAAGGAGAGTATTTTGAGGAGCATTTTGCAATTTTGTTTTCTTTTTTGCCTTTCCCTCATTCAAGAAGATATACAGTACATTTGAAAAAGAAAATGCTTATAAATTATTTTCTTGGACTTTGAAATGTCCTGAATGAAGATATAGATCTGAGAAAGTTGTGACAGTTTTCACAATATTATCTGATAAGCTGTCTCTGCTTTTGGTAAAGAGGCTATACATATTTACACAGATAGATAAGTGGATAAATAAAATATCACAGTGTGATTTTGTTGTGGTTCAGTCGCTAAGTCATGTTCGACTCTTTGCAACCCCATGGCCTGCAGCAAGCCAGGCTTCCGTATCCTTCACTATCCCCTAGAGTTTGCTCAAACTCATGTCCATTGAGTCAGTTATGCTACTTCAGGTATTTCACGTCTTTTTCCAAATTAACCTCAGTCCCTGACATCTAAAGTACAGCGCTCAGAACTAAGTAGCTGCTCAATACATATTTTCTGATTAATGATAAACATATGCTTCAAAAAGTAACAAGTAATATGTATATGTAAGGTTTTTTGGTTTGATTTTTTTGTCATGCCTCGTGGCAAGCAGGATCTTAATTCCCCAAACAGGGATTGAACTCACATTTTCTGCAGTGGAAGTGCAGATTCTTAACCATTGGACTGCCAGAGAAGTCCCTAAGTTGGTTTTAATGTACATTTTTATCATGACAATAGGTATGATTACAATCACAGATTTTATCAACTAGACGGGAAAACCATAATATTGCCATCTTACTAGTATAGAAGACAATCGGTATTGGTATAAATGAAATACTCATCTGTAAGCATGTTCCACTGTTTTGCTTTATCTTAAAATTAGGCATGATTAAAATAATGAGTGGTTTAATAGAAACCCTGATTCTGAAGAAAAAAATCCAGTACAAGCACAAAAAACAACATATAATTCTTCTGTAACAGCATTGGATCTCAGCAAGAGGAGGTGTTCTTACATGTTTGGACAGAAAACAGCACTTCATTTATAATGTTTTTATTTAAATAATCTTGAATTCAAATGAAACCTTTGGCCCTGCTAGTAATTAAACAGCAGTGATTTACACTAGTCTTATTCTAAACATGCAGACAGAGAAAAACACTTCACAAATAAAAGTATACACAAGCTGCAGTGTTGGAGTCCATTAGAGAGAACACCTGCAAAGTTTTTACTTCCCCACTTATGCTTTTCTTAGTGGGCTGAAGTGTGATCGTATTCCTGTCCCCATATGGGAGCGAGAGATTAGTCCCAACTAAAACACCCAGGACACTCAGCTACGTGGGACCAGTGGGACCAGTGGAGGAAGTTAGCTTAGCTGCTGGAGAGCTGGCAGGAGAGACGTTCAGCAACTTGGCCACTTGGGGCACCAAGACAGAAGGGCCCTCATGAGGCCAAAAACGCCCTGTGCTTTGGTCTCCCACAGGGTGGAAGAAAGTTCACTGCTCAGGGGCGGTCCTATTCAATCTCATGCAGCTGGTGGAACACTCTGAGTCTCTAGCTTGCAGTAAGGAGTGTTGAAGCCTTCTTAGCCTGGAGGTACAGGGCTTCCTCCAAGGCTCAGTAGTGAAGAATCTGCCTGCAATGCAGGAGACTGCAGGTGATGTGGGTTTGATCCCTGGATTGGGAAGATCCCCTGAGAAGGATATGGCAACCCACACTATATTCTTACTGGTAAAATCCCATGGACAGAGGAGCCTGGTGGTTTATTGCCCACGGGGTTGCAAAGAGTTGGACACGACTGACCACATAGGCATGTGTGTGCACACACACACACACACACACACACACACACACACACATCTATATATCTTGAGGTATAGGACATAGAGGTATGCACACTTTTGCTTTTCTCCTTGTGAGATGGGGTTTATATTTTGCACTTTCATCCTCAGAAACTTATTCTTGTCAAGGTTCAAAAGAAATGAGAGAAACAGCTGTTTGACTCTCCCCCCAATAGCGTGGATGAGCATTCTACTAATAAACGGATTGCCTAGAGCAAAAAGGCTGCTTAAAATCACATGATAACAGTGTCCTTTGACCTGGAAGTTCTTGCTTAGTGTTGACGTCATCACACCTTACATGTGATGAATACAAGGTGGAGACAGAGCCTCAGAATTTAGGTTTCTGAAGCTGGGAAACTGAAATAAGGATGTTTGTAGTGTAAAACCTTTAAGATTGTATCATTCTTAATTTTAGATGTATTTTGTGAACTAAATTCCTTTTGTCACAAAGATACTAGAATTTAGATTTAAAGCAAGCCAGGTAGCTAAACTCAGAAACATTTCCTTGCAAGTACAACCCTGGCGTCTCTCACCGGCTTTTCTCTTTATCCCCTGCAACAGTAAGTCTCCAAGTCATATTCACAGAGGACTACAGTCAGCTTCTGTCTAAGCCCAATAATTTATTCTACTTGCAGTTAGCAGAGTACTTTTCTCACTTAATCAGATTCCCCATTTCCTGTTTAAAATTTTCCAGTGGATTTTCATTTATATCATTATATAAATTGGAAAAAATATCTTTTCTCACTCTGTCCCTGTTTACGTCTATCACCTTACTTTTTGGTACTTTATCTTAATCTCCTGGTCTTTAATTAATCTTTATAGCCGTCCATGTGGAAGTGTACTGTGTGAAATTCATTTACTCAAGTTTCTTTAACATTTCTGTGTTTTTGCACATACTGAGTCCTTTAACGTATGGGCTATTTTAAATCCTGGCTGTGGAATAGAATTTTTTTTTTTTTTTAAAGGATTTACACCAGGATTTCTAATTAATTTCTTCAGGGACGAGCATAAGCACTGGAGCTTTTTTATCCTCCTGGATTCTCAGCTGCACTTACAACTGAGACTTCTTCCTTTAAATATTTACATCTCCAAGTTCACCAGGGAATCCCTGATGGCTCAGTGGTAAAGAATCTGCCTGTGATGCAGGAGACTCCAGTTCAATCCCTGAGTCAGGAAGATTCCCTGGAGGAGGAAATGGCAACCCATTTCAGTTTTCTTGTCTGGGAAATCCCGCAGACAGAGGAGCCTGGTGGGCTACAGTCCCTGGGGTCACAAAAGAGTCAGACAAAACTTAGCGAAAAACCACTGCCACCAGAAGCAGCAGGAATCACTTCTTGAAGGAAGAGGAATTTGGACTATGTTCTTTATGTGATGAGGCATCCCTGCAGGTTTTTGATCAGAAGAGACTGAGCTGGTGTTGTTCATTTGAGCTAAACTGAATGGATGAGACTCTCAAGACAGGCAAACGTGTTAAAAGGTTATTGCAATAGATCAAGCAGTAAGAATATCAATGTATCAAGGTGCACAGCAAAACAAACAGGAAAACAAAAGCATAAGAGCAAAGCCGGAATTTAATTTTATTTAGTTAAAAAATGAGTACGGAAATAAAATTGATTTTTAAAAGCCCTTCCCCATGTATTTTATTAATTTGATAATATCTGGGCTCAATAAAAGTAATTTTATTAGCTTTATTGTTTGCAAGCCCAGAATCAACTGACATTTTGCACACAGCCTGGTTCATTTGATTGATTTCAGTCTCAGTATAGATGAGCAAACATCAAGTCCTAATGACCACATGTGATTATTTCCCATTTATTCACTTTGATGGTATTTGTCAAATGCCAGAAGGGTACTTCTATTTTTTGTTACTAAGAAAATATATATGTAGGACCACATGCATAAAATTTTCCTCTTCATCCTAGGTTTGAAGAAGTATGTATCTGGCCAAAATGACATCATTTTCTAGAGATCCATAAAAATCCTGTAATTCATTAGACCAGAAGTCAGCAGTCTCCAGATTTTTAGAGCATGAGGACCCCCTGATAATACTAGTTTTTATTTTGTTATTTTTTCTCATTTAATCTTAAATATCTGAATTTTATGAGGGCAGTTCCCTCATCTTTCATTCAAAAATATTTATTGAGTATTTTTTTTATATATATCAGCATCTCTGCTGGGCTTTCAGGATATAAAAATGAATAAAATAAACAAAAATGCATGACTGGTTAGAATTTACATTCTAGTTCTCAGTTAAGGTTTGGTGGGTGTGTGAAATAAAAGAATCCCTTTCAATCAGTCTTCTTGATGAAGTCTTGATGAAAATGTTAATATAGGAGAATATTTCAGAACCATTATTTCAACTCAATTTCAATAAAACTAAGGAAAAACAGCTTAAGAAAATGACCATAACAGAAGCTGAGTGTATTTCCTTAGTCCTTCATAGTATGCTTTCTCTTCAATGTTATGTTTTACAATTACATGGATGACATCACTGAGATGAAGAGCCAATAAAAAATCCTTTTACATTTATTCTAAATCTTTTCTATATAACTCTGCGGCATGCACAAAAAAAAAAAAAAAAAACAAAAAAACTAGGCCTTGTAGTCATTGGGTCACCTCTTTATTACATGACTAAATTTTGTATTTTATTATATCACCTATTTTATTTTACATATTATAAAAATACAAATACTAGTAATTTATGTTTTATTTTGCCTTTTTTTCTTGCAGAGTGGCAGCCTGGGTAAAAGCAAAAGTATAAGTTAATCCTGAGTTATTTTTGTGTCTTATAAAAATATTCCCAGATTTGACAAAGCTTATAAAACCATATTTTCTGAGCAAAGCATTATCTGGATAGATTTTGTACCAGAAGTAAAAAGAATTAATTAATCATATGAAAAATAAAATACATAATTTTTACATCCAAAAATATGTATCTAGAATGTTTAAAGAAACATAACAACTCAATAGTCAGTATATGGCTAAAAACCCAATTAAATGTGGCAATTATTTATACATGTATTACTGCAAAGAATGTGAACAAATGGCCAGTGAGCATGGGAAAATGCTCAACAACTTTATTCTTAAGAAAAATGCAAGTTAAAGACAGTGTAATATTACACTTACTAAAATGGTTACAATTTAAAATGCTGATAATACTAAATGTTGACTAGGATATAGAGCAACTGCAATCTTCATACATCATTGCTGAAAATATAAAACTATAGATCTACTTGATAATCAGTGGACCATTTCTATTATGCTAAATATACACTTATGTTAAGGCCCAGTACCACCACTCCAGATAAAGTAAAGCATGTCTGCAACAACTTGCACAAAAATATTTAAAGCAATTTAATTCATAATATAAAAATTGAAACAACACAAATATTTGTCACTAGATAAACACATAATCTCTTTCATATAATGGAATAATACTCAGTAATAAAAAGAAATATGTTTCTGATATGTGTAGCAACATGAATGAATTTTTTTAAAAGTTACATTGAAATAAGTAGTCAGAAAAACAAAGACAAAACAAAATCTTATTGTGAAATCCTGTCTATGTGAAATTCTGTAAAAACAGATCCATAGTGATGGCCAGTTGATCAATGAGATTCTGGGTCTGAGTATGGGGGACAACTGGGGATTATCACATAGATATCTTTCATGGAGATAGAATGTTTTATATCTTCATTTTGTGGTGATGATTACATTGTGTATATTCACTTGTCAAATCTCTAAAGTCAGCTAGATAATCTCGATTTATTTAAACAATTATTTATTCAACTGTTTGAGACATCAGATAGCTATTAATACAATGAAGACAAGACACTTTCAGTGAAAGTGAAAGTCCATCAGTCATGTTCGACTCTTTGCAACCCCGTGGACCATACAGTTCATGAAATTCTCCAGGCCAGAATACTGGAGTAAGTAGCCTTTCCCTTCTCCAGGGGATCATTCCAACCCATGGATTGAACCCAGGTCTCGCACATTGCAGGCAGATTCTTTACCAGCTGAGTCACTAGGGAAGCCCAAGAATATTGGAGTGGGTAGCCTATCCCTTCTCCAGAGGATCTTCCCAACCCAAGAATCGAACTGGGGTCTTCTGCATTGCAGGCAGATTCTTTATCAACTGAACTATCAGGAAAGCCCGGAGACATTCAAATCAGGGACAAAAAATCAGTCAAACAAGTGGAGCCCAATATTTCATAATACTTCATTCTTTGATGCATTCAGTAATTTTAAAACTATGGATGTGAGATAGAAAAGCTGAGCAGGAAACAGCTTACAAGCAATTAAGTAAGTGGGGTAGGACCCTGAGCAGTTTCTAAAGAAGGAGATGAGGTTTGAATCTCAGGTCTCATCAAGCAGGAAGTAGTTGATAAACATCACAGGCTATAATATATAATCCTAAAAAAAGGAATTAGATAAATCTTGTGAGAGCATTCCTTTTAAAGATTTAAACCTTGTCACATCAACTCAATCTCAGATGAATTTTGCTAGCCATAATGTCTGATAAAATAAAAAGTATAAATATACCCTCTGTGAGGGAAGACAAAGTCATCCAGTGCCTCTAACTAGATCTATAATGTTTTATACACAATGAAAGGCATTAAAAAACAATAGCCAAGCATGCGGGGGGAAAAGTGAAGCTGCAGAAAAACATGTATAAGGCAAGTCACACTTTGGGGTAATCAGCCTCATTCTCTAAATGACTATGATGAATCAATACGTTTAAGAAACAAGACAAAAAGTTGGAGAATTTAGGGAAAATTCAAGTGGATATTCTGTATCTGAAATGAACTACAGTAGACAGAATTCTAGAGGGCTCCATGACATTTTCTATCTCTCATTATTCCTGCAATGACATTAGGTTACATGGCAAAGGGATGTAATTAAGTTACTAATTAGCTGATGTTGCAGTAAGAAGATTATCCAGGTGGGACTACTCTAACCACATGGACAGTTTAAAAACAATTTTCTTTGTCAGTAGTAGAAGAGGAAGACAGACATTCAAATCATGACATTCAGAATTTAACTTACTGTTCCTGGCTCTGAACTTGGAAGAAGCCACATGTCAAAGAATGTGGGCAACTTAGGAGCTGAAAGCCCCCATCTGCTGGCCAGAAAGGAAACCGAGACCTCTATCCTCCAACTGCAAGCAGCTGAACTCAAAACCTGAATGAATTTGGAATCAGATTCTTCTCCAGAGCCTGCAGATGAGAGCTCAGTACTGCCAACACCTTGATTTTGACCCAGTGAGACCCTAAACAGAGAATCCAATCAAAACCACCTGGAGTTTCAGCCTACAGAACTGAGAGTTCATACATGCAGGTCGAGTCAAGGATCTAAGTGTGTACATGAATAGAATGTAAATAAATTTACAATGGTATGAATCTAATGATGATTAAATATTAGCTTGATAGAACTCTAAAAATAACAAAGTCTAGATGATAAACCAGAAGATAGATACAATGAAAATTCAGACAAAATTACACAAGAAAGGAAATGACAGAAACACAGACATGAGCTGAACATGTGGGAAACATAGCTGCAATCCCAAATGAAGAGGAAGCAGAGAAACAACAACTGGTGAAGATTGAGTGCTCAAGACTTTTCCAAAACTTATGAGATGAATTATATAGCCAGAAAAATATCTTTCAAAGTGAAAATATTTTAAAATTTCAAACTATTTTCACATAAAGAAAATTTGATGATTCATCCAGGGGAGAGAGCTTGCATAGGTATACTAATTTCCAACAAATATATTTTAAGACATAGTCATACAGGATAAAATGAGATGCTTGATAACAATTAACAATAACAATAACAAAGTTTCAATACACAAGATGAACCTGTTCTAAAGTTATATATAATTAAACATATATCATCAAAGTGTTAAAAGTGAAAATTGCCAGAGTAGAAGTACAGACAAAAACCACACGATGGGTTATTTTAGCAAATCTGTCCCAGTCATGCAACAACAAAGCAGATGAAAAATTAGTAAGCAGAAATTTAAGCATTGTTAATTAACAAATGTAACCTAACTGACTATATTTAAAAATCACATCACAAGAAATACATAGTATATATCACTGTACCATTTGTTAAAATTGATCGTATGTTAAGCTCATAAAACAGCAAATGCCAGAAGAAATAAACTATGTAAACTGTGATCAGTTTACCTAAACAAGACATCGGTGACAAATAGCTATTTTATTTAAAACTCTCAATGTTTTAGAAATTAAGTAATATTCATTCATCAAATAAGAAATAAAAGTAAAAATTATAATTTGAATTACAAGAAAATATTTCATATCAATTTTGTGTTGCTATTACAATATATACAAAGCTACTTTTGAATGCATATATTAGAAAAGAACAAAGCTGAAAATCAATTATCTTATTATTTCAAGTAGTCAGAATGTACATCACAACTTAAAAGAAGGAAATAAATAATAAAATTAGAGTAAACATTAATGAAATAGAGACCATTTTCCAATAGAGTGAATAATAAAGGCTTTGAAAACACTAATAGAGTTATTAAACAGTTGGTATAGCTGATCCAGATAGAGGGAAAACATCACTAGCAATCTTCATCAGCAATGAAAAAGGTCTTATAAATTCTGTAAATATTCTGAAAGTAATTCAAAGATTCATCATTACAACATTAAGTTTGAAAACCTGAGACTCAGTTATTTTCTTATAAATTTGCATCTTGTCCAAACTGCAATTTTGGTAAAACTTAAGATTAATACTGTGTCTTTTAACTGGGGGACAGAAATAGGTAAACAAGTCACAAATCTTAATTGTCTCTGTTAGCAGAATCACAGAACAAGTTGAATGTGTATCCTTCCACGTCTTCTAGGTAGAGCTGACAATATTGATTAGGGAGGGGAGGGAAGTCCATCTGGCTGGACTCAGAAAATTCTGAAAATCTTGAACCTCTGAATTGCACTGAACTTAACTGGTGGCTCAGATAGTTAAAAAATTGCCCGCAATTCAGAAGACTCAGTTTCTATCCCTGGATTGGGAAAATCCCCTGGAGGAGGGAATGGCAACCTACTCCAGTATTCTTGCCGGCAGAACTCCATGGACAGAAGAGTTTACCTCTTTTTGGAGGTAAAGACCATATGTTCAAAAAAAAAGAGAGACCATATGTTGTTGTTGTTGCTTGGTCATTAAGTCATATACAACTCTATGATTCCATAGACGATAGTCCCCTAGGTTCCTCTGTCCATGGGATTTCCCAGGCACGAATACTGGAGTGGGTTACCATTTCCTTCTCCAGAGGATCATCCCAACCCACAGACTGAACCCAGGTCTCCTGCATTGGCAGGTGGATTCTTTATCACTGAGCCACCAGGGAAGTCCCGAAGCCTACCCTGTCCCACACCATCTCCCAGAGTTTGTTCAAACTCATGTCCATTGAGTTGGTGATGCCATCTAACCATCTTGTTCTCTGCCATCCTTTTCTCCTCTTACCTTCAATCTTTTCCAGTATCAGAATCTTTTCCAGTGAGCTGGCCCTTTGCATCAGGTGGCCAGAGTATTGGAGCTTAAGCTTCAGCATCAATCCTTCCAATGCATATTCAATATTGACTTCTTTTAGAATTGATTGGTTTGATTTTCTTGCAGTCCAAGGGACTCTCAAGAGTCTTCTCCAACATCATAGTTCAAAAGCATCAATTATTTGGTACTCAGTCATCTTTATGGTCCAACTCACACATCCAAATGTGACTACTGGAATAAACTACAGCTTTGACTATATGGATCTTTGTCGGCAAAGTAATGTCTCTGCTTTTTATGTTGTCTAGGTTTGTCATAGCTTTTCTTCCAAGGAGCAAGCATCCTTTAATTTCATGGACATAGTCACCATCTGCAGTGATTTTGGAGCCCAAGGAAAGTCTGTCACTGTTTTCGTTTTTCCCTTTTGCTTTGTCATGAAGTGATGGGACTGGATGCCATGATCGTCGTTTTTTGAATGTTGAGTTTTAAGCCAACTTTTTCACTCTTCTCTTTGACCCTTTGACCTTCATTAAGAGGCTCTATATGAATCAGTTTCTTGCAAAAGTAAGCCCATCCTCCTCAAGGTTCATAATCAGTCTCTTTTTTTGACTTCAGCTCGATAACCATAATCAGAGATATTGCCAGGTAGACACATACAAAATAATTATGAAATCTTGACAATTTAAGCTGGCTATGTAAGAGCAATGTATGGAAAGTGTTTGAAGGCTGTAAAATCCAAAACGATCGAATATAAATTAGGATCACATTACATTTGATGATAAAAATGTCCTTACTTGAGTTTCTACACTGTGTGTGCTCTAGCTAAAGAAAGAGAAACAGTGGTAGGAAAAGGAATTCACAAATACCCACTACAGGCTAATTCACAGTTCTAGAAATCAGAACAAGTCCATATTTTTCAGTATATATTTTTAGATATTAACCAATCCCTCCCTATTTTTTCTACTTCCTTTACTATTTTAACAACAATGAATAATGTTGGTGGTATTTAATTTTATAACCAGGCTTCTCTGGTGGCTGAGTGGTAAAGAATCCATCTACCAATGCAGGGATGTGGGTTTGATCCTGGGACAGGAAGATCCCCTGGAGGAGGGCATGGCAACCTATTCCAGTATTCTTGCCTGGGAAATCCCATGGACAGAGGATCCTGGTGGGCTGTAGTCCATGGGGTTGCAAAGAGTCAGACATGACTGAATTAGCAATTTTCTAATAAAATAAGAACAACTGTTTAAGTGTTATATATACATATATAAAATGTTCATGAATTTGTGTGTATATATATATATATATATATATATATATATATATATATAACACTGTATATTGTATTGCAAACACTGTATAGCATTTGTTAAACAAATACTAATTCATTAACAAATTAAAAGGTGTATCCCAATAAAGCACAGGATTATTTCACTGAATACTCTTTGAATGGACATTTACTGAATTTCCTACCTCTTATGTATTTCAACTTGCACTGCATTTTCTGTAAGAGTTTAGCCTCCTGAGACAAAGAATAGCAAGCATTCCACTCTCACATGATGTTGTCTTGATATACAATATTTAAGTTATAACTAAATTATACTACTGATGAGGATCCCTTAGGGATAATTTCAACTTTTGCTTTATCTTACTATTTCCTTCTTTATTGACAGAGTTTGAAGGCTGGGACACAACTGATTGAAAAAACCATTTTCGGTAACTTTTACTTAGATGCTTTGTTAAAACCCAGTTTAAGTCCTGTTTACGTTGCAAATCTGAACCAGAAGACTCCACCAGACTGGAACTTCCTGACGCAATAAGCATCAGGTAGCTCTCTGCCTTGTTTCCAGCACATCAGTACTCCATATGCTGTAAGAATGTCCCTGAAATCTGGCAGCAATTTTGAAAGGCTCTTGACATGCTGTTTGGTGTCGTTCTCCAGTAGGAAGTGCCTGGGGTTGTGGCTGAAAGAAGGGGGAGACTGTGGCAATGAAGAAACACAAAAGCCTAACAAAAATGACTGGAATATGTAAAAGGTTTCTAGAAAGTAACAGATGTAGATACTTTATGGCGGGGAGTGGGATGGAGAGAGAAAGAGAAGAGAGCTCATAGAACACGAGAATCCCCAAATAACTGTTGATTGGATGCTCTTTAAATTCAACTGAAAAACAAAATGCCACATTTCAGATTGGCATATTAAAATGTGAGGTTCATTCTCTTAGAAACCTTTTGAAAATTCAACTGGAAAACAGTGTAGAAAATGTGCCGGCCAAACTGATGACTTGTATATCATCTGTGACTTGAAATAGGTGGAGTGACTTGAAATGCCATTCTTCTCCATCACATGCCATGTTGGCTTATTTGCAAGGACCTCAGTTTTCTATCCCATTTAGCCATCTTCAACAGCACACGTGCCACACCCTAGTGTATTTGAATAGTAGTTACTAGCGTGTCTGTTGAGTCACTAGCCAAGCCATTGGCTCTTTTGTCACTACTAAACACAGAGGGGAAATTGTTCTTACAAATCAAGGTTAGGTGACTGCAGAGGGCCATTGGTTGAGCAATGGGATGTTTGCTAAGGGTTGAGCAATGGGATGTTTGCTAAGGATGATTACTGGTACTGGAGGTGGGGAAGGATCCAGTTAATTTACTATTCATAAGCCCTAAAAATCATGGACCCTGGTTCTCTCCCAAAATGTTCTCTAATGGTCATCAGCACTGGTGTAATGTTAATATCTACTATTTACCAATATTTTGAAAGACTGGTCTTCTGTTATGAAATCTTGTTCAAGTTTTTGCATATCAAATTCTTTTAATTATAGGATATTCTGTAAATGTCACCATTTCTACATTGTATACTCATCAATATTTGCATAATTTATGCCAGGCCATTGCCTAGATATTTATTGGTGCTTACACTTGCTTATGTTATTTTATTTTGATCATCGGTCTTGAATCTAGGCCTCTTTGTTCGGTGTTATATTGTCCCCAGGATGTCATACAGATAATATAGCACATAGCCAATATTATTTTGTTGTGGATGTTGATTTGCTCAGTTGTGTCTGATTTTTTTGCAACCCCATGGACACTAGCCCACCAGGTTCCTCTGTCCATGGGGTTTCCTAGGTAAGAATACTAGAGTCGGTTGCCATTTCCTTCTCCAGGGGATCTTCCAGATCAAGAGATTGAACCCATGTCTCCTGCACTGACAGCAGATTCTTCACCATCCGAGCCACCTCGGAAGCCCAGTCAATACTACTATTATTTGTTTGTATGGATTTGATCATCTTTGGGGAGGTGCAAACTTGATGCAAACCTTGATGCTGGGAAAGACTGAGGGCAGGAGGAGACGGAGGTGGCAGAGGAGGAGACGGTTGGATGGCATAACTGACTCAATGGACATGAGCTGAGTAGACTCAGGGAGATTGTGAAGGACAGGGAAGTGGAAGTCTGGCGTGCTGCAGTCCATGTGGTTGCAAAGATTTGGACACAACTCAGCAACTGGACAACAGCAAAGAAAGTAAGAATTTTATTTTAAACGTAGCGTACAAACAAAGTATAATGTATACAGTCTTCAAAAATGGCATTTTTTTTTCTGGTAAGTCCTAGAGTTAACTGTGAAATGAATATGTGTTTAAAATGCTGACTGATATTATTGAGAAAATTGTATTCTAAAAAAAAAAGAAAATCATATTCTAAATTGTCTTAGTGAGAAATTTGACTCAGTGCTATGAGTTAACATAAAACATCATATTCAAAAAGTATTATGATGTTGTAGCTGAGAGTTGAGGTTCCAATTGAAAGTCAAAGTGACTGATATTTTATTAAAATGACTACATATCACATGTCAGAGAAAACAGAAGAATGTAAAATGTTCCATACAAGAAGCCACTACAATATTGTAAAGCAATTAGCCTCCAATTAAAATAAATTAATTTTAAAAAAAAGAATTTGAAATTGAAGAGATACTACTAATACTGGAATGAACAAGGAATACAAATTCAATGTAACTAAATAAATTTTTAAATATCTAAAATAATAAAATTATATTTAAATTTAGAAAATGCAAATCTGAACAAGGGAATAAAGTCTTGATGGGATTGAGAAGAGTGGTTAATATTAGATAACTTATATAACTTAGATGATTTACTTATGCAATAAATTGCCTCCAAGTTTGTACTTCAGATTAGTTTTTTTGGGTTTTTTTTGGACACACCATACCACATGTGGGATCTCAGTTCCCCAAGCAAGGACTGAATCTACACTCCCTACATTGGAAATGTGGAGTTTTAGCCACTGGACTGCCAAGAAACTCCCCCCAGGTTAGTTTTGAAGGTAAAAGGATGTATAATGAATTTAACTTTTTTTATGCTTCCCTATAGAATGGACATCAATATTTCAATGGGTGACTCAATAGTCGGTCCCAAGAAACCAAGAAAATGAATTACTTAGAGCAAAGAAGGATGTTTAAAATATCGCCATGAGAGAAAGAAAACAATGATTTAAAATAGAGAAATGAACTGGTTAAAATTTACCAAAGCGATGAATAATAAAACAAAGAAAAGGAGAAAATATGTTTAACATGAAGCTAGTGATAATGAAATGAATTCCTCAAAAATTACATTATTTAGAGGAACATTAACTGATTTTTTTAAAAAAAATTGAAAATGTGAGAAATAACTGGTTAATAGAGAATACAGATTAGTAATTAATCAAGTCTAAAGTCTAGATACCTCTGAGGTATGACAGTGATTTAAGATGATGTAGGTATCTATATTTTGTTTTGTTTGTTTATTTTTTTTAAAGAATATCTACTCTCTTAAAATCTACTACAAAATAATATATTGTCTCAGGAGCTATAATCCCAAACTGAAAGTCGCTCAGTCAGGTCCGACTCTTTGCAACTCCATGGATTATACAGTCCGTGGAATTCTCCAGCCCAGAATACTGGAGCGGGTAGCCAGTTCCCTTCTCCAGGGGATCTTCCCAACCCAGGGATCAAACCCAGCTCTCCCATATTGCAGGCGGCTTCTTTACCAGGTGAGCTACCTGGAAAGCGAGGATTACCATTAAGGCGTCTTTTTCACACTCTCTGGGTTTAGCGATGTATGTATTTGTATCTCAGCATCTTCCACAATGAAGAGCATCTTGTTGTTTAGTCGTGTCTGACTTTTTTGCAACCCCAGGGACTGCAGCCCAACAGGTTCCTCTGTCCATAGGATTTTCCAGGCAAGAATACTGGAGTGGGTTGCCATTTCCTTCTCCAGGGGTTCTTCTTGATCCAGAGATCGAACCATCATCACTTGCATCTCCTGCATATTCTTTACCACTAACACCACCTAGGAAGCCCTAGTAGGTCTTAATCACAGTTTGTGGAATAAATGAATATATTTATAAATGTAGACATGGATGACTATTTTGGAGCTTCATTCTGGTAAAGAAGTATTAAAAACAACCATTTAAAACAGTTTAAGGCCCTGGGTCTTGAGCTGTAGAAGATACAAAGGAATGTCTTCTGCCAACAAAAAGCTTAAAATCTAGTCAAGAAGAGGACAGGGCTAAAAGAACGACAAAATAAGCTAACATCTTGTTAATAAAGTCAGTGAACACAAGGCAAGGACAATGAGAGAAGAGGTGGGCATTTCATGGAGCAGATAAAATTTTAAATTACCCCGCTGGTTTGATAGGATATTTATTTTAGTTATCTTGATATCTAGAGAAGAATCATATAAAATAAAAAGTGGAAGCCACAACAAAATAAAGGAAGAAGCATTAATTTAGTTTTCAATTTAGAAATTCTCACTTGAAGAGAAGTGTCTAGGTCAAACAGGTGAATACTGATAAATCAACCTGTTCAAGGATATTCAGCTATTTGTTATCAGGGTGTAGAAAGCTGAGGTGAAAGCCCTTCAGGCTCATCTATAGTGAAATGACACTCAGGAAATGAAAACACACTCAGAGCAGCCCAGGAAGAAACTGAGGTCCACAGCTTATTAATTGTTCAAGGTTCTCCCCCTTCCATGCCCCTACAGAGGCAGCTCCTGTTATCCCAAATCCAGTCTACTTCATTCCTTTTAGAGAATCTCACATTTCCTTAAAGAATTAAGGTCAATTTTCCCAAAACGTGTGTCTGAAACCATTAGTCCTACTCTTCAACCAATACATATGAGAAATGTGTTGTCAAAAGTATAGATTACTGGCACTTTCATTGTTAATTTGATATAGACCTATATGTCTCTCTACCTGAGGCTTTTATGTTGGAAATTGCATTTCAGCATCAAGATATCATAAAACATGGCTTCCCAAAAATAATAAAGCATATGTGATTAATTTTATATCAGGAACATAAGGAGTGTACAAAAAGATATAAGTTGTTTTATTTCATCCGCTTCTTAACTGTTTCAGGATGAACACATTTGTAAAGCCTTTGCCACAGAGAGTGAAAAATACTGAACATTCAATATTTGACTTCAGATATCTAGCGTGAAATCAGATGATATATAATGTCAAGATAAAATTATACTTATTTTTTACCCAGATACCATAATACTTTGAAAATGAAAAGGTTAAAAATACTGCCACATGTGGCCAGCATACCTATGAGACTTCTCAAATGTCTTATATTTGTACGAATGTTGTGCTAATATTTGATAAATGTTGCAACACACTGTAATAATTGTAGAGTAAGCATTAGCTTCATGTTCCTTTATTTCTAAGATAAATTTGAACAGGTATTTTTCTTATTTTATAGTAATGGACAAATATTGTTCAGGGGTATTTTTTCTATGCATCTTTATTCATGGAGTGTTCCTCTAAATGCTCTGGAAAGAAACATCTCAACAATATGTTTTGTTAGAAATTAAGTCGTTTCTGATGACCAATCCCTTACCACTACCAAAAAGACGGGAAAAGGGGGAGAAAAATAAAGAAGTAGAAAAACAACTGTGTGCATGTCAACAAGTTGCCTGACAATCAAGATTAATAAACAAAACCAGAAGCCTGCAGGAGAACATTCCCCGCTCTTCCAATTCATAGATGAATAGAATCAATGCTTGAGAAAATTTCCCTGGAGGGTACAGGGTGGAATTTGGAAACTGTAAAAGGAGCACTGAAAATGAGAAGAGCAGATGGAAGCTATTAAATCAGAATAACATTGCCTCTCACAAAGACTCAAATCAAATGTCATGAACTTCTATTATTGACAACACAGGCAGGCAGCACAGTTATCTTTGGACTTTAAAAATATATTGTATGCAGTATTACACTATAAATAGTCATAAATTCTGCCTCAGCAAAGTGCCACGCACCTGGGAGGTACACAGTAAAGATTTTTTTTGATGATGATGATGTTGTCTTAATTTTAATAGAGTCACGTGTTTTAATAGAGTCATTTCTAGAGTCTAGAAATGTTAAAGAATAAAGGTTACCAGAGGACTCGGGATGCTTTTGATGTAAAAATGTGAAAATCCTCAAATAAAAAACATATTAAATATTTTCAGTATAAAACGTATTTAATTCTTTAGAATTTATACCATTTTAGAGAAAGAAGATTTGGATGCTTTGAGATAATTTTCTTGTTTTTAATACAATCATCAGTGATTCCTATTTCTTTATCAGAAATGATCAAAGACTCTTGGCACATGCTTCCCACCTGGACTCCCTCCTTGACCTCTATATCCTGGATGGAGCGTTTTAACGCCTTAGGAAGGCATGAAACTACCGAGAGATTTGCAAATAAGTTTCTTCAAATGGGGCACATGAGTCTGTAGGTCATGTTGATGGACTTGTCCAGTCTCCTTCTGCAACCATGTGGTCCCTTGATCTCCCAGCAGAGCAGCTGCCAGTGCAAATGTGAGCACAGATGAAGGTCTAGCAACCCCTTGCCTGCCTCCCCCACCTACTTCACTTCCTCCAGCAGACACTTTAAGTGACTGCCCTTGATTTTCAAACTTATTTGGAACTAAATTCCATCTTAGATATTTTCTAAGAAGTCCCATATAATGATCAGTTATCTGTATCATCTTTATTTTTGCATTACTTCCTATACCAGCAACTCAGGCAACATGGACATGATCTAACAGAGCTAGCCAATTAAAGGACAAAGAAGGAGGAGGAAGAGAAGGAGAAGATGAGGAGGGAGAGAAAAACGTTATAGTCCTTGCTCAGTGTTATGTGGTAGCCTGGATGTGAGGGGAGCTGGGGGGAGAATGGATACATGTACGCATCTAAGTACATCCCATCACGGTCCACCTGAAATTATCATAGCATTGTTAATGGTGTGATACAGAATAAAAAGTTCAAAAGAAAATAATGTTGTTCCTTATTGACATCAAGTAATAAATAAAATATTAAGATTGATTTTTATTTTTTTTGTTTGTTTTTTTAAAGTTCTGATGATTCTACAAATATCTTGGGAGAACCTACACACTTATCTAAAGGAAGTACTTAATAGGGTATCTTTTAACCCTAGAATCACAAAAAGGTTTACCTTAGGGGAATCACCTGATTTTCATGATCTTCCTGATAAATTCTCTTCTCCCTGTATAAGACTGGGCTGTGTTTCATAGCTAACATACAGCTTATTATGTTTGCTCCAGGCTTGATAGGGTTTTCTAGGATCCCAAAAGCATGAATAATTCCTTGATTCAGGAAGTATTAAAATCATGGAATTAAAATGATAGTTCTGCTTAAAATGTAGAAAACAAATGCAAGTGGATCAGGTACGAAGCTATGTGACTAAAACTGCAGATTTTCTCCCTCTCTTTTTTTATTCAAGATCATTATTACCCAAGACTTCTGTAAATATGGAACGACTCCTAAGTTCTCTCAGCCCAGTGCCTTGTTGTACCTTGTGGGGACCAGTGTCAGGCAATCTCCACTGTTAACCGGAAATGAATTTGAGCAAACTAATACCATTTTTTTATCTCCTGGTGTCATCATTGTAAACTTTTTCTTCTATAGCTGGAGGGAATCAATTATTCTATAAGAGGGTTCAACTTGAGGTAATCAATATACTAATTTATTTAGAAGTATCCTTACCTACAGAATATAGACTTCATCAAAATTTATTCCAGATAAGATTGCATTTATTATTTTAAGCTTATTTTATTTGTTTGATTATATTAACTTGGCTTGATACAACAAACACAATGAATCACAAACACTTGCAAATATTACTTGTTTGCATGACTTCTAAATGCTTTACTCTCATTGTTTTAATAAGAATAATAACATTTAGAATTGATTAGTCAGAGGAAATACAGAAAACAGTATTTGTGAAGAGATAAAAGGAAGACTCTAAAATTTGGACTTGACTCACTGTTTAGCTCAGTGCTTTTACTGATTCATGAATTTAATCAATGTGTTTTCAGTACAGCCATGTGCCAAGAATTGACAGCGTTGTGATGATGGTAAGAGTGAAACCCTAGGGAGATCGTTACTGTGTTGTGGCAGAGTGGAGCCGAGGCACAGAGAAGCTAGCCCTGCTCAGGTCTTAAGACCTGGCTTCATGGCTGATTCATGTCAATGTATGACAAAAACCACTACAATTTAAAAAAAAAAAAAGACCTGGGTGTGGCTGCGGGTGGGATCAGGAAAGTCTTCAATTAACCTGGGTCTGGATGAACAAGCAGGGATCAAGCAAAATAAGCTGCCAGGGATAAAGGGTCAGCCATTGCAAGCAGAAAAATTCAAGCCTGCCATTTAGCTTGCTGTTACAGTTTAGAGAAGTTATTTCTCTGAGCCTGTTTCTTAAACATACAATGACTATAATAATGGCACTTAGCTCCTAAGATTTCTGGGAGGATTAAATGAGTTAATATATGTAAAGTGCGTGAAAGAGCATCTCAGGCATTGTAAGTGATGTATAAGTGTTCACTAATGCTATCATGTACAGGAGCCTCGTATGTCTGTGAAGAATAGTACACTTCAGTAGACAGGAATGAGGCCAGAAGAGTTAGTGGGAAACAGATCCTGGGAGAACATAAGAGGAACGCCAAGTTACAGAGTTTAGACATTTGAATCTTAGAGATGAGCTAGGCTGTAGTGATCAAGGTGTTGTTAGAACTGGAGGCAAGCAGTAAAAGCAGAAAGAAGGGTTCTATAACAGGGTCCTCAATGGTATGGAGGCACCCACAACATCAAATGATATGGGAGATGGAGATGGTGGGATAAACCATAGAGATTTTGCTCTTAATTTTAAACATAAGGTAAATATAAGTTTCCATGTCTCAGATCAAATTGCCATATCACTTTCTTTATTAACTATTAACACTAAATATTATGTGTTTACTTTTTTCTACATTATAAATTATTCTTATGGGTTTTGTTTGGAAAAATTTGACACATATGCATACATGCCATATAGGTGTCATATATGCAATGTATGAAATGTAACAATGAAGTAAACACTTCTGAAAAGCTCAATTGAATCTTATTATTACTATTGATGAACTCATAGCCTTCCCCAGATAAATCCCACAATCCTGTTTGCTCTCAAAAGGTAAAAATCCTAAATTTAATAATAATAAGTGCTTCTATTTATGGATTTATCATACCTGATGATATCCCTAAGTAATGCATTATTTTCTTCCTGAACTTAAGATATGACATTCAATTTTTACTTTGTGTAATAAAGTATATTTTGTAACTTGTTAACTTTTTTCAACATCTAAGACTCATCTTTGCTGTGGGGTGAGAGAGTGGCTCTAGTTTACTCATTTTCACTGCTATATTGCATTTCATTATGTAATTATGTTTTAGAAAAAGTAGAGAAACCAGAGATCAAATTGCCAACATCCGCTGGATCATTGAAAAAGCAAGAGAGTTTCAGAAAAACATCTATTTCTGCTCTATTGACTATGCCAAAGTCTTGAGCTGTGTGGATCACAATAAACTGTGGAAAATTCTGAAAGAGATGGGCATACCAGACCACCTGACCTGCTTCTTGAGAAACCTGTATACAGGTCAGGAAGCAACAGTTAGAACTGGACATGGAACAACAGACTGGTTCCAAACAGGAAAAGGAGCACACCAAGGTTGTATATTGTCACCCTGCTTATTTAACTTCTATGCAGAGTACATCATGAGAAACGCTGGGCTGGAGAAAGCACAAACTGGAATCAAGATTGCCAGGAGAAATATCAATAACCTCAGATATGCAGATGACACCACCCTTATGGCAGAAAGTGAAGAGGAACTAAAAAGCCTCTTGATGAAAGTGAAAGAGGAGAGTGAAAAACTTAGCTTAAAGTTCAACATTCAGAAACTAAGATCATGGCATCTGGTCCCATCACTTCATGGCAAATAGATGGGGAACAGTGGAAACAGTGTCAGACTTTATTTTGGGGGGGCTCCAAAATCACTGCAGATGGTGATTGCAGCCATGAAATTAAAAGGTGCTTACTCCTTGGAAGGAAAGAACCAACCTAGACAGCATATTAAAAAGCAGAGACATTACTTTGCCAACAAAGGTCTGTCTGGTCAAGGCTATGGTTTTTCCAGTGGTCATGTATGGATGTGAAAGTTGTACTATAAAGAAAGTTGAGCACTGAAGAATTGATGCTTTTGAGTTGTGGTGTTGGAGAAGACTCTTGAGAGTCCCTTGGATTACAAGGAGATCCAATCAGTCCATCCTAAAGGAGATCAGTCCTGGGTGTTCATAGGAAGGACTGATGCTGAAGCTGAAACTCCAGTACTTTGGACACTTGATGTGAAGAGCTGACTCATTTGAAAAGACCCTGATGTTAGGAAAGATTGAGGGCAGGAGGAGAAGGGGACAACAGAGGATGAGATGGCTGGATGGCATCACCGACTCGATGGACATGGGTTTGGATACACTCCAGGAATTGGTGATGGACAAGGAGGCCTGGTGTGCTGCAATTCATGGGGTCGCAAAGAGTCGGACACGACTGAGCGACTGAACTCAACTGAACTGATATACCCAGCGAATGAGTGAGTTGTTTTTGGTCTCACCAACAATGCTGTTATACACGTTTTCTTTCATGTTAAGTGATGAAGGTGTGGGAGTCAACTTGATAATACCAATTTGTTCCCACAGAGGTTATGTTAGTTTTCCCTCCCACTGGCAGCAGAGTTCCTGTTTTTTCCACACCTTAGGCTCAGATGGTAAAGGATCTGACTGCAATGCATGTGAGGGTGTTCGATCCCTGGTCGGGAAGATCCCCTGGAGAAGGGAATGGCAACCCACTTCAGTATTCTTGCCAGGAGAATTCCGTGGACAGAGGAGCCTGGTAGACTACAGTCTATATGGTCACAAAGAGCTGGACACGTCCAAGTGACTAACACTTTACCAATATTTGGCTTTGTTAGACTTTTTATTTTTTTCCTTGACGATCTGGTGGATGTAAATGGTATATCATTATGATATAATGTATCTGATTATTAAGGAGATCAAATATCTTTACATATGTTTATTGATTCTTCATGCTTCTGTGAAATGCCTATTGTTTCATTTGCTCACTTTTCTATAGATTTTCACATGGATTAATATATTCGGAGAATTCTTTATATATTACAAGTATTGATTGCTTATACATATGGTTATCATCCACTCTCAATTTCCTCCCTTTTCTTTTCATTTCCTTTAGTCTTTTAATGAATAAAATTTCTTGATCTTAATGTAATCGTCAATTTTTCAAGTTAGTATTTCTAGTGTTTCTTGTGCCTTGTGTGTGAACTTTCTCACACTGCATACCTAAAGATATTTCATACTTTCTTCTAGAAGTTGTAATGTTTTCCCCTTTAAAATAATTTTAAGTCATATTTAACTGATATATATCTTCATTATTTTGTAGACCTAAGATGTGCTAGAAGATTCCCAGGAAGCTCAGTGGTAAATAATCTGCCTGCCAATGCAAGAGACATAGAGACACAAGTTCAATCCCTGGGTAAGGAAAATCCCATGGGCAGAGAAGCCTGGTGGGCTACAGTTTGTGAGGTTGCAAAGAATTGGGTGTGACTGAACATGCTCACAAGTACATATATGCTATATATGTAACTGGAATTTCGAACACCAAAATAAACTTTAATAAAACAAAATGAAATGATACAAGGACTTAAGTATGTCTCACTTAAAGAAAGAACACTACCAAGGAAAATAAGTTAATGTTAATCATATCTTGAGCTTATATGGTACTTTATCTTAAGATATTTTTATAAGGACCAATTTTTAAAAGTCTTTATTGAATTTGTTAAAATATTGTTTGCTTTATGTTTTAGTTTTTGGCCATGAGGCATGTGGAATCTTAGCTCCAGGACCAGGGATTGAACCCACACCCCCTACATTGCAAGGTGAAGTCTTAACACTGGACCACCAGGGAAGTCCCTATGGTACTTTATTAATTAAATGGTTCTTCACATAACCAGAGATCCACCATATGCCATGTCTAAATGCACGTCACATAGTGCTAATCTCATTTATAACCCTCAATATTTTCTTCTATCCCTCAATATTTTCTACTATTGTCCGAAACAGAATTTAAACTCCTACTCACCAGCACGATACCTGATAATGTAGCCCTTATACTTCTCCAGATACTGCTATACCCTTTAGCCCTCTGGCCGATTTTCCAGACACACTGAATTGCCGGGAATTCAGTGTACCATGTTCTCTCTTATACTTTCTTCTACTATGAACATGATAGTTCAGTTAGGAAGTTGCTGCAATTTTAGACAATGATATTATACAATGACTTCCTAATTTAGTAGGCAAGACGTTATGATGAGAAGATTGTCTGACAATTGTGATGAAAACAGATTCTATAGAACTTATAGTAGACATATTCGAATGAATGAGAGAGAGACCGGATAAAAGTTGGTTTCATCATTTTCATAGAGCAGACTTCCTGACAGACTATGAACTATTTGTTGAATGAATGAATAAAAAGTCAGGCATAATAAAAACAGCTCTTTGATTTTGGCAATTCAGTTCCTTGGCTATCAATATTGTTGAGTTTGCTTATTCCTATGGGCATTTCTTTTTCACTGTTATTTCTTGTTAGCACTTCCTGGTAGCTCAGATGGCAAAGAATCTGCCTGAAATGCAGGAAACACAGGTTCGATCCCTGGGTCAGGAAGATCCCCTGGAGAAAGGAAGGGCAACCCACTCCAGTGTTCTTGCTGGAGAATCCTATGGACAGAGGAGCCTGGCAGGTTACAGTCCATGGGATCAAGAAGAGTTGGACATGACTGAGTGACTAACATGCACACATACATAATCATCTTCAAAAATTTAGTGTTTATAACAAAAAAATAACAGAATTTTTAACAGAATTTTCAGTAAGTTCATTCTATACTTACAATGTATATGACCAAAATGAATAATTTTTTAAAGAAAGTTCTTGATTGTAGTCTTTATCATTCAAACTGTTTATTGGATCTTAATATGCAATTAAAATATATTTAAAACTATGTTTTACTTAGTCATAGGCAACAAATGGCTTTAATGAAAGAAGAATATCAAGGTATAAGTACAATTTTAGCTCATGATTTCAATAAAGAGTCTAATTGTTGCAAACATTATCCAGTACTAACACTTGACTGAAATTCTTTAGGTGAATCATGTACTTGGAAACTTGAACTAGGGAAATGTATTCTTATTCCAAATTCCTATAAAATTATTTGTACAGAAAATCTTCCAATTTCCTTCATGCAATTTTTCTGTGCATGGGAAACTCCCTCTCAAATTATCTGTGCAGAAAGTTATTCTAGTCTCACCATTTGCAATGACATTTGCACCCCATGCTTCTTCTAACCAAGGGGAGCCCCTGACCTTCTTGCATTAGTAACTGACTGAACTTGACAGGTAACTCATTCTTGAGGCTACAGACTTTTTCTGATCAATACCAGCCCCAGGATCTGTGAGGTCAAATTCCCAATGTTTCTTGCTAAAGAGCTTTGTGTGCATGCTAAGTCGCTTCTTGCTAAGTCTGATTCTTTGCGACCCCATGAACTGTAGCCCATCAGGCTCCTCTGTCTATGCGGTTTTGGAGTGAGTTGCCATGCCCTCCCCCAGGAATCTTCCCTGCCCAGGGATCAAACCTGAGTCTCTTCGATCTTTTGCACTGGCAGGTGGAGTCTTTAAAGCTAGGGCAACCTGGGAAGCCCATTAAAGAACTGCTTCTAGGCAGTCCCTCTGCTCTGGGCTTCTGGCCCTTGCTCACTTCCTTTATTTGGGAATCATTGGATCTCTGCCATCAAGCCCCCTGAACGCTGGCCCAGCTGGGCAGCATTACCACCTTTGTCACAGTGTCTTTATTCCAGCAAAGACCCCACCACAATTTACCTCCATCCACACCACAGCCCCTGCTCAGATGCCCACTGAGAGCTGTGTGTGGCCAGGGCCTCTGTGTAAACTCATCTTTTGCCCCTTTCCCAGTTCTCAGTCTTTTCTGTACAGACCAGCTGTTCCCCTAACTTTCCAACACATCTCCTAAGTGGAAGTGCAAAATGTTAGAAATTGCATGGGCTTTGGGGGTGTACTTCCTTCTGTGACCTCCTTAGCCTCAATCTTGTCAGGACGTTATGTGAGAATTAGCATCTTACCAAGAGCAAACATGGGCTTCCCTTGTGGCTCAGTGGTCAAGAATCTGCCTGTGAGGCAGAAGACGCAGGAGATGCTGCAGGTTCCATCCCAAGGTCAGGAAGACTCCCTGGGGGAGGGGATGGAAACCCACTCCAAAATCCGATGGACAGAGGAGCCTGGCCGGCTACAGTCCATGTGCTCGCAAAGAGTCAGACACGACTGAGCGACTAACACTTTGATCACTTTTAGCAACTTATAGAATCAGCACCCTTAAATTCAGAACGTATAGTGTAAATAAACCCTTATTTTCTGCTGGTTTTTGCTTGTCTTGTTAATATTAGGGAAGATGGGGTTATTCTAGAAAGTGAGACCCAAAAGATGAATTTTTTTAACTCTACATGTATTAATTCGTGAAAGATAGAATGAGTGTCTAGACTGTTCTGAGAGCCTTAGTATTGGATCTTATCAATAGCACTTGAGAGGAGCAGACTTTTTTATCCATTTTTCTTCCTTTACTAATTTTTTAGAGTAAAAATCGTGTTATTTTCTGCTGTACATCAAATCCATAGTATTGAGTAGAGTTCCCTAGCTATGCAGTAGGCCCTAATTAGTTACCTATTTTATATATGGTGGTGTGTGCTCAGTTGCTTCAGCTGTGCCCCGCTCTGTGTGACCCTATGAACTGTAACCTTCCAGGTTCTTCTGGCCATGGGATTCTCCAAGGCAAGAATACTGGAGTGGGTTGCCATGGCCTCCTCCAGGGGATCTTCCTGAACCAGGGATCGAACCCATGGTGTCTCCTACATCTTCTGCATCACAGGTGGATTCTTTACCGCTGAACCACTTGGGAAGCCCCATATATAATGGTGTGTATATGTTAATCTCAATCTCCCAATTTATCCCTCCCTTCTTCTGCATAACCTCATAACCATGCTTGTTTTCTACATCTGTGACTGTATTTCTGTTTTGTAAATAAATTCATTTGCATCTTTATTTTTCAGATTCCACAGATAAGCAATATGATAGGATATTTGTCTTTCTCTCCCTGACTTACTTCACTCAGTATGACAATTTCTAGGTTCATCTATATTGCTGCAAATGGCGTTATTTAGTTTACTCATTTTTCAATTGGGGTAATACACACTTAGAGAAAGTTTGCAGCTTGTCTGAGTTCATGTCCCCCATGAGTGGTGGAGCTGGAATTTCCATTTCAACAGCCCAATTCCAAAGTTGAGATCAGTGCTAACATGTGGCACTGGCTCCAGGTTAAAGACAGAATCTTTGTCCTAAGGCAGTTGATAGTCTTGACTATAAAGACAAAGTTGTCAGTTGGGTCTGACCTGTGATGTGGGAGGTGGTGGAGAGATTTGAGTGCATAGAGTCAGGGTAGACATAGACTGGGAAAGTGATGAGAAGTAACTCAACCAGGAAAACACACATTTGAGGATAGCACCGAAGGAGGGAACAAAGAGAGAAAATATGGGTTATTCCCAAGATATTTTCTTCAACTATGTGGAATGTACATATTTTTCCCCCATAGATTGAGGGTGCCAGGAATGAGGGTTATAAACTGAGGGGGAAAAGTTTTTCTGGAACAAAAATAGGACATATTTTTTCTTTCTTCCAAAATAACTTCTATTCATTTCCTATTTTTTTTTCCCTTTTTTAAAATCTAATGTTCTGACACTTTCTAAACTATTAATGTCTGGTCTAGAAATGCAATGCACTCCATCATTTCCCCCCCACTGCAGGCTGGAAGCAAAGGGTAATGTTTATAGAAAGTGATAAAATCCTGCAAATGAGGATTCAGCTTCAAATTACCATCTTGCCCTTAACTCTCATGCTGCTTCTGTTATTCTAAAGCAGGTAAACGTTGGCTGCAGATGCAAGCTCAAAGTCATCACTTCAAATCACACTGTTAGCGCGTGGATTTCATTTGCAAAAAGTTGTCGTGTCCCTTCATGCTTGGAAACCTAGAACATGCTCTGCATTCACTCTGTGGCAGTTGCCTTTACATTTTAACAGCACGCCGTACACCGAGGAGGTGCGTCCTGCGCACACGCTTACACATATGAATAAATAATGTTAAAACTAATAAGATCTCAGAGAGAAAATGATGATTGTCTTTAATCACTAACCTTAAGCAGCAGCGAACCATATTATCAAACACCTTCATTTCTCATAAAACTATCTATCACACACAATATAGACCTGATGAAAAAGAAGGTGGAAGTAATCAGGACAGAATGCCAATTACCTCATTACTTGTCATAGCACATTGTAACTGGAAATTGCTTCTTTCAGGTTCTGTTTGCTCAGGCAATTACAATAAACTCTCTGCTTGACATGTTGTTTGCACAGATGTAGTGCATTAATAAACATGAGGGCTAATCTGAATTATTGAACCAGCCACAATAATTCCAACAAAGGATTTATAATAAGTCCAAGAAAGCTGAGGTATCACTGGAATTCCCTGTAAGCAACACTGACATACTTTATCACATGTAAAATCCTCAAATTTAATGTACGGTACTGAAATAAGTCCCATAGGTATTTTGTATTTTCTGGGGCTCTAAGTCCTAAACAACTGCCATCATGAAGGCGCCTCCAGACTGCCAAGGTAAGTGGCAACATCCCAGACTTAGAGGGAATTACTTTATTTGTTATATAGTGTGCACATCTTAAGCCCCTTTAACCTAATTTTTCTAAAATCTGATTTGATTTAAAAGAAAAACGTGCTCCAGTAGTAGTAAAACATGAAATGTTTCAGAGCATCATGGAAAATGTACGACGGTCCAAGGGATGGGGTGAGGGACAGTGGGCCGTCTCTCCTGCTCCTGGTGCTAGAAGAGCATCTTGCAATGGGAGGGAAGCCTCCTTGAGAACAAGTGATCAATTGTGGTCAAAATGCTGAATCATCTTTTAGCACAGAGCTCAAGTAAAGATGGCTTCAGCTAAATTGAGCTTTGTTTTTTAATGAAAGTGAAAGTTGCTCAGTCATGAACAACTCTTTGCAACCCATGAAATTCTCCAGGCCAGAATACTGGAGTGACGAGCCGTTCTCTTCTCCAGGGATCGAACCCAAGTCTCCCTCATTGCAGGCAGATTCTTTACCAGCTGAGCCATGAGAGAAGCACCCCCCCCCCTTTTTTCATACAAGTTTCTTACTCAGTGAAATCTTGTTAAGGTCAAAAATATATTCACTGGGGGAAAAAATGCGCCTCATAAGTTTCTACTGTATAGAAGCTGGATTCTAAAAATAACTTTGCTTTTAGCCAGGTGAGTAATGAATAGAATGAGAATTAGAAATGTCTTCAGAAGAGAATCTGGTGCATTGAGCATAATGATTTCACTTGGTTAGTAATGCTCCCCGCTGTGACTGAGAGCAGGTTCCTAGACTTTGCAGGTTAGGGCAGGACAGAGCTGGAAAGCTTCCTCCAAATCTTCTTCTTGGAGTTGTAGAAGGTTCAAGATCCTGTCTGCAAATAACCGCAGCAATTCTCAATTCCTAAGCAAAGTCATACTCACAAAGGAGAGTTCCATCGTGTTTCTTCATCTCCCCCTACATTAAGCAAGACTTCCAACTTTCTTTTTTCTCAATTTCCTCTTGTGTTCAGTCTCTTTAGGAAATGGCAACCCACTCCAGTATTCTTGTCTGTGGAATCCCGTGGACAGAGGAATCTACTGGGCTACAGTCCTTTGGGTCACAGAGTCATACACGACTTACAGACTATGCAATGCAGTCAGTTTCTTTGGGATACCATGTCACTGATTGCATTCTAATATTGACATAGAAGGCTGAGTGTAAACCTAAATTATAGTACCAGCAAATAGTCACTCAATTTCAGTGTATATATTTAAAAACAGGAAACAAGGCTGCCAACCCAAACTCATTTTTCTAGTGAAGAACAGACTACTTACAGTGTTGTTCCAACTCTAAACACTGCTCAGATATAAGATATAATAGCCAATACTATTTGAGATTATCAATTAATCTCAGAAAATTATTTGGGAATAGTTTTTGTATCTTTTCCTTGAAATTTACCTTTTATTGAAAACTTGAAATTTTTTGAAATTTCTTAAAACCTGGGAATTACAAAGTAAAAGAAGTGTGGTTCTTTTCCTTAAAGTTGGCTTTTTAAGCTTTGTTCAATAGTTAAATGTAAATTCAACTTTTGCATGTAGGGCTTCTCTTAATTCCAGTCCAAAGATTCATACAAAAAGTAAGAAACTCACTTTATTTTCCTCAGTGCCAAGTTCACGTCTTTCTCTCTCCTCACACCCACCCTCTCTGCAACTTGACTCACTCTACCCCGCCCCCATTCTCAGGAAATGCCGCTTGGCTGGGACAGAAAGTACCCTTTAGATGGCTTAAAAAGAAAATGTGAATCAAGATATCTCAAAGACTAATGGGATATATTAAAGCAATTCAATTATTTTAATCACTTTCATATATCATGAAATTATGTAGAACAATTTCATTCAAGTGTTATGATCACTGTTGAGACCACAATTGTGAATTGTTACACCAGCAAATATTGAGGAACATGAGTGCTGGTGAAGTTCTATTGCAGAGTATGCAAGTGAGGACCAGAATGACACCAGGAGGGAAATTTCCATCATAATCAACTTATTCATTCTGTAATAACCTCCTTAGGAATCAAGCTTCAGGATTATAATGTTCTATGATTAGTTTCAGTCCAAAGTTAATGTTGTTCTTTGACTTAGTGTTTGCTTTACTCAAGTTATAACACTCTCACATAGAGCGAGAATACTTTTAATTATAAAATAATTATAGAAATAAATTGAATAAAATAAATGAACAATAGGTTAAAGGAAGATGAATTAGACCATTTACATACTACACAGAATAAATCTTATTTCAAAGACAAGATACATATGAAGGTTAAAAGTAAGGAAGGTCATAGTCTATAAAACAAAAATTATTTTTTAGTTAATTTTAACTATATAATTCCCAGTTCCATAAAGAAGAATTTTCTGTGTTACTTTTAACTTACTGAAAGGAATGGGTATATTCATACATACATGGTGGGGATGGTGGAGGTCCTCTGATTATTTATCAATGATTATAGATTGCTCAAGTTATTATTCAAAAGCAAAAGTATAAACTATATAATTTTTAAATGTATTAATATCAACAGCACAACTTAAATTAGAGAAAATTAAAGCTCAGAAAAGCCTGTTTTTACTCCACTGTTAACTAATGCAACATATAATTTGAGCATATATATAATTGTGTTGATAAGGTTATAAATAACAAAATTCCATACAATATGTACAATTTTGAAAATGAGAGCATATATCTGATATCAGAAACAGTATTTATCCATATCTGGATTAAAATTGTATAATCATATTAATCTATATATAAATATTTTAATTTTTGTGCTGTGTAAAAATATAAGCCTAAATTAATAGTAATAAATATATAGCTGAGTAATTTGTAAAAGTAGGCTATGACTGAAACCCATGAGAAGTTACACACAAGTAGCAAAATAAAAAACACAGCACTTTCTCATTCATGCTAGTTTAATTTTAATCTCAATGGTAATAATGGGATATGAGAGGATTCATTCATTTCCTACAAAATAAATCAAATATTGATTTGGTCTGGATCATTTACTTTGTACTTAATCATTATGAAAACCTTAGGACTTCTGTATGTGAATTTTCAGAGACACCAATGTTAGCAAATTCATATTATCATACACATGAATGCATACAATATAATGGTTATGTATACTGTATTAAAATATTTTGTATACTCACATATTAATACATGTGCTCTTATAACATGTTAGTCAACTAAGTAATATTTCTTCCTGCCCTTTAAGTTCTAGCTTAAGATAATTAAAAAAAAAAACATGAATTTTATAACAGATGTTTTGAGCTGAAAGAATATTTTGGAAATCAAGTTTTATTATCTTAGGTCAACTATCTATTAAAACAGTCAAAACTTGAATCCTTAGTCAAAAAAAGTAAAGTGATCAAAACTGGTGAAATATTACAAAACTAGAGGGTGTGCAGTGAGCTGGTACCAGGAATTAATCATGCATAAGACTTTTAGTGCATGTTGTGGATTATACTCAGGGCAGCACCACAGCCTTCGTGTTATTTTTATTTCCACTAATTTTTAATATTTTTTCTTTCTATAAACTAATGAACTATCCAAATGAAATGTAAAATTGACATTTTGTTAGCCTAATTCCTTCCTCAACCCTTTCCACTCTGGCTTCAATTAACCCCAACATATAAACTTACAAAACTTACAAAATCACAATGGAGCATTGTATGAAAAGGCATGGAAGAGGAAATATAAATTATGTTCCTAAAATTGAAAGAATCTATTAGTTAAATTCCAAAGTCATTTATGTTTGAGAAAATTATGTACTTTAGAGAGTTACAAACTCTTTGCTTAAATTCTTTTCATAATACTATTTTGAAATGGTACTTTATATCACTATCTGATATTATTGGAAGCTATGAGAGAAATAAAAACCACAGGGAGTAATTTATCAAAGGTTTTTTGTTTTTGTTTTTCTAAGATACTATTTTAAGTGTATTTTTCTTCTCAGGAAAAAGGGAACTTCAGATTTCTAAATTAGCAATCATTAGAAAAGCTACTAAAGAGGGTACCAGGGAAGTCCTTGGGTTTCTGATTCCTCATTGAGAAATCACAAATTATGTTACAAACTTTCCTTCCTGTTGCTTGTGCACAATCAAGCACCAGAAAAGTCTCCAATCTTATGAAATTCATTAATGACATATATTTATGATACAGTTGTGAATATCCCATCAATTCTTCCCAAACAATTATGAGTTTTATTTACTTTTATATTCTGCAGTCTAAAAGAGTGTTGATGCACCATAATACAGCAAAATAAGTTCAAAACATGACCTCAGCAAGTCATCAGGCTTTATACTTTAACATGAATCTACATCTTTTCTGGGAGAGATTAGCAAACAAAATTTGAAGGCAATGATTTTGTTTTTTTCTGAGCCTATCAACAAGCTAATGCTGAATGTGATACTTGAATTATTCTCCCCCCAAAGGGGATGAAGTTAGTCATATGGGTACCACTTTTCTTCGGGATGTTTAGGCGCTGCTACTTGTAACTATTTCTCTCTTCCATATCAGTTTTCACAGGCTATATCCTCCCAGGAAAGCAAAGTAGCTAGCTACAAAATAGCATCTCACAGCTTCTATTTTCCCAAGATTTAAAAAAAAATAAAAAAATTCATTTTTCCTGATATGGAAAGACTCCAAGCGGTCTTCCAAATGTGTCTCATAAACTCTGGTTCTATTTTTGTTGTTGCCATTCATCTAAAAGGATAGATGTGTGGCGCCCCTATAAAGGTGAAGAATTTTGAATGTGAGAATTTCTTCATTTAAAAACTCCTTTGTGAGAAGGTAGAAGACACGAAGAGCACAGGAGAAATCAATGAGGTTTTGCATTTCCTGGAGACGGTAAAAGATGACTGCATCAGGATGCTGTGTTGATAGACACCTGCTGAGAAAACGGAGGCTGGAGCTCAGTGAGGGACAGTGTGAGGGGCTGTCAAGATCTCGTAGGGAGCAGCGCTCAAGTATTGACTGGGAGCTTTTAGAAAGTGTTTTAGAGACAGTTGCTCTGACTGTACTTCAGCAAGAACACTCAATACTAGAGAATTTGGAAGGCTGAAACTAGAGAACTTGCTGTGTGGAGAGAAAAGTAAAAAGATTCAACAGTTCATTAGACCCTCTTTCAAGGATTCGATTCTGGGAAAGGCAATTACCCAGTGTCATAAAAGTCAGCCATCCACCCTAAGAAGACTGAGCAGCTTTCACCAAAAAAAAAGAGAAAATCAACCTCTGTGAAGTTGAGTTGTCTGGGGAGGGCATTCTAAAGTAAAATGTTTAAAATACCCATTTATGAGTGCTATTTCCATCATAACAAAAACAACAAAATTTGAAGCAAAGAAGAATCAAGGAATATTTACACAATTGGCAGCTCTTCTGATTTCATACCAAACTTAGTTAGGCTGTGCTTATATTTTTCCATGAACAAATTACATAAGTGTTTCATCTTCAAAAACAAATGTACTAGGAACTATTCAAAAATAAATTCTGAAACTAGGAAATTCAGTAAGTTGTGATTTTCTTTGAGGAGACACCCCGTACCTCTGACAATTCTGTCAGTGTAGTCTATATTTAATTGCAAATCCGTGGCTTTTTCTTTTGTTTCATAAGTGGAGTGGCATCATTTTTTTTTCTTTTTGCCCTTCTATACTTTAGCCTCTAAAATCAACAACAAGCATAATGTAATTTACTTGACTCAGGATGGATATTAAAACTTTTCTCACCAAGAAAACTCAAAACTTTGCCAGCAAAGAAACAGATACTCAAAAATACTTCAAAGAAGCAAGCTTACCTTTTACGGGTTCTGTTCATCTTAATATTTCACGTGCTAAAGTGGAAGTGTCTTGTGTCGCTTCCCCCCCTCGTAGAACTTGCATGAACTGATACAGATTCAAAGAAAGCAAATAGGAGCTTTAGCAATGAAAATGTGGAAAATCCAAAGAATTAAAGTGCCCTTATTTCAATTTGAGGAGAGTACAGTCTATTTCTTAGAATATGTGACTCAGGGCATATTTCTTTGTCATTGTTTTGAGGTTCACTTAACCAGAAAGAGGAAACATGACAACAAAAGTGGAAGGGAGTTCAGTGAAGCATGGCTGGCTTGACAATAGCTTTCTTGCAGGTTAGCCAAATTTAACTGGCAAAAGCTCGCCCAAACTCTTTTGTCTGCTCCATTTGCACCATAATGTCGGTCTCTCTTTGTGCCTATTTCACAGCTCAAGTTGGGCTCTTTATCCCAGAAGATGGAAAAAGTCATTTTTTGGTTCTATCCATAAATGTTACTTTATACAGTACTGCGCGATCGTCCTCTAAAAGATACGAAAGGGGAAAGTGCACTTCACATGGCCACAATTAAGCCTTCTGTTTCCGCTCTCCTGCCCTTGTCAAAGCTTTGATTTAGTTTCCTAGGTTTTGTCCAAGGGTCATTACAGATGTCTGCAGACAATTAGCCTCTCCCCACAGCCCTTTGCCAACTGGGGTGATTAGCAAATTAAAACTTTGCATTCTTCTCTGTCTAGTGAGACGTCTTGGGAAAGATTAGCAAATGTGGCTAATTTGTAGAGACCTGAGGGGAGCTTCAGGTGTTTGCCTCAAAATTTCAGTATCCAAATATTAAGTTGGCAATTGAGCATGCCCTTAAGTCACGTGCTCCAGCATTTAATGAAACCCTCAGCTTTGAAACTTAGAAACAATTGCATCCTTGATGGGGGCCTTCAGGAACTTTTTGCATCCACACCATATTCAAACAGTGCCAACCTAACCCTCATAAACCATATTTGTGTATACCATGCTCATGTCTTGAGCATATTTGCAGCTTCTGCTTCTGAAACTGAAACCCCTACCCTATGTAAGAATTTAGTATACTTTTCAAAGCATTCAAAACCTATGCATTAGGGTAAATGCCAACAATAAATGAGGTATTCAAATGATCCAGGGGATATTGTCTCTTGGATTTCAAGTGGCAATTGAGATTAAAGAGAAACTTTCCTGGCGCCATTTTTGTTTTAACAGAGCAAATGTTTGATGAAGTTAGCAGACGGAGGAAGGAAAGCCTTTGGCAGAATTACCCCCAACCATATATAGGATTTAGAATCTACAGACGGGTAGGGTGAATAAGGCCCAAATGTCAGACTTACATGCAAAATATGCATTCTGTAAAAAAATATTTCTAAACTGTATTCTACAAGACAACGTAACACTTTTTTAAAATGTGTTCTGTCTCTTCATGTTTCTTGCAATTTGGTGGTGAATCAAACAAGTAGGTGTGAGCTTTCCAGGTGGCTCAGTGGTAAAGAAGCTGCCTACCAATTCAAGAGACACAGGCTTGATTCTAGGATCAGGAAGATCCCTTGGAGAAGGAAATGGCAACCCACTCCAGAATTATTGCCTAAGAAATCTCATGGAAAGAGGGGCCTGGTGGTTTACACTCCACAGTGTTCCAGAAGATTCAGACACATCTTAGCAACTGCTGCTGCTGCTAAATCACTTCAGTCACATCTGACTCTTTGTGACCCCGTGGGCTGTATGCCTCCAGGCTCCTCTATCCGTGGGGATTCTCCAGGCAAGATTACTGGAGTGGGTTGCCATGCCCTCTTCCAGGGGCTCTTCCTGACCCAGGAATTGAACAGCGTATTCTTTACCACTGAGCCTCCAGGAGAGCCCTGACATAGCAACTAAACAAAAACAACAAATAGGTACAACTATCCCGCCAAGTATAGAAATGAGTGGAGAATGTAAAGCTCGATGGTCACATTCAGCACACATTGACTTAAATGTGAAGTTAAGAGTCACAGGCACACTCTTCTGATTTTCACCCCTGGTGGCTCAGACAGTAAAGCATCTGCCTACAATGTGGGAGATCAAGGTTCAATCCCTGGGTTGGGAAGATCCCCTGGAGAAGGAAATGGTAACCCACTCCAGTACTCTTGCCTGGAAAATCCCATGGATGGAGGAACCTGGTAGGCTATAGTCCATGGGGTCACTAAGAGTCAGACACAACTGAGCGACTTCACTTCACTTTCTCGATATATCCATCTGTTCAGGAGGGAAAACACTGGTGGTCAAACACCTCATTGACCAAACCCCTGTTTCACTGACATTGCTTACTGGATTTGCATAGCACCCTGATCACGTAGGAACAAAGTGGGTTACCAATGCAATATGACTTACTCCATCTCTCCACCAGGGAAGTCCTTCCCTCACTGCTAAAAATGTCACCTGTTGATAAGTTCTGCAAATGCATTTTGATGTCTGAGGTCATCTGTGGTTTTCAGTTTGTGAGAAAAACAATGTTAATACTAGCATGTCTCAGACCCATTGCTGATGAACAACAGAACATACAAAGATATGAACGTGAATCAGTGATCTCTAGACAATCCCTTCACATCTCATAAACCAGCAGTTACCATATACATACATTGACTTAGGGATAACTGGTACGCCCGGCCAAGGGGGAGCTAACCCAAATTGTTTAGCGCTAAGATATTCTGGGGCCACATAACAATGCATGAAACCAAGTTTGCTAAATCATCCAGCAAAAATGAGTTACAGGCCAGGATGTTATGCTAATAAATAGAATTTCACTTTTATTGTGCTATGCCCTTTCTTGGGCTTCCCTGGTGGCTCAGTTGGTAAAGAATCCGTCTGCAATGCAGGAGACCTGGGTTCAATCCCTGGGTTGGAACGATGCCCTGGAGGAAGGCATGGCAGCACACTCCAGTATTATTGCCTGGAGAATCCCCATGGACAGAGGAGCCTGGCAGGCTGCAGTCCATGGGGTCTCAAAGAGACAAACGGGACTGAGCGACTAAGCACAGCACACACATGCCGTTTATTGCAAAGTTCAAAATTCCACAGTAATTCATAGAGGAGTTTTAGTTGAGTAGTAAGGAAACATCATTAGTGGTGTAATGTGAGAATGCAAACAATAATTGCTAACTGAATAAAAGCAAACATCACTAGGGCTTCCCTGGTGGCTCAGTGGTAAAGAATCTGCCTGCCAATATAGAAGAAGCAGGTTCAATCCCTGGGTGGGGAAGATTCCCTGGAGAAGGAAATGGCAATACACTCCAGTATTCTTGCCTGAAAACTCCCATGCAGGAGCCTGGTGGGCTACAGTCCATGGGGTTGCAAAGAGTCAGACACGACTGAGCGACTGAACAATTCAGAGGTTCCATAGTTTTCCCTACAATAACTCCATAGTTATCCAGTAGTTTACAAACACACACACACACACACACACACACAGTGACACATGCAGATCACGAGCAATTGGCAAGTCCAAAGTGATGTCATAAAAAAGGAAGCAGATCTGAAAGACTATTATGGATTAAATATCTGTGTATCCCAATCAAATTAATATGTTGAATCTCTAAGTCTCAATGTGATAGTGTTTGGAGGTGATTAAATTTAGATGTGGTCATGAGGAAGGGCATCTCATGATGGGGTTAGTATTCTTACAAGAGGAGAAGAGATTTCAGAACATTCTGTGTCTCCACCATGTGAGGACACAATGAGAAAGAGGCCTTTGCATATCATGAAGGGCCAAGAACTGAATCCCCCAGCACTTTTAATTTGATCATCCCAGCTTCCAGAAATTGTAAGAAAATTATTTTGTTTAAGCCATCAGTCTAAGGTACTATATTACGGCATTCTGAGCATACAAATACAGATACCCTCTGATTCTCAAATTAAGTATTATCCTTCAGATCACTGGGCCATGTGGCCAGTCTTCATGGATCACATCTTTCTTCCTTTGGGCTGGGTTTACTCTATCTTCTAACTTCTTACAGTGAATAGATTTTTTTTGGTGGGGCATGGGGATGGAGAAGTCTTTTATCTATTAATTGTATTAATTACTTTCCAGGTTTTATTGGAAGATAACTGGCATATAACATTGCATTAGTTTAAGGTGTACTATGTAATGACTTGCTATATGTATTCAATATATGTTTCAAAATGATTACATGTTTAGCTAACAACTCTATCACCTGAGTCTGTGTGATGATAGTTTTTAAGATGTAGTCTCTTAGTAATTTTCAAATATATAATACAGTATTGTTAGTTGGGATCAAAACTCCCTTTTGCCAGAAAAGTTAACATATTCACGAATTCTAGTTCCTTAGCTCTGTATATCTTTGGAGGTTATTGTTCAGCCTCCCACAGGTCATAGTTGTTGGTTTTCAGTGGCTAAGTCGTGTCTGACCCTTTGTGACCCCATGCACTGTGGCACACCAGACTTCCCTGTCCTTCACAATCTTCTGAAACGTGCTCAAATTCATGTCCACAGGACCTAAATAGATAGTAAGTTATTTGGAACTACCTCTTAAAAAACAGAACTAGAGGTTGTAGAGATAACAACTGAGGTTCTAAACGTACAGAAAACTGAACATTTCATAACCTTTGACCTAGAAAGTAATATAGTAGAGACCAAAAGATTTCCAAACACTGAGTTCCAAAGAATTCCAACATTTAGATTTTGGAAAGATATAAAAGATCCAGCAAAGGAGAGCAAGAAAGAAGAGCCTGGAGTGTAGGAAAAAAACAAGGGAAGTGTGGGATCTCAGAAGACAAGGGAAAAAGTTTTCAAGATGGAGGAAACAAATGTGTTTAATACCACGTGCCATGTGAGACAGAGTGTGAGATCCAATATTTGTGTTTAGACACAACCAGTCTCTCTAATGGGCTTCCCTGGTGGCTCAATGGCAAAAAATCTGCCTGCAATGTAGAAGCCGCAAGAGACATAGGTTCTACATTGACACGAATCAGCCATTGAGTTACACGTATTCCCCATCCCGATCCCCCCTCCCACCTCACTCTCCACCCGACTCGTGTCAATGTATGACAAAACCCACTGAAATGTTGTGAAGTAATTGGCCTCCAACTAATAAAATAAAATTAAAAAAAAAAAAAAAGAGAGAGACATAGGTTCAATCCCTGGGTTGGTAGGATCCCCTCGAGGAGGGCATGGCAACCCACTCCAGTATTATTGCTTGGAGAATCCCATGGACAGAGGAGCCTGATGGCTACAGTCCACGGGGTTGTAAAGAGTCAGATATGACTGAAGCTACTTAGCACACATGCACTGGCCCCCTAGTGCAATATAAACATATTTTATTAATTAACTGCCCTATTATTGTCTAGTGAACAATCACCTTAAACTAGCCTTCAGGAAAATGATTGTGACCTCGAATAGTGTATTTACAGCAAAAAATTATCTATGAAATATGAAATTTGAGGGAGCATTCTATATTCATTTGCTAAATCTGACAATCCTATTCTAGAGGTCAGTAGCCTCTAGACTACTGTCTCTAGTAGTAGTAGCCTCTAGGCTATCGACCTCTTAGATAGATAGGTTTGTAGTACATTATCAAAATGGTCAAGAGGCCAGGATTTGCTATATATCTTTTCAGAAAGCCAGGAAGGTTGCCAACTATAAAAATAGCTGTTCATCAAGAAATTTCCTGGAGGTTCCACCCTGCACCGCCATCATGGACTCAGAGGTGAGTAGCTATAGGAAAACCATCACTAATCAATTGCTCTGGTAATGCTGATAGTTCAGGTCTGGACATTACAGGACAGTTCACCCACAACCCAGATTACACATGCAAGTGTTCTTGTTGTCTATTTAGTTGCTTTTTAACTTGTCTGGAGTTAGTCTGGAAAACATTGCCAGGACTGGCAAAGGAGCACAGTCAGTATATAATTGATTTAATTAATAATTCATGTATTCATTCATTCAACAAACACTTATACCTAGCTGCTAGCAATTCAGGCATCGTGCTGGGGACTGAAGTGTCAGGCACAAAACCCAAGACTGGTCACATTCTGGCTGATGGGCCAGAACAAGAAGCAGAAAGAGTAGATCACAAAGCATGGGTGGTGTAGCAAAATTACATAGTCTCATTTATGCAGTTTCAACCCTACCTATTTTTAAAATGGGATTTTTTTGATTGAATTACATTTACTTATAAAAATATATACCCACATTATGCTATCAGGAGCTTCATCAGAAAGATTTGAAGTGGCTTTCCCCTTAATTACCTCTACCAATTTCTAGCAGAATATCAGATGAGCAGAGTAAAATAGACTTTGCATACCACCCACTACACTGACCTCAATAAATCGTTTATTTCAGTGTCTAGATTGAACAATTGAAATGTCTGCATTATTAAGCAGTGGTCAGGTAAAATTCAAATGAAGCACCTCTTCTTTTTCAAATAGATTCTTTTATTTATTTATTTTTTTGCTGCATTTGCTGTCATTTAAATTTCTGATATTTTAGAGAGCAGATATTCAGATATTCAGTAATGGTTATAAATACTTATTTTGCCTAATTCAGCTGAATGGGTTGTCTTTCTTTAGTATATGCTAAAGTTAGCTCTATTTTTCATAATGACAGAAGCACAATGTAATATTCCCTACCAGTCTGTATCTTTGGAGAGTATACTGTATTTACATTTTGCAGTTTAAACTGGGGGGGGGGGCGGGTAACAAAAGGAAAATAATTTGCTTTGAACTTTGGTGAATAAACTGACTGTGATGTCCACAGTGTATAGCTAAGTCACTATTATGAATTAATTCAATTTTATTTTTATCATTAGTATCAGCCTGTTGAGTAAACCCTTCCCTGGTGGCTCAGTGGTCAAGAACCCTTTGGCCAAGGCAGGAGATGCAGGTTTAAGCCCTGGGTCAGGAAGATCCCCTGGAGGAAGAAATGGCAACCCACTCAGGTGTTCCCATCCGGGAAATCCCATGGACAGAGGAGCCTGACAGGCTACAGTCTGGGCGGTCGCAGAAGAATTGGACAAGACTGAAGCGACTGAGCACGTAAGCATGTATGAAATTTGTGTGTGCTAAGTCGTGCGGTCGTGTCCAACTCTTTGTGACCCCATGGACTATAGCCTGCCAGGCTCCTTTGTCCATGGGGATTCTCCAGGCATGAATGTGGCTTTCCACGCCCTCCTCCAGGGGATTTTTCCAACCCAGGGATCGAACGTGGGTCTCCTGCATTTCAGGTGGATACTTTACCGCTTGAGTCACAAGGGAAGCCCCACTAATCAGTTAAGTTTTATATCAAAATTGTGTGAAGATCTAGAATATATGTTTTTTAATTGCCTAGGATGTTATTCTTGAAGTATTTAAATTTTCCTCTCTTTCAACACTCTTCTTTCTCCCTGTCTCTCATCTTCCCAAATGTGAGCAAAATTACGTAAGAAAAAGATTACCATGAAAGTCTCAAAAAAATGCCAACACATTATTTCCATTCAGAACTTAAGTTGCAAAGGCCAGGCCTGTGTCATACAGTAGAGATTGAGAGCTTGCACTGAAAGGAGGAGGTCTGAATCTTGGTTCTCCAGTGTCTGTGTGGTCATCGGCAAGTTATCCAGCTTTTCTGAATCTCAGGCTGCTGATCTGAGATAAGGATGATATGTCCTGCAGAGATCCATTGGGATAATTTATGAAATTATCCATTTGAGAACAGCTAGCATTCATCTTGTGCTCAATAAATAAAGTTTCCTTTCCTCATTTCCTCATTCATTCTTAATATAATCTCATGCTTTGACACAAAATCTATCCTTATATTAATAGTTATGATTTCAGAAAGGTTTGTTTAAAATAACTTGTAAGCTTATTTAAAATGAGCTAGTATACTATTAAACAGTAAATTTTAAATAATTTTAACATAATATTGCTTGCATTTCAAATAAATCTTTTAGATAAATACAATTTAAGTAATTGTAAAAGCATGCTTCTTTTCTAATATTGATACAAAAAAGGTCTCTCAATTCACTTGCTCCATCCCTTCAATGATCTCATTCACTGTTATCTTTTATTAATTTTCTTATTATTTAAAAAGGGGGGATTGAAAACTCCCCACAAGTTTTACGTGTTTAAGAAAGAAGGAAATTATAAAGAGTACCCTCAATTTCCTCTTACATGTTTTAACTTAAAGTTAAAAATGTGACCGCCTTAACTCTCCAATTCTACCACTTACCTCCTTAGTGCAAGTTAATCACTTACTGAATTTTGGGTTCTTTTCACAGTTTTAGTAATACACATGCCTGAAATAAATTGTCAGTTTGGCTGCTTATTTGAACTTCACAAAATCCTTCTTTTTACTCTCACTAATATCCAAGAATCAACCATTCTCATACATGTAGATGCTGTTCGTTCAGTTCTAGTTCATGTCATTTACAGTCCTAGACCGTGGTCTAGAATTATCCCATGAGAACAAATCCTAGTTTAATTATCTGATTGACGGTTGATGATCCTATGGGTTGTTCCCACTTGTGTGTGGTTATGAACCACATCCTCCTACATGTCCCCTGGTCCATGTGCAGAGTGGGTTCCTGGCCTAGATCTCTGGGAGTAGACCTGATGGATCACAGGTGAGCTGGTGGATCCCTTTTATAGGTAGTGTCAAACTCTTCCAAAGTACACACTAAATATAACTTGTGATTGTAAACCAGCAGGTGGATTTTCAACTCCCCATTCACAATTTGTATTTAGAAATGAATTTCAGAATCTGGGGCCAGAAGATCTGCTTGGGTTTCCTAGGAAAATTATTGAACTCTATCGGTCACTGTTCTGATATTAAAATAGATCACAGGCCATTGTGTGGATTAAAGGAGAGAGAGGGATAGGAAGGAGATTGTTTGAATCTATGCAAAGTTTTACTTATCATATTCTATTATGATTTGGGGATCATGAAGAGTCTGACACAACTGAGCGCATGCACACACGCACACACACACACACACACAGGTAGTCTGTGCCTCTGCCTGCTCCACACCTGCACACTCTTCACAGGACACACCTGTCTAGACCTCATCAGGCTTTGGCTTTAGGATGAGCTTCTTAAACAAAAAAAAAAAAGGGGGGGGGGAATTTAAACTAAGAACTCAACTCCCAACAAAACTTTCCAAAATGCTTCTCTCTTCCTCCCTTTCTTTTAGGTCCTCATTGCCTCTCATTTTTGTGACCTTTTGTGTTCCATTATGGCGACAGGCTTTCTAATCTCTTTTCAACAGCTTCTACTCAGCAGGGGCCCAAAAAAGGACCAGGTTATAGCTGGTAACACAGTGGTGGGCCCTCCGAATGGTGGAGTGTTCTGTGTGCTCTGGCTCCTGTCGAGATGGCTTCTCGCTCCTCATGAGTCTCTGCATCAGCGACGTGGACACATCACCAACAGAAGCATCTGCAAGTATCCAATTATGGGCTAGACATTCTCCAAGGAAATTGCATTCACCCAGCACCTGCCCAAAAGCAAAGTCTTGTCTCAGCACTTCTCACACGAGTGGAGGGCAGTTCCCTCCATGGCGTGTAGCCAGTTGGGGTGATGGGCAATTCTCCCCTCAAAGAGCCTCCAAGACAGCTGGTGACTTGGGTGGTGATGGCACTGTCTCAGTGTGCAGGCCATAAAAATGCGCAATGGAGTTACATGTCTAGGGCAGGGCTCACCAGATTTGTCTCCTTTTGCCTCTGTTGGGAGACTCTCAAGGGAGTGCTTCATCTCCACTCCCCTTCTTTAACAGTTCTTCCAACAGAGAAGCTAAACATGCTTCACCCAGCTGCTCCATCATTTTCTTTTTCTCCCCAGTTTTAGAATAACTTCTTCTTCTTGTTCGATTGCTAAGTCGTGTCCGACTCATTGTAACCCTACAGACCACAGCATGCCGGGCTATTATTCTTTACAGCATGGGACTTTACTTTGGCATCATTTCTGCTTTGGCCCAGCTGCTTCATTCTTTCCAGAGCTATTAGCAATTGCCCTTCACTCTTCCCCACCAGGCTTCCCTGGTGGTTCAGTGGTAAAGAATTCACTTGCCAGTGTGGAGATGTGGGTTCAATCCCTAGGTTAGAAAGATGCCATGGAGAATGGAATGGCAACCCACTCCTGTATTCTTGCCTGGAGAATTCCATGAACGGAGGAGTCTGGCAGACTACAGTCCATGGGGTCACAAAGAGTTGGACATGACTGAACCAATAACACTTTCACTTTTACTTTTCTTTTAAAAAAAATCCTAGCTAATTTAATGGGTAAAATTATTTTATTAACTTGATTTGAACTTCTGAGATGTTAAGAAGTCATCTTAACATCTTGTTGCTCAGTTGCTATTAAGCATGTTACCAAGTCTTTATTTGTTGGCTGTAATACTTTGGCATTATCTCACAGTCAGCTTGGTCATGGACCTCCTGAGGAACATACAGGAGCTATATTAGGAAAATTAAAGTATCACTGACCCTTTGAGGTTCTTAAACTCTTGCGGGGGTGGCGAATAAGGTAAATTAAGTCATTAAATTATGATAAAATCTGTTATTTTCAAGATGTGTGGCAATGACTTTCCAGAACCTCCCATTTCTCATGTGAAGGCCAAAGCCCTTGGGGACTTGCCCAGGGGTCCAGTGCTTAAGACTGTGTGCTTCCAGGTCAGGGAACAGGGGTTTGATCCCTGGTAGGGAAACTGGGTTCCCACATGTGACACTGCCAAAAGAAAGCAAAGTCCTTGGAAAGGTTTGAAAGACCTGAGCTGGCAGAGTTTCCGATACCCAAAACCTCATCTGCTATCATACTTCCCTTTCTTCACTCCTTGGCCAAGGTCACTCCTGTGTGCTTATTTATGCCTACCATGCACTCTGCCCTCATCCTCCAGGGTTCTCCCTCAATTCCCTGGGGATGCTACTCACTCAAAGTTATCAGCAGAAGATCCCTTATCGCCCCTAGGAAACAGCATTTCTCCATCTAGCCTACCCTCATCTTCTGATACCTTCCCTCTGCTTAATTTTTCTCCAGGTTCTTCTCAACTGACCTATTATACAGTTGTTTACTTGTGGTGTGTTTATGTTGCTTCCACTGGAAAATAAGAATTATATCTTGTTGAGCAATTGCTGCCTGCCCAGTGTTTGAAATAGTGCATGATGCATATTAGACAATAAATATATGCTTGCAAGTAGGAAGAACAGTAAAAGTCAGTGAAGAGTAGTATCCCATTGTATGTATTCACACATACTACATCATATATTTTTAATTTTTGAAAATCTTTACAGCAGGTCCTTGTTGGTTGTCTATTTAAATATAGCAGTGAGTACATGTCAATCCCAAACTCCCAATTTACCCCATTTTGCTGTACAACTGAAATTAGCACAATATTTTAAATCACATATACTTCAATGAAATATACATATTTTTAAAGTTAGTGAACAGACATCAAGAACTAGGATTAATCCTCCACTGAGTCCTTGAAAGGAGTTTCTCTTGGAATTGGAACAGTATCTTCCAGCTCTGGGCAGAGCAATAAGCAGAAAAATTAACACAACAACTGAGGAACAAGAGCTAATGCAGGGAAACAGAAAGAGACAGAACAAATAGGACAAGTGGAATTTGCTAATGGAAAACCACAGATGCCAAGCTGCAGAGTTTCAGGGCCTCTTTCAAAATCATAAACTATGAGTGCTGATGCTAAATAAGCAATGGTTTCAAAATCCTCAAAGAGCAACTTGTTCAAATTCAAATTATTCTTCTTTAGAGGCCAAAGGATTTTCCAGCATAAATGCTTTCCTGGTGTTGCAAACTTCTTCAACGCATCTAATAAATGATTATTAGACTCCAACAATCACAAGGTTTCACAAGTTTTTGTTCTGTGAGCGAAGTCATCCTTTCCGCTTTCTGCCTGCTTCCTGGGATTCTATGGGTGATGACACCATGTCTTAGGTCTCTAAGATGTCAGCACAATTTTTCCAGTATGTTCCTCTGCATAGCATAGTTGTCTGTTTTCCCAACAGGCATATTTTAATTCAAAAATCCATTTCTTGACACCAATGCTTGCTCTTTGCATTATGTTATTAATATCTAGTTAAGCAAAGGAATCTTTGCTAGTCATTGCTAGCACAAGCAAGATAGGTGGGGTGTTTCACTGCATGGTTCTAATTATGTGTATCTGCCTTGTTTTATGAACACTTTGGGGAATTAGTTTCCTTATAATGTTTCAGGGTTTTAAGGATGTTTTATTGACCGAAACCATTTTTCATTTTTTATAACCCTCTCTCCCTTTGAAAACACGATTCAAACACACACACACACAAAGTGTTACTTCTCCCTTGCTAAAATGCTGTCAAGAAAGAGATGAGTATTCATAATAAATGAAGATTTTATTGGAGAAAACAGCCATATAAAAATTAGACTTCTATATTTTTGACTCAGGGATTATTAAAGGGAAGCTTGCAGCTATTTAATTTAATTTGTGAAAGCACGGGCATTCTGAGTCAGCATCTAAAGCAGTTATCTTAGTCTAACCTCTTCATAAATGCCTAGTTACTCATACTGATCACAGCTAAATCCCTGCTTCACAGACCACATGTGCCACAATGAAAGTGAATAATGTAAAGATGTATTTTCATTGTCATTTCTAAGTTGGGGTATAGTCGCTTTACAATATTTTGCTAGTTTCTGCTGTACAATGAAGTGAATCAGCCATGTGTATACATACATCCCCTCCCTCTTGGAGCTCCACCCACCCCTTCCCCTGCCCCACAGAGCACAGAGCTGAGCGATACAGACATTTCTCCAAGGAAGACACACAGGGGGCCAAGAGGTGCGTGAAAAGAAGCTGAACATCACTAATTATGAGAGAAATGCAAATCAAAACTACGAGTTATCACCACGCACCAGTCAGAACGGCCGTCACTAAAAAGTCTACAAGCAATAAAGGCTGGCTAGAGTGTGGAGAAAAGAGATTCCTCTTGTACTGCTCCCTTTTGGTGGCCATGTAAATTGACACATTTACTATGGAGAAGATTATAGAGGGTCCTTAAAAAGCTAAAAATAGAACTGTCATATGACCCAGAAATTCCACTACTTGGCATATACCCTGAGAAAACCATAATTCAAAAACACACATGTACCTCAATGCTCATTGCACTTTTATAAGATTTATTCATAAAAGCTTAGAGATATTTGCATTTGAATGACATTTATAAATAGATGAATCTCAGTTAATTGAATACATTTTCTGTTTATCTCTGGTCTTCAATCATGAAGTAGTGTACTTATTTTCGTATTTCTAAGAAATAAGTTGCAACATTTACTTTTCTTCCTAAAATGAACATATAAAAATGCAACACACTAGTTTTACAGGTCTTTTGCTTGGTTTGTGAGCTATCATCTTTTATTAATTATAATAATCTATATATTATTTGGGCTTATCTTTGTAGAGAAGATGTGAGCACTGAATGTTTTTTTTTCCTATCCCTTACAATCACTGTATCTTATTTCTTTTCATTTCTCATTCTGCTATCTAGGATGTACAATTCAATGTTAACTAGAAGTTCATTTTTAAAGAGAATTTTAAAGAAAATGCTTCAAATGTTTCCACATTTATAGTCACACTTGCATATGATCTTATTTACTTGTTTTTATAAGATTTTTTATAAGGTTAAGAAGTTTTCTTTGGTTCATTCTTGATAAATGTTCATACCATGAATGCATGTTGACTTTTATTAAATGACTTGGTTATGACTATTATGAAGATGATAACTTTTCCTGTTTTAATCCATTAATATTGAAATCTATCCTGTACTTTAAAATATTAATACAAACTTGCATCCTGAGGTAATCTTAAACTCATAACTCAAAAGGAAGACTTGCCTGTAGTTTTCTTTTATTTTTTATGTCAAGTTTATTGAGGCATAATTTATAAACGATAAAATTCAGTCTTTTTAGCTGTTTGGTTTTATGAGGTTTGACAAATGCATACAGTCATGTAGCCACAATCAAAATAGAGAATATTTACATAATCACCCAAGAAGTTTCCCATAATCTTTTGTAGTGAATACCCTCCCCAAACCCCAGCCCCTGGCAGTACTGATTAATTTTGTTTCACTGAAATTTTGTCTTTTCTGTATTTTCATGAGGAATTGTTCTATGAATTCTTGCAATGAGTAGCCTCTTTGGGGAAATGTCTTTCACTTAACATAATGATTTTCAAGTTCATCCATGTTAGTGAGTTATAAATTATTATTTGTTTTATATAACTGAGTAGTACTGCATTAGACAGATGTACCCATTTTTTATCCTTGTACCAACTGATAAGCATCTTTGTTCTTTCCAGTTTAGGAAGATTTTTTGTGCAGCTGCTCTGCACATTTTGTACATGACTTTGTGTGAACATAAGTGAGAAATAAATTAAGGGACTAGATCTGATAGACAGAGTGCCTGATGAACTATGGACGGAGGTTCATGACATTGTATAGGAGACAGGGAGCAAGACCATCCCCAAGAAAAAGAAATGCAAAACAGCAAAATGGCTGTCTGAGGAGGCCTTGCAAATAGCTGTGAAAAGAAGGGAAGTGAAAAGGAAAAATATTCCCATTTGAATGCAGAGTTCCAAAGAATAGCAAGCAGAGATAAGAAAGCCTTCCTCAGTGATCAATGCAAAGAAATAGAGGAAAACAAAAGAATGGGAAAGACTAGAGATCTCTTCAAGAAAAAAGGGAACAAATCATGCAAAGATGGGCTCGATAAAGGACAGAAATGGTATGGACCTAACAGAACCAGAAGATATAAAGAAGAGGTGGCAAGAATACACAGAAGAAATGTACAAAAACAATCTTCACAACCCAGATAATCATGATGGTGTGATCACTCACACTCACCTAGAACCAGACATCCTGGAATGTGAAGCCAAGTGAGCCTTAGGAAGCATTACCACAAACAATGCTGGTGGAAGTGATGGAATGCCAGTTGAGCTATTTCAAATCCTGAAAGATGATGCTGTGAAAGTGCTGCACTCAATATGCCAGCGAATTTGGAAAACTCAGCAGTGGCCACAGGACTGGAAAAGGTCTGTTTTCATTCCAATCCCAAAGAAAGGCCATGCCAAAGAAAGCTCAAACTACCGCACAGTTACACTTATCTCACACGCTAGCAAAGTAATGGTCAAAATTCTCCAAGCCAGGCTTCAGCAATACATGAACCATGAACTTCCAGATGTTCAAGCTGATTTTAGAAAAGGCATCAAATTGCCAACATCCGCTGGCACGAGAGTTCCAGAAAAACATCTACTTCTGCTTTATTGACTATGCCAAAGCCTTTGACTGTGTGGATCACAATAAACTTTCAAAAATTCTGAAAGAGATGGGAATACCAGACTACCTGACCTGCTTCTTGAGAAACCTGTATGCAGGTTGCGAAGCAACAGTTAGAACTGGATATGGACCAACAGACTGGTTCCAAATAGGAAAAGGAGTACATCAAGGCTGTATATTGCCACCCTGCTTATTTAACTGATATGCAGAGTACATCATGAGAAATGCTGGGCTGGAGGAAGCACAAGCTGGAATCAAGATTGCCGGTAGAAACATCAATAACCTCAGATATGCAGATGACACCACCCTTATGGCAGAAAGTGAAGAAGAACTAAAAAGCCTCTTGATGAAAGTGAAAGAGGAGAGTGAAAAAGTTGGCTTAAAGCTCAACATTCAGAAAACTAAGATCATGGCATCTGGTCCCATCACTTCACGGCAAATAGATGGAGAAACAGTGGAAACAGTGGCAAACTTTATTTTGGGGGGCTCCAAAGTCACCGCAGATGGTGATTGCAGCCATGAAATTAAAAGACGCTTACTCCTTGGAAGGAAAGGTATGACCAACCTAGATAGCATGTTAAAAAGCAGAGACATTACTTTGCCAACAATGGTCCATGTAGTCAAGGCTATAGTTTTTCCAGTAGTCATGTATGAATGTTAGAGTTGGACTCTAAAGAAAGCTGAGTGCAGAAGAATTGATGCTTTTGAACTGTGGTGTTGGAGAAGACTCTTGAGAGTCCCTTGGACTACAAGGAGATCCAACCAGTCCATCCTAAAGGAGATCAGTCCTGGGTGTTCATTGGAAGGACTGATGCTGAAGCTGAAACTCCAATACTTTGGCCACCTGATGTGAAGAGCTGACTCATTTGAAAAGACCCTGATGCTGGGAAAGTTTGAAGGCAGGAGGAGAAGGGGACAACAGAGGATGAGATGGCTGGATGGCATCACCGACTCAATGGACATGAGTATAGGTAAACTCCAGGAGTTGGTGATGGACAGGGAGGCCTGGCGTGCTGTGGTCTATGGGATCGCAAAGAGTCAGACACGACTGAGCAACTGAATGGAACTGAACTGAAGTTTTCATATCTTCAGAGTAAAGCATGAAGAGTGGCATGGTTTGATGATAGAATGAATCTTCAGCACCTCCAAGGATGTGCCCTGGGTTTAGTCTATACATCTGAGTGCCTACCTGTAGTTTCCCCAAGAAACATCACCCTGACAATCACCTTTACCTCATTTTTTTTGCTTCTCCTGACTTCTATTCCCTTCCTCCTTCTCCCTCTCACTTCTCGTACTATTTCTACTTCTCTTTCTCTTCCCCCTTTTAATTTTTTCCTGGTCTTTGGAGATTCTTCATGACTCTGCAATCAATAATTCAACTTCCATAGATGTGCTTCTTTCTACCAGTAAACATGGGCAATAATGTTCAAAGCAATTTTAGCCATCTTAGGAAAAGTTCAGAACATACAGATGCCCATTGACACAGAATAGTGAAATTAACAATGGTATATATATATAATATACATATATATAACATATATATATATATATATATATATGTGTGTGTGTGTGTATATATATATATATTCCTAGAATGGAATACTACACAGCAAGAAAAAATAATAAACTACTGACACAGGAATCTCAGAGACATATGCTGATTGACAGAAGTCAGACACAAAAGAGGATATATCATTTCATGTATAGCAGGTGTCACATAAGGCAAATCTAATCCATGATGATAGTAGAAAGAATTCCTGTTATTCTTAGGGGTTAAAAAATAAAGGACCTTCAGTGCTACAAGAAATAGTTTCTGTGTCAATCTGGTAGGTGGTTATGCATGTATAGAAATACATTACAATTCATTAAGCAGTAACAAGATTCACCTACTTGGTTCTTATAGGTTGTATTTTGATTCATTAAATAAAAGCTACAACCAAAGAGAAAAAGCTTTATAGCACATGGGTATGTTTCTAAAATATCAAATATTTAATTAAGAAAATTAAAGAATAATGTAAAACAAAAATCTAGATAATTGCAAATAAAATCCTATTTGAAATACCCAATGACAGAATTCTCTGAATCTCACATATTTGCATTGTTTTCATGTGAATTTTCTTCCTGTAACATTCTATTCTGTTTTCACAATGGAGAATCTTTTAAAATAGAGTTATTGTGCCTATTTCAGCTGTACAGAAAGTGAGTAATACATTCTCAATGGATTCAGAAATGTGGAAGTATCCTTTAATTGAAAATTCGAGCCTTTCAGCCTTATGGAGGCTAATGGTAAGTTTCGATTTCACAGGCTTACTTAGTTTTCTTAAAATGGTTTTGAGTCAGAGTGGGAGGAACTGTTAAACCAACGAAAAGGTACTCAGAATACCACCTGTGAGGGGCTGCACAGGTGAGGCAACGTCTTTGTTTTACTTCCAGGAGGAAACTTGCAAAGTTGCATGTGTTCTTCCCTGTGAAAACCACTTTTATATTTCACTGGGTATTGATCATGAACTAAATCAGAGAATATTTTTAAATTTGTCATGAAGTACACTGAAATACAATAAACAGAGGTAAAAAACTGAAAAGAAAAACTCCATCATCAATCATTAAGTGAAGCATTGTGATCATTTTGTTCATTAGTAGGTCACCAATGGCATGGATCATCATATAGGTCACTAATACAAGTCGCCAGTAGGTAATGAAAATATAATTAATAACCAACAGATGCAGTGTGATTTATCCTAAGCAGAAAGATCAACAAAGATTGAACCTGATTTGCTGTAATTTGTTCTTTGTTTTTCTTCTCAAGGTTTTTTCATGTCACCTTAGGAATGTTACAGATAAGAAATATTTTTTCTATTTTCTCCTGAGACTTGTAGTAGTCCATTTGCTCCTTATATTTTTTTCTCACCTGAGAATCAAATGTTCCTCTTCTAAGTCAAAAAGATAAAAAGTTTCATATGATAAATGGGGTATATTTAACAAACGTACTATTCTGTGATAGTTTTGCTTGCTAGTGTTTTAGTGTGTAATATGTATATTGAACATTAATGGGAGACTTAGCACCATATAAACTAAACTTAGTTCATTTGCAATCCTGTACAAGCACTGCCAAAATTTAATAAAAATGATTAAAAAAAAAAAACTTTCAGGGGAAGAAGAGGGTGGGAAATATTGAGAGAGTAGCATTGCAATATATACATTAGCAAGTGTAAAATAGACAGCTGGTGGAAAGTTGCTGTCCTGCCCAGGGAGCTCAGCCTGGCCCTCTGTAATGACCTAAGGGGGTGGAAGGGGTGGGAGGGAAGCTCAAGAGGGAGGGAGATATGTACTTGTTGTTGAGTTACTAAGTTTTGTCTAACTCTTCTGCAACCCCATGAACTGTAGCTTGCCAGGCTTCTCTGTCCATGGGATTTCCCAGGCAAGAATACTGCAGTGGCTTGCCATTTATTTTCTCCAGGGAATCTTCCTGACCCAGGGATTGAACCCGCAGCTCCTGCCATGTCTCCTGCATTGCAGGAGGATTCTTTACCACTGACTTAAGGTGTATTTACGTTACGGTACAGCAGAGACAAACAGTTTAAATCAATTATACTCCAATTAAAAATTAACAAAAATAAATCCAAAAAAATAAAAAGTAAAATAAAAACTTTAGAGTCTTTCAAGACAAAACTGACTAATGAACTCTTCAATGTAAGAAGCAATAGACATTGTCACTCTGAACAACCCCCAGGAGGACAAGGCCTGGAGACTCATCCCTGTCCAGTTAATTTATTCACTTTCTCTATCAAGTTGTTACTCCTTCTATCTTTTTTTTAATGAAGAAAACATTAAAGAATTGCTGCTTCTGGTGAAACTTGGTATCTATAGCTTATACCTTGTGATGTTAATTAAAAACATAATTTTTATGTACTTATCACAAAGGAAATATCATTTCATTAAAATCCAATTAGATTCAGACAATATCTGTAAGGACTATGGAATCACTGCTGTTTGAACACAAACAGCTTTGTTCTGTTTTCATTACTTGAATAAAGGCAACCACAACAAACAATCAAAGGAAAAAAATTATTAATCTCTGAGGTTACAGACATACTTGCATTTTGAGTAGTATTTTATAAAGAGAAAAGCAATGTGTATGATTTCATGTTTCATAGACCACAGTTTGGTTGACTTTATTTCTAATGAGCTTTATTTGTCTCTCTCCAAGGTAAATAACTTCAATCAAACAAGAAAAAAGATGAAACCTACTTCAAAAGTTGCATTAGGGTCATTTCAAGAGAAAAAATTATAAGATGGCAACATTCATTAAAATTATGAAAAACACAAGTTAAAAGCAGCTACAATATATTACAGTAATTGTGAATTTTTATTTCACTCTATCTAGTAAGTTAATTCAATCCCTGGGCCAAGAAGAAGATCCTCCGGACAAGGACAAAGCAACTCTCTCCAGTATTCTTGCCTTGGAAATTCCAAGGACAGAGGAGGTTGGCAGGCTACAGCCCATGGGGTCACAAAAGAGTCGGATACGACTGAGCACAGCACGAACAGACACAGAGTGAGCTAATGAAAAGATTCAGAGAATAAAAACAAGAGATCCTGGGAGCTGAACCTTTGTCTGAGGATCCAACAAGCTGTCTAGAGCAAGCAGAATTTAGCTCACCACTCTTGGTGAAGCTGGATGGAAGGGCTGGATGGGTTTTTGTGACTGGCTTAGTTTTGAGCTGGCCACACAGAAGGAATTTCATAGATAGGTCTTTCGCTGAGACATGTTGTAAACAGGAGGATGCTGGAAATATTTTGGACAGCTAGTACAACAGAGTCTGAAGTGCTGTTTCCAGTTGACAAAGGTTGAGGTTCTGTTTGAACACAGCTTAACCATGAACTAGATATGTTACATTAGACAAGCTAACTAAAATGCTTATGTCAATTTTTTTTCATGTGTGCGTATGTGCTAAGTTGCTTCAGATGTGTCTGACTCTTTGTGACCCTGTGGATCATAGCCCACCAGGTTCCTCAGTTCATGAGATTCTCCCGGTGAGAATACTGGAGTGGGTATTGCCATGCCCTGCTCCAGGGGATCTTCTTCACCCAGGGATGGAACCCTTGTCTCTTAAGTCTCCTGCACTGGCAGGAGGGTTCTCTACCCCTAGGATAACCCAGGAAATTTTTTTTCATGTGTAAATAGTCATAATTATGAAACCTCCTTCAAAGAAGACTTGAGTATTAAATGAATCTAAATATGAAAAAATCCTGGAACACTGGCACATCACATTTGCTAATTTCTACTATTACTACAATTATTTAAATCCTCTGGAGATTATGAAATTGTCTGTATTTGTGAAGGGAAGTGAGACAAAGTAATTATCCCATGTGATTTTATAGAAAAATGTATCAATAATTACACTAGTTTAGGAATTTTTCCCCTTGAGTTTGTCAAATAATTTAAGAAATGAACATTTTTATTAATATTCTATATTAAAGCTGTAATAGTCTTAAATTTGTTTCTAACATACTAAGTTTAGTATGAAAAATGGTGCTTTGTACATATAGCAAACATTTTATGATGTTTGGGGAATGAATGATGAAGAAATGGTCAAATAAATGTCAATCAATGAAAAAATTTTCTTTGATTATGTTGGTGAAATAGGGTCAACATCAAAAATGACAAATTTCCTTAAAAATTCTGCCCTAAAAACATAAATCTAACTGCCATATTAAAATGCATTTGTGATATATTTTAATTAAACAGTTTTAAAGAATTGGGCTTTTTCATATTCATTTTAAATAATTGCCAATTCTGAGCCAAAGGTTAATTCCCTAGACTCTAATAAAATGGAAACTTGCATTATAAGGAGATTTTTAGGAACTAAATCATAAATGAGAACTTTTTACTATATTTCTTTTATTCTTTCTTCCTTTACTGAAGTACAGTTGATTAATAATATTATATTATTTTCAGGTATTCAACATAGTATTTAAACAATTTTATAGCTTATATTCCATTTTATTACAAAATAATTGCTGTATTTTCCAGTGCAGTACAATATATCCTTTTTGCTTATTTATTTTATATAGTATTTTGTATCTCTTACTCCTATACCCCTGTCTTGCCCCTCCCACCTTCCCTCTTCCCACCATTTTTTATAATTAAGAGTCTGTATTGGTTTCATCATATACATTTATTTTATTTTTATATTCCACATTTAAGTGAAAAAATAGACTACTTGTATTAGTCTGAGTTGTTTCACTAAGTTTAATATCCTCCTGAGTTCGCCTACAGTGTTGCAAATGGTAGAATTCATCTTTTATTATGGCTGAGTAATATTCTCTGGATGTGTGTGTATATGTGTGTTTATGTTGTATCTTTTTCATACATCTACTCATCTGTTGGTCAAGTATATAGTTTTCTTATTTTGGCTATTGTAAATAATGCTGCTATGAACACTGGGACGTATATGTCATTTTACATTAATGTTTTTTTTTGTTTCTTCAAATATACCCAGGAACAGAATTGCTGGAACATACAATCTGCCTGCAATTCAGGAGACGCAGCCTCCATCCCTGAATCAGGAAGAACTCCTAGAGAAAGAGATGGCAAACCACTCCAGTATTCTCACCTGTAAAATCCCACAGACAGCAGAGTCCAGCCCAGCTACAGTCCATGGGGTTCAGCAAGTGGGACATGACTGAAGTGACTGAGCACAGCATATGGTAGTTCGATTTTTAGTTTTTTAAGGAAGCATCGTACTGTGGCACATAATGCTGATCTAGTTTGCATTCCCACCAACAGTGTAAAAGACTCCCTTTTCCCCACATCCTTGTGAGCACTTGTGGTCTTTCTGATGAAAGCCATTCAATAGGTATGATGGGCTATCTCATCATCATTTTGGGAAAGATGAGTATTAGCTCTTTTTTCATTTGCTTGGTAGAATTTGCCTGTGAAGCCATCTGGTCCTGGACTTTTGCTTGCTGGGAGTTTTTATTATTACAAATTCAATTTCACTTCTAGTGATTGGTCTGTTCTGATTGTCTCTTTCTTCCCAATTCAGTCTTGGTAAGTTGTATATTTCTAGAAATTTCTTCATTTCTTCTAGGTTGTCCAGGTTGTTAATATTATAGCTATTGTATTTTCCTATGATTCTTCGTGTCTATGTGATATTGGTGGTAATTTGTCCTATTTCATCTCTTATTTTGTTTATTTGGGTCCTCCCTCTTTTTAAATTTTTTCGATGAGCTTAGCTGAAGTTTATCCTTTTTTAATCTTTTCATAATATAGAGTGCATTTAAATATCATAAGTTCTTTGGACTCCCGGTGGTTACTGTACCCAGGTACTCATCATGGTACATAGAGCATGTATCACATGTAGTATGATCATGTTCACAAAGTTATTTCTTCTAGGAGTCTATGAACTTCCTGAGTTGTTGTTTTCTGATGGTAGTTTTTGTTTATAATTTTAATTTAGATATTTATCACTCTTTTCTTCCTGGCACTTATACAGCGCTCAATAATTGCTTATTTCATTAATTTGGCAAGAGAGGCTGCACTAACCAGTGCTATTCAATTACCCCTCCCCCATTTGCTTTTCCACTAACACAAAACTGAGAGACAGAACAGGCTGCATTCAGTAGAACTATAGGAAGCCATGCCCGGTGGAGTGGTGTATCAATAGAAATAGAGAGGTAGTGTGAATGTCAACTATGAAAATATTTCTTATTCCTTTTCCTTATGCTGCTGGCATCTGGGCCCCTGATGAAATGAACTGCTTCTCATTTGTGCCCTTATCTGCCTGATACTTTCATCTCTAGCCAGTCTAACTGGACCATCAGTCTTCTAATCAAGTTTCCTTTGGTTTTGACAAGATTACTGCCTCTCTCTCTTTTTTTTTTTTTTGGCAGCACCTTGATAGCTTTAAGACTTTAGTTCCTGGATCAGGGGTGGAACTGGGGCCCTCTGCTGTGAAAACTCAGAGTCCTAACCACTGGACCACCAGGAAATCACTTATTTGTTCTGCTTTTAAAGTCACTTACTCCTTCTTAACTATTTTATAATCTCCCTGCTCTTCAAAGCACATCACAAACACAAACACCTCTTTATGTAATTCCTTATAATGTCAGCAGAAAGTAACAGCACCATCTTTGAACTCTTAGAATACCTTGCATGTCTTTTAACAGATTTGACTTTTCACTATAAAAGCTTGAAATTATTGTGCTCATAGACTTTTATTCCTTCCTCAACGATAAAACCTGAAGATACAGTGAAATTCATTGGTGAATGGAAATGTTTATTGACTATGCTGCTGCTGCTAAGTCACTTCAGTCGTGTCCGACTCTGTGCGACCCCATAGACAGCAGCCCACCAGGCTCCCCCGTCCCTGGGATTCTCCAGGCAAGAACACTGGAGTGGGTTGCCATTTCCTTCTCCAATGCATGAAAGTGAAAAATGAAAGTGAAGTTGCTCAGTCATGTCTGACTCTTAGCGACCCCAAGGACTGCAGCCTACCAGGCTCCTTTGTCCGTGGGATTTTCCAGGCAAGAGTACTGGAGTGGGTTGCCATTATTGACTATACTCAACATGAAAAAGAATTCACAAACTTAATATAATTTATCTGTGCTTCCCAAATGAATAATTCACTTCAAGTTTTCAATTTCTTTAAATCTATTTAGAATTAGGGAACTGTTAAAATATTAACTACTGGACCCACTTACTTTGGAATGTAGACCACTGGAAAAGTAAAATGTGCAATTACTAATCATGAGAAATGGCAGGGAAGAGAAGAGGCAACCAAGAGAGTGGCACACAAGGCTAATTCAGATTTGAATAGAACAAAGTCTTCTCTGGGGAAAGAAGAAACATTCCAGCTGAGATCCAAAGGCTGATTACAAGTCAAATAGGTAAAGAATTTGCTTGCCAAGCAGGAGAGCTGACAGAGATCCCTGGGTCAGGAAGATCCCCTAGAGAAGGAAATGGCAACTCAATCCAGTATTCTTGCCTGGAAAATCCCATGGACAGAGGAGCCTGGTGGACTACAGCCCATGGGGTCACAAGAGTGAGATGGAACTTAGCAGCTAAACAACTACAAGAAGAAGTCACAGGGTGAAAGACAATCCATTTTTTTTTGGTTACATAGCAATGAATAATTAAATAAGAGCCTATACTATGAGAAGTTATTCTTTCTTATTAAGACAGAACATAGTCCAACACATTTTGACAGATTTTCCCCAGTGCCATAGCAATATTCATAGCAGATTAGCAATATAGAGTGGTTTTCAATAAAATGTCAACACTTCTCATTACGGTGTGTTTAACAATGAAATCTCACTCAAGGAAAATATTGTGACTTAGCTCTCTAAGGTAAATATTATGAAATGAGATCTAATGGTGGTTGCTGAATGAAAGTACGTCGGCGTCATATTTTTATTCTGCTAGGAAGCTTCCTTGGAACTGCATTTAACTATCAATTTTCAATCTTAAGAATTGATGTGTAACTGATAGTTTTCATTAGTGTTCTTACATGATAATTTGATTACAATGACATCATTATTTGACATCTCTGTGAACATTGTGAAATCTTCCTAATAATAATGAATAAAAAGGAAATGACTATGAATTTCCAAGAATTTAATCTGTTGAAATTCCTCTATGAGAAGGAGGAGGAGAAGGAAATTCATTTTGGAAAAATAGGTGCATTTGAATAATTTTTACAAGTACTTAATATGGCACATGATTAAACAAAAAGAATATGATTTAGACTCAAGGTTTCTTTTTATGCAAACTTAATCAAAGCAATTCTGCAAAACTCATAAAAATAATAAAGTAACATAAAGTAAAACTGAGCATTGTAAATGACATTCTTTGGGAACTAAAATCTATAACTTAAAAGTGAGCAATTACAAGGGATGAAATTTAAAAGACAATAAGAGCTCCCAATATCCCGTAGGACTAGGTGTGGTGGTGTGAGGTGTTAGCTGCTCATACGTTTTTAACTGTTTGCAATCCCCTGGACTGTAGCCTGCCAGGCTCCTCTGTCCATGGAATACTCCAGGCAAGAATACTGGAGTGTGTTGCTATCCCTTCTCCAGGGATCTTCTCTGGGGAAGACCAGAGACTGAACCCTGGTCCCCAGTCCTGCAGGCAGACTCTTTACCATCTGAGCCACCAGGGAAGCCCCAGGAGCAGGTGTACTACAGTCATTTCTCCAGGTCTGGGGTTGCTGGGTCACAGGATTGTGTGTGTTCAGCTGTACAACAAACACATTTTTCAAAGTGGTGGTGCCAAAGGGCTTTCCCTCTAGCTGTGGGAAAAGTTTCTTTCTCTCCATATTCTTTCCAAAACCTGATAATGTCCAGTTTTGTAATTTTTGCTAATCTGGTTGGTAGGAAATTGCATCTTAATCTATATTTAATATGCATTAACTAGATTACTCATAAGACTAAGCTTGTTTTTATATATTTGTTGGCTACTTGTGTTTCTTCTCTGAAACAATTATTCTTTTTTTTAAAAAAAGTTTTTATTTTGTATTGATACATAGCCGATTAACAATGTTGTGATACTCTCAGGTGAACAACAAAGGGACTCAGGCATACATATACATGTATCCATTCTCCCCAAAACTCCCCTCCCATCCAGGCTGCCACATGACATTGAACAGAGTTCCCTGTGCTATATAGTAGGACCTTCTTGGTTATCCATTTTATTTACAGCAGTGTGCATATCCATCCCAAACTCCCTCTCTTCCATCCATTTTCCCCCCAACAACCATAATAAGTACATTCTCTGTGAGTCTGGAAATGACTTTTCTTGAACAACCTATTTAATATAAGGAATTTTTCTTCATGCTTTGTAGCACTTTTTGTTTTTTACTCTATTCTGATTACTAATCTTATGAAACCTCTATATATACTATATTTATACTTATGAAACCTCTATACATTCTATGTGTTACAAATACTGTCTCAGGGCCTATCTTGTTTTATTACTTTTGGTGTATTTGATGATAAAAAACCATTTTATTTACTTTGGATATGATTAACTTATTCAATCTTTTACATATTTCAACTTTGCTTTTATGTGTCTTATTGAAAAGATTCTTCCCTACCAAGCTATTTTCTGACATATTTTTCTGAAATTTAACAGCTTAATGTTTATTTTAATCATCTTTAATTTATTTTTGTATATAGAATGAGGTAGGAATCTATTTGTATTTTATTTATTTATACATTATATTTGTATTTTATTTATTTGTACATTGTATTTGTATTTTATTTAACATAGGTAGCCAATTATCTCAGTTTATTGAAAGCCCATTTTTCCCCCCAAAGGATTATATCTGGCTCATTTAAATATATATGTGGTCTGTTATTCCCCTCTCCCGACCCTATTTTACCCACTAAAGACATCACTCTTTCTCTTCAATGCGATGGGGAGACAGACTTTTCCTCTGTAACCGTCACCATGTAGGGCTTTCAATTCTGTCTTCTGACCCAGCATATTCAATCCAGCCCTTCAGATTTTAGTTTCCTGGGATCAGTGGGTATTCTCAGAATATTATCCCCTTTATTGACAGTTTAATCTTCAATTCATGTTCTCTACTTCCAAGCAGAATTTTTTTATTCTTAAGTTTTGAAAAATTGATGTTTTAAAATACCTTAAGTTTTCTTGGAGAATATTTTCCTGTAAAGAATACAAATTGTCAGAAACATTGAACACATCCTTCAATGTTGACTTTATATAAAACATTGATTGTTTAGTTGTTTTTTATGAAATGGATTATCATAGGGTATTAAATTAAAATCATATCTTATTTGAGTAAAACTTTGTGGTTAATCATTATATGGGAATTACATAAAATAAGAACTAATGTTAATTACTAAAGTATTTAGCCTGTTTCTTAGGATATAATTTTAGGACTTTGCTGAAGGATGATCACTGTGACACATATATCCATTATTACTAATAACAACATAATTAAAAAATTATTTTCCAAGATTCTAGGAGCCTTAGAAAAATATGCAAAATATCTCCTGAGTTATATTTTATAAGCTTTTGAAACAGCCATTGATAACCATAAATAAGGTATTTTGCAATAAACAAGAGAATGACTTTTGGCATTTTTAAAGATAATGTAAAATAAGTCTTAATTTTCCATTCTAGGGTTGTATAGTGTGTCAAATGTCCTGAATATTTATGCAAACACATAAATGTCCTCATTCAAGTCATCTGAGAAAGACTAAGAACAGTTTGATGACAAGAAAAAACAATGATCCCCAATCCAGCATATTGTCCAGGCCTCAAACTTATATCTGCAGGGCAAACAGGAGTCACAACTTAACATTATTCTATGAAGTAAATAAATAGCTTTTTTAAAAAGCAATTTAATATTCTGTAAAAAAATGTATTTGTCTATCCAGTGAAAGAAAAGAGAAAATTTGATAGTGTAGATTAATAGGGAAAGTAAAACTTGTACTTAGTGACTGGCTTGCTTTGCAAAGTGTAGGGGAACACAGCTGCTGGGGCTGTGTGGCCTGGGTTCAAATGAGACTCTTATTACTTCCCAGTTCTTTTATTTTCAAGCAAGTCATTGAACCACACCAATCTCAGTTTTGTCATCTGTAAAACAGGAACAATTTCATATACTCTCTCTTTGAGATTTATCAAGAAAAGCTATGACAACCCTAGACAGTATTAAAAAGAAGAGACATCACTTTGCTGACAAATGTCCTTCTAGTCAAAGGTATAGTTCTTCCAGTAGTCATGTACAGATGTGAGTTTGACCATAAAGGTGGCAGAGCACTGAAAAAATGATGCTTTCAAACTGTAGTGCTGGAGAAGACTCTTGAGAGTTCCTTGGACTTCAAGGAGACCAAGAAATCAAAGATGACACAAATAGATGGAGAAATATGCCATGTTCATGGATTGGAAGAATCAATATAGTGAAAATGAGTATACTATCCAAAGCAATCTATAGATTCAATGGAATCCCTATCAGGCAACCAACGGTATTTTTAAGAGAACTAGAACAAATAATTTCACAGTTTGTATGGAAATACAAAAAAACCTCAGATTGCCAAGGGAATCTTGAGAAAGAAGAATGGAACTGGAAGAATCAACCTGCCTGACTTCAGGCTATACTACAAAGCAACAGTCATCAAGACAGTATGGTACTGGCACAAAGACAAAAACATAGATCAGTGGAACAAAATAGAAAGCCCAGAGATAAATCTGTGCACCTATGGACATCTTATCTTTGACAAAGGAGGCAAGAATGTACAATGGAAAAAAGACAACCTCTTTAACAAGTGGTGCTGGGAAAACTGGTCAACCACTTATAAAAGAATGAAACAAGAACACTTTTTAACACCATACACAAAAATAAACTCAAAATTGATTAAAGATCTAAATGTAAGACCAGAAACTATAAAACTCCTAGAGGAAAACATAGACAAAACACTCTCTGACATAAATCATAGCAGGATCCTCTATGACCCACCTCCCAGAGTAATGGAAATAAAAACAAAAATAAACAAATGGAACCTAATTAAACTTAAAAGCTTTTGCACAACAAAGGAAACTATAAGCAAGGTGAAAAGACAGGCTTCAGAGTGGGAGAAAATAATAGCAAATGAAGCAACTAACAAAGAATGAATCTCAAAAATATACAAGGAACTCCTGTAACTCGATTCCAGAAAAATAAATGACCCAATCAAAAAATGGGTCAAAGAACTAAACAGATATTTCTCCAAAGAAAACATACCAAACACATGAAAAGATGCTCAACATCACTTATTATCAGAGAAACGCAAATCAAAATCACAATGAGGTACCGTCTCATGTCAGTCAGAATGGTTGCTATCCAAAAGTCTACAAGCAATAAATGCTGGAGAGGGTGCAGAGAAAAGGAAACCCTCTTGCACAGTTGGGAATGCAAACTAGTATAGCCACTATGGAGAACAGTGTGGAGATTCCTTTAAAAACTGGAAATAGAACTCCCATATGACCCAGCAATCCCACTGCTGGGCGTACACACCAAGGAAACCAGAACTGAAAGAGACACGTGTACCCCAATGTTCATTGCAGCACTGTTTACAATAGCCAGGACATGGAAGCAACCGAGATGTCCATCGGCAGATGAATGCATAAGAAAGTTGTGGTACATATACACAATGGAATATTACTCATCCTCATCTATTAAAAAGAATGCATTTGAATCAGTTCTAATGAGGTGGATGAAACCAGAGTAAGTCAGAAAGAAAAACACCAATACAGTATACTAACACATGTATATGGGACCTAGAAAGATGGTAATGATGACCCTATATGTGAGACAGCAAAAGAGACACAGATGTAAAGACTTTTGGACTCTGTGGGAGAAGGCAAAGGTGGGATGATCTGAGAGAATAGCATTGAAATATGTATATTATCATATATGAAATAGATTGCCAGTCCAAATTTGATGTATGAGACAGAGTGCTCAGGGCTGGTGCACTGGGATGACCCTGGGGGATGGGATAGGGAGGGAGGTGGGAGGGGGCTTCAAGATGGGGAACACATGTATACCCATGGCTGATTCATGTCAATGTATGGCAAAAATCACCATAATATTGTAAAATAATTACCTTCCAATAAAATCAATTTAAAAAAAAGACCAGTCAATCCTAAAGGAAGCCAACCCTGAATAATCATTGGAAGGACTGATGCTGAAGCTGAAGCTGAAGCTCCACTACTTTGACCACTTGATGAGAAGAGCAATCTCACTGGAAAAGACCCTGATGCTAGGAAAGATTGACGGCTGGAGGAGAAGGGAACAACAGAGGATGAGATGGTTGGATGGAATCACTGACTCAATGGACATGAGTTTGATCAAACTCTGGGAGATAGTGGACAAGAGAGCCTCATGTGCTGCAGTTCATAGGGTCACAGAGTCCAGACATGAGTTAGTGATGATGAAACAACAACAACAAACAAGTCATCATTATGAATCACTTTGTAACAATACCTGGTATTTCTATCAGAATCAAATGTAGAAAAACACAACATGGGTTTCAAAAGCAAAGACATCTCATTTACAGAAGCTTCCTAGAGACCATGAGTTCCATAGGATTGCTGAGAGAGGGGAAATGGACAGTCTCATTTTTACAATTAATTGAAGCTTTTGGAGGTGGGAGGAATTGGGATATTGGGACGGACACATACACACTATTGATACTATGTATGAAATAGATGACTAATGAGAACCTACTGTGTAACTCGGGGACTCTACTCAATGCTCTGTGGTGACAGGAATGGGAAGGAAATCCAAAAGGAGAGGAGACAGGAGACGTGCATATGTGCAGCTGATTCATTCTGTTGTACAGCAGAAACTAATGCAACACTGTAAAGCAACTATGGTAAAAATAATTTCTAAACATGAATGAAAACTCCTGAAAATTAGGCAGATGCTTCCCTGGGATCTCAGCTGGTAAAGAATCCTCCTGCAATGCAGGAGACCTGGGTTCGATTCCTGGGTTGGGAATATCCCCTGGAGGAGGGCATGGCAACCCACTCCAGTTTTCTTGCCTAGAGAATTCCCAGGCAAGAATGGGACAGAGGAGCCTGGCAGGCTACCGTCCATAAGGTCGCAAAGAGTTGGACACAACTGAGAGACTACACACAGCACAGCTCAGTCATGTTGCCTTAGAAAAGAAAAAATGATTAAACCATATATATTTCTTACTGTTCTCTCCCAACATCACAGCTGGAACAAAGAAAATCCTATTATATAACATTCTAATTTACACCTTTTAAAACAAAATTTTAAAAGCCACAACTGACTGAGACAAGGAAGATTGTATATTTTTGAAATACTTTTAAAGCCTAGGGCTTTTTTTCCCCCCTCACCTAGTGAAGCAAAACCATTTTAAAGTATGCTATTTGAAGAGCATTTTATGTAATAAATCCTGAACGGCACCATTAAGGTTCTGAATGCCAAATAATTCTTCACTTTCAGTTACCCACACCAATCAGAGGTAGGAAGTCGATCCCCAATTCTATTTCCCTAACAGTGGGAGAGAAGCAATTGGTGATGCTTTGTATCACTTAGAAGATGAACTTTAATTGTTTACAGGTTTCACATCACTTTGAATGTTTTTAGACTCTTGTCTAAAACAAGGTTAAGTCTAGATAAAGTGAGTCTGCTCATAATGTGAGTTTTAAGAGAAAAAGGAAGACAAAAGACATCCTAGTCATGTATGTGACACTTTGTTTAAAGATGTTGGTTCTTACAATATTGGCTACTACTCTTTTCACTCCAGGTACTCCAGGTATAGCTACATGTTGGATGAATTTTTTTTTACTGGAAGATAGTTGCTTTCCAATGTTGTGTTGGTTTCTGCAGCACAATAATGCAGTCAACCATAAGTATGGATATGCCCTCCCTCTAGAGCCTCTCTCTGGCCCCCCATCTCACCCCTCTAGGTCATCACAGAGCACCGGGCTGAGCTCCCTGCACTATACAGCGGGTTCCCACTAGTTATCTGTTTTACACATGATAGTGTATACATGTCACTGTTACTCTCCCAGTTTGTTTTAGCCTCCCCTCCCACCGCTGTGTCCACAAATCCACTCTACATCTGTATCTCTATTCCTGTCCTGCCAATAGGTTCATCAGTAGCATTTGACTAGATTCTATACATATGTGTTAATATGAATTAATCAATACATGAGTCATTATCTAATTCCAGGGAAATAAAATTAGAAAAAATACCTGGTTCTTCTTGCATCAAAAATTAAATTAAAATACATGCAATTAAATACACCACTCTTGTGCCTCTGAGCATCATCCCTCCAGAACACTGCAAACATAGGGTGTGTTTACATGATGACAGGACACTACCCGACAGGAGAGCAGGTTGCTGTAAGGGACACTTACAGAAATTAAACAAGTTTTTGTTGATGAAAATCTTAATAAACATAAAAATGGGGGAAAATCATCTTCCAGAATCCCCATGGCAACCAATAAAGCACTAAAACACCACTTCTTGGGTATTTAGGAGATTTATGCATCCCAGAGTTTTTTCCAAAAATGAACTTACTGATTTCCATGGTGGTCCAGTGGTTAAGATTTCACCTTCCAATGCACGGGGTGTGAATTCAATCCCTGATTGGGTACCTAAGATCCCATAAGTCTCATAGTCAAAAAACAAAACATGAAACAAATACTATTGTAACAAAGTTAATAAAGACTATTAAAAAATGACTGCAACTTCCAGAAGGGGGCTAAAACTTCAATGCTTTATAGAAATCTTTAGTTAATACATCAACAGATATTAGTTCACCAGACAAATATGTGTATAAATCACATTTACGGAAGAGAAATGTACATATGCACATATTTGAAAGTGGCGAATGGTAAAATCCCCTCTCCTTCCCTTAATTTAGGGTAACAAACTGAAATTCTCAGAGGCTAAGTAGTAACAAGAAGATGGCACAAGGCAGGTGTCTGAAATGTAGTCATGTCAGCTGTGTTCGACTCTGTAACCCTGTGAACTGTAGCCCACCAGATTCCTCTGTCCATGGGATTCTCCAGGCAAGAATACTGGAGTGGGTTGCCATTTCCTCCTTCTAAAGATCTTCCGCACCCAAGGATCAAACCTGTAGGTCTCCTGCATCTCCTGCATTGCAGACAGATTCTTCTACCACTGAACCACTGGGGAAGACCCATCTAAGGATCAAGTCCTCAACATTTAGCTGAAAGATGTCCAGGAATTAATTCAGTGAAGTCTCTTTCATGCCCACATGCTCCCGGTGGAATAAAGGAATGCTGAACCTGACATGGCCCTTATTCCTCACCCAAGCAGACCGAAGTCAGAAGAAGTTAAATAATGTCTCAGCCTCAAAACAGAGTGTGAATTACAGAAACTCTGATGCCATCATTCACAACCTGAGATCTTGTACCTACCATGTGGCTGACAAACCAGGTATTAGAAATTTACTTAGTCAATAAGAAAAAGAATCACTTGCTTATCGAGGTGGGTGGACTCCCCCTTTTTAGTGAAGCTTATTTGAGTTGGGTTTCTGTCACCCTCAAACAAGTCACAGTAAGAAGTAATAATCAGAAAATGATCTACTGTGGGATAGACCAAAATATCACCCCAAATATAAAAATGGTTTAAGTTAAAAAATCACATAAAATCGATAAAAACATCAGCATAGGTTTGAGCAGTCTGACTTGCCATGCAGAAGGACTTAGTTCAGGAACAGTAAATGCGAAGATTGGAGTGCAAATGTAGGACCGTGTTACAGTTTTGACTAAATGGTGCATTTCTGCAATGTGTGATGTGGGTACTGGCCTTATTATAAAGAGCTAGAAATGATCTGATGAGTGAGTTCCCAGGGACCAAAATGCCCAGACAGTGAAATGCCAGCTGCAGAAATATTTCAGAAGGCTATGTCTGTGGGTGGAAAACTGATACATGCACTTCCCAAAGGATAAATACAAGGAAATGTCTTTAAGAGAAAGTTGTTCAATCTCTAAGAGTGTAAATAACCTATGAATCATTTTTTGCAGCCATCAGCCCAGCAAGCTTCACAGGGAAAGGTTTTCAAACCACCTCACAGTGTTACCTGGGCATAAATCCAAGTTACACAACGGGGACTGAGTAAAAACTCTGGAGGAAGATGGTTACAACTCCTCATGGCTGGGCGTCTCCCAGAATAAAATTGCAGATAAATTGCTCCTTGAAGTGTAATTATAGTACTGGTCCAAAGTTTGACTACAAATCTCATTGGGAGTGCTTGGAAATATCAACAGAAAATGTTGCATGCTTTTAAAAATGTATTTCCCATCATCCATACTATTTTTATTACTGTTGTTTAGATGCTGAGTCATGTCCAACTCTCTGTGACCCCATGGACTATAGCCCACCAGGCTCCTCTGTCCATGGATTTCCCAGGCAAGAATGCTAGAGTAGGTTGCCATTTCCTTCTCTAGGTGAATCTTCCCAATCCAGGGACCAATCCCATTGGAAGGTAGATTCTTTACCACTGAGACTCCAGGGAAGCCCCCATTCTTCTCTAGTATTTATTATAAAATTTGAAATTATCCATGCATAAATTAAAAGCATAATAGAAAGCATTTAAATTTCCATTAAATAATTTGGACCATGTTGACTACCACTACTGAAATAAAAGTATTATTGTACAGTTGCATTTTCTTTAGAAATCTGTTTAATATTAGATTTATTTGAGCTGTTAATTTTTAGGCAATTTCAAATAGCTAATATGTTTATGCTCTTTCAAAGGTGTTAACCTCATATGGACTAGTGGTCTGCAAAATGCCATTTCAAATGATAGCATCACTTTATATTTAACAATATAAAATAACCTCATCTAAATTTGGGGAAGTCATTGGATATTTTTCGAAGGCTTAAGGAGTGGAAAATAGTGGCAAGAAGACATTGTTAAGATGAAGTAGATAAATACTTTTTCATCCCGAAAGACCCACAATTGGTTTGTTAAACTTTGAGCCACAGTGTATCCCTATGCCTGAATACAAAGCCCTGAAAATAGGAATTTTCCATTAAACTTTTATCATGGCCGTGAGGGGAGGATCAGTCTACACTGATGGTGATGTAAACTTTCCTCTACTCCATAGACATGATAAATAATATTGGAACAAAGTGAGTTGGGATACTTAGAATTCACTGTAGCAAAGAGAATCGGAACAACAGAAGCACTCTCACTGATGAAATTGGAATTTTTTTTTAATTAACACTTCTAATTAGAATTTAACATCTCACTAGCTTCGTATGGGATTTTTCGCTTCCCTAACCTCACGGAAACATATCTGTTGGCTCTAAACAGGCAGTCACTTACCATGCACCACTTGAGGATTTCAATTAAACTCAAATCCCCCCAACTTTGGTTTGTGCATTTGCCTTTTCACTCCTGCTGCCTCCTTCCTGTCTGAACCTACTCACTAAAGCCCTCTCCACAGGTAGTTGCGATGTTACCTCCAACCTGTCTCCTCCAGGATCCTGTTTTTCTCCTTTCTTAAGAGAAGAATTTTGTAAATGTTTCTGTGACTATTAAGGGTAATAACTGGTACCAGGAATTAGATGAGTTAAGCCCCCCATCACGCTGTTCCAGTGCCCAGAGACGTGACGGGGTCTACATTCAGTGAGGGAAGGTGTGAGCTGACTTGAATCAGCGGCTCTCAGCAAAGCCTATAAACAACTGTTGTCACTACCATCTCACCCTGGCTGACACCAGAAATGCAGGCAGTTCAGGCATGTCTGCCAAAACCACAGCTCACTGTAACTTCAAAATCTTATCAATAACAATAAAAATGAGGCTACTGGGGCTTCCTTGGTGCCTCAGCACTAAAGAATATACCTGCCAATGCAGGAGACATGGGTTTGATCCCTGGGTCAGAAATATTCCTGGAGGAGAAATGGCAACACACTCCAATAATCTTGCCTGGAGAATTCCATGGACAGAAGAGCCTGGCAGTCTGCAGAGTCAGACAAGTTCGAAGCTACTTAGCAGGCACATATGCAGTGATCTTTAGTTCTAGGGAATAAATGCACTTTAATGTCATCTAGATAACTTCAGAGCATCCTCAACCAGACATGTCTTGAAAATTCTACTGAATATTTACAAGAGGGGTGAGTTTATTCTAAAGCACCTCAGTCAGAACTGAAAATCTGGCTGATGCAGCATTTCCACAAGTCCAGATTAGATTCTGAGGATGGTGAAAAGTCATCCATGTACCAGCAAGGGTCTATGAAAAGTCATCCAGTCTCCTGTTCTTTTCAATCTAGGAAATAGTAGAAGAATCCCCTAGAAAACAAATAAAAAATAACTCTGTTGAATATGATAGGTGTTAGTACTCCCAGACCCCTGAAATCCCCAGACAGCTGACCCTGAATCCAACAATTTTTCAGAGGGCAACCTTCTCTAATGGTTAAAAAAGAAAAAAGAATCTCACCACTAGACATTCATAATTTAACTTTTATCTTCCTAGATGGCTAAGTGGTAAAGGATCCTTCTGTCAATGTAGGAAAGGTTCGATGCAGGTTCGATCTCTGGGTTGGGAAGATCCCCTGGAGGAGGAAATGGCAACCCACTCCAGCATCCTTGCCTGGGGAATCCCATGGACAGAGGAGCCTGGAGGGCCACAGCGCAGGGGATTGCAAAGAGCTGGACATGACTGAGCAACTTGGCATGCACACATCTTTCCTTAAAAAGTAATCTAATCCCAGAAGAAGTGGGTAACATTTTCAGCCACATTTAAACTTGATGTAAATGAACTTGCCAAAATATTTTATAGCACGTGTTTAAGAAAAAGGGAAAATGTTGGTGCAGAATTAGAAAATGTGACCCTTTAGAGGCTGGGAACCTTCTGAGATGGGGAAAGGGAGAGAGAGAGAGAATTCACCCCTATTGTTACTCAGGTTCCTCTGTCTCAGCCAAGCCACTGTCTTTACACTGCCTGTGAAGGTGGCAAGAGCTTTAGCAAGAGATGAGGTTGAATGGGGATGTCACAGCCCTGCCACCGACAAGTAGCTCTGAGAGCATGGGAGATTTTTAACATAATAATTATAGCATAATCACTTAAACATAATAATTATAACATCTTTTATGTAAGGTCTTTCTTCCATGGAGACTTGCCAACATTCATCAACATCAAAAGTATTTATTTAGCATCCACATGTGTATAGTTCTGCTGAGTGCGACATTTTTCCTTGATAATTTTTATAACATCTTAAGTGGGTAAAGAAAAGTGGGAGGAGGAGGAGCAAGTTTAGGGAGGAGAAGGTTGAAGAAAAGTCTTGGCTATTTTAAAATGACTCTCAGTAACTTTCAAGAACAGAGAGATAGAGAGACCCTGAGAAAGACTTCCCTAACAGAGAATCAAATAAAACAGTCACTCTAAGCCATATTTCTATTTTTCCAGAAAGATCACTAAATAATTACATTGGGGAAGCCCAAGAATGCCGAGTAAATCCCTACTATCAAGTATCTTATAAGCTGTGAGATGAGTGTTTTAACTAAACATGTCTATATTTCACCCAAACTTCTAAGCATTTTAATGAAATCTGACAAAAGTAAGAGCTCTCTGGGTTGGTGTTATTAAATGTTATCTTTGCTAATTTCCCTAGGTTGGCAAAGCCTTGCCAATTCCAGAGACGCGTTTAGATCTAAACGAGTTTTGTGTGAAACACTTAAACATTTTTGATGCAGACGTACATGAAAAACACATTCAGCCAATTCAAGGCAAGTAGGTTGTGGAATTATATAGATCTCGAATTATTTCCACAATTATTTTCACACTACAGCTCACACATATGTTGAAAAGTCTATTGTAGGATATACAGTATTTTGAAAATTCCATAAGGACTGGAAAATAAAGTGTAGATATTTTGTAAAATACTTAACCAAATGGTTCACACAAATATAGAAGCAAACTGTGCACTTGGAGATTTCCTTTTAGGCCCTCTTCACTTGCATTTAACATATGTGTCCTACTTTTTTAAAATACCGAAAATATTTGCAAGTATGTTTATTGAAATGTTTCTAAATTCTTTGCAGTAGTCATCCATTTACATCCATACATAGTTCCTACGGCTTTCTGTGGGCATGGTGAGTGTGGGGTGGAAAAACTTGGATAATTATATCTTATGAGTTTGTAACATTTTAAATTTCCAAAGGAAAATTAGACCCATAAATTTTTTTTTGAGATGTGCAGCTGAGAAATACTTTTTTAAATCGCTAATTTCGCTGAAGATTAACACATTCGGTTCTGCCAAAAATCTGCCTCTTCCCATCCTTTATCGTCTGTGCCAGCCACTCTCTTCTCTTTCCCTGTTTCTTTGATCTTTTCTAGATTGAAAAGAAAATCTCCTTATTCCTCTGAAAAGAATATAAGGGAAGTTCATCATCTCTGCTCTTTCAAAAATCACTTTTCTTAAATTGTTGAGAGAACAGAGATTACTTGAAGAATCATTAAATCAAGAGCAAAGAATACAATAAAGCAGTTCAAGTATGTATTTAATCTATTTGTGCCCCATGTCAAAGAAAATCAGTTTATAAAATCCAGAATCTTAAAAATATATATTCCGAGTTGATTTTCCTTCTGAAAAGGAAACTATTTGTTTAAAATTAACCCGCGTCTCAAAAATAGAGTTCAGTTTATTAAAAAAGGTATTTATGTCTTGTGATGTATACATATGTTATAAGATATGGCGATAATGTGTAACACAACTGCTTATAATAAAACAAGTTGTATTAATAAAAGTTGTTATTTTCTAAAGAATGTTATTTCATGTTGATTTTCTTTGGAAGTAAAATATGTATGAGATAAACACATTCTATGGCATATCAGAGTCTGTTGCAAACTGAGAATGACAATCAAGAAAATCATTTTTATATTAGCTTGGGTCATATGACATGATTTATTACCCATGCAATGTCACATTGAGCTATCTTATGGAATATATATATAGATATATGATATATGATATATGCACACACTGTATAAGATAGACTAAGATAGACTTTATATATTGCCTGGACCACCCCATTAGGGGTGGGATGCAGAGATGGATGGCAGAGTGGAAACAAACAGTCCACAGTGAAAATATTGTCAACGATAAGCCCCATATGGACCATCGAGAAGTAATTGCATTTGATACACATTTTCAGCTAGGGCTTTAAATAATTCCCGGGTGACTTCAACCCATATTAAAACTTCCCTTGAATTGTAGATTTCTCTAAAATAATATCTTTTTTTTATCCTTGATGATAATGTATTAGAGTTCAGCCATTTAAAATAATAACATGATGGCAAAGTTTATCACTAAATTCTGTTTTTAATTATAGTCCCAGCAAAATTAATCTTTAACTTCTCCAGAGGGAGTATGGCCTAAAGCATTGATTATTTGACTTTAACAGCATAAAAACATTTCACTTGAGAGTCAAAGTGCCTGTGAACACCTACCTCATAATTCCCCCTTTCACTGGAGATAAATTATAAACTCACGCATATAATAAAGAAGCGACGAGCACGCTGTTGTTTATTTCAGTACGCAGGCTGTATACAACAGCTCAGAGCAGATGAATTTCAGAACACGGCCTGAGTTTTTCTTTTTCTTTTGCTTCTCGCCCTCTGGATTCAAAATCTTGGACCTACACAGTTAACCTGGTTTGGATTCATCCCAAAGCATTGTCCTTGATTTAGATTTTTGGTGGATGTAGGATGGTGCCTCTATGTAAAATGTTTTCCTTTATCTTTTAAAAAACAAAATAGAGCTGCCAACATATAAAAATTAGAAGATTTTACCAAAAGTTGGTGTCTCAGTTTTACTTGAAAGTACAGGGATCTTACAAAACCCGCATTTCCTCCATACATTGTCATGAGGGGCACCCCTTGGTAGGAGGTCTGGTCGCTCAAATATGTTACTGTCAGTCCAGAGTTTGCATCTCTCACCTCCCCCTGCATTCTCGTCTGAACAACAGTCCTATCTTAATTTAGACAGAAGACAAGTGCATGACTTTAAATGCTTCCCTAGACTTTTCTCACATTAATTCAGCAGCTAACTGGTCAGAAGTCTTTAACAAAATTTGTTGGGAATATCCTTACAGTAAAGCTTGCCAAATTCTGTTCTATGCAAGATTGACATATATACACTATTGACACTATGTATTAAATAGATAACTAATGAGAACTTGCTGTAGATCCCTGGGAATTCTACTGAAGTAGAGTTAATGTCTAGTTAATGCTACTAAAGTTACTACTTAATGCTCTGTGGTGAGCTAAATGGGATGTGTGTGTGCTCAGTGGTGTCCAAATCTTTGTGACCCCACGGACTGTAGCCCACCAGGCTCCTCTGTCCATGGGATTCTCCCGGCAAGGATACTAGAGTGGGTTGCCATTTCCTACTCCCAGGGATCTTCCCAACCAGGGACTGAACCTGCATCTAAATGGGAAGGAAATCCAAAAAGAAAGGGATTTATGTATATATATAAATGATTCACTTTGCTGTATAGTAGAAAGAAACTAGCTCAACATTGTAAAGCAACTGTACTCCAATAAAAATTATTATATATTATACATATACACACACACATATAAATTCCCTAGGAACTAGACATTACAAAAATAAGAAGGGTTCTTGTTGTCAAATAACTTTTGGAGAAGCTGATTAAGCAAAGTCGAAAGAGTTTCCTCATGCAGAATTTCCTTGTGCCCTGGGTGTGGGTTGTGAATTATGAATAGACCATCTATAATGCAGCATTTTCCTACTTTATTTGATCATAGAATGTCCCTTTGATAGGCACACTGTTTGAAATATGGTGCTTGGAGGTTTGTGTCATTATACATGCATGTAGGAGCAGTTGTGCAGTTAAGCTTAACCCAAGCTTCAGTTGCACATGAAGTGTGTCTGAGGTCCAAACTTTGGGATTATCTGCCTTTAAATGGCATTCCTTGATTTGGCATTTTCCTCCACTGAAGAATTAAGGCAGCGTTTTGAAGGCGCTTTTAGAGAAAGAGGAAGTAGGTTGGGAGGACTACAGAATGGTCCCAAATCTGTGTGAGAAAGCTAGTGGGAAGCTGCCATATAGCACAGGGAACTCAGCTTGATGCTCTGTGATGACCTAGAGGAGTGGGATGGGGGGGGGTGGGAGGGAGGCTCCAGAGGGAGCGGATGTATGTAAACATATAGCTGATTCATAGCAGGAACTAATACAACATTGTGAAGCAATTATCCTCCAATTAAAAAAAAAGAAAGATAGTGGTCTTCTGAACACTCTGCGGACTTGGATCTGAGTCCGCAGAGTGAGGGGCAAATTCAGAACTTGAAATTATTTTCAAGAGGGACTCCATTAACCCTGAAGATAGCAACTGAAGTCTGTTCTGGTGCCTGGGGAAAAAGAACACAAGTTAAGGGGGATGCTTTTTTTCCATTCTGTCCTGGCCCCAGCCTCATTTCAGCTCAGGGCAGAGGGTGACAACCAGTTTACTCTTGCAACTAGATGGTCTACATGAGGGCCCCCCTAATGGGTGCCCTGCACACAGACCTGAGTGGGCACCCAGTGGGTGCTGGCAGCTGAGACAGTGATAAGTACCTTCTGCAGAGACTTCCTGACAGAACATCCACAAGAGGCTGGATCTAAAGTCATCAAAGAGCTGTCCAGACTCATACCGGATGGACTTCCTAGGCGGCGCAAGTGGTGAAGAAACTGCCTGCCAATGCAGGAGACATAATTGATGCAGGCTCAATCCCTGGGTTGGGAAGATCCCCTGGAGGAGGGCATGGCAACCCACTCCAGTATTCTTGCCTGGAGAATCCCATGGACAGAGGACCCTGGCGGGCTACACTCCATAGGGTCATACATAAGGTCACATATGAGACCCCCAATCCCAGAAGGAAGAGTAAATGTGGGGCTGCTAAGACCCTTCCTCAAGCAGTGAGCAAGGGTTTCTGAAATGTCTGTTTCTGCCATGTGACCCTTAAAATTTTCCTAAAGGCTGCAAATTCTCAGCAGTTTGGGGTTTTCTGTACTATGGGTAGTAAACCTTCTAATCTTCCTGATTACATGCAGACTATGGGAAAATTCTGCTACATTTTCCTTTCACATAGTAGATTCACATTTGACTCACAAAGCAATTTTCATAAGAATGGAAAAGAAAGAGGCATTTATTGAAAGTTGTGTTTATCTTGGTAGCTTTATTGTTTCTATATTCTTAGATGGCTTCTCTTATGATCTGACACACCGTACCTTTGTCTTCAGTATAAGATTGGGAGAAGGCATGAAGTATGCCAACTGCTCAGTGAGGATCCCGCCACCCAATCTGCTGGGCTTTAAATGATAAGACCCCATGCTGACTGTCAGCTCGCCCCTGCATGGTCCTGGGAGCAGTAGACATCCCAGGGGTTGAGCATTTGCATCCAGCAGCTGATATTTAGGCTCATGCATTAAAGAAGCAGTTGACGGAAAGGTCATAAATTCAGCCTCGCGAGGACTCTGAGCATGCAGAGCCCAAAGTGCGAGGGCTGATGGAATCTCTCCAGCTCCCCCCAGGGCTGCCCAGCACACACCAGTTGGAGGTCATGGATTGGCCTTTTTACGTGGCCTCCTAAAAGGGAACTTTGCTGTGAGCCAGTCGAGGTTTGCGTAATGAGACTAAATCATGGCAGGTCTGCAGCATTGCCACCGCCCAACTCACTAAAAGCTTTAACCATTGTCGCACTGTGTGTGTGAGAGTATGTGCAGGCAGCCCCAGGCCTCAAAGGGATTTCGGATGGCCTTGAAGGCTCTGCTTCCAGGACCTCTGTCTGGTGAAGCCTGGAAGTGGCGGAAACTTGCAGTTAGTGAATGAGGCTCTGTGCTTGTTCAGAGCTCACGAGTCTACAGTTCTTTATCTCTGCCAATCGAATGCCTCTGGACTTGAATTACAATCCTTCTCTAGGCCTCTAGCCTGTCTACTCTGTAGGTTTCAGACTTGCCAAGCCTCCACAGTTATGAGTCAATTCCTTAAAATAAGCCAATGTCTCTTTCTCTCTCTCTCTCTCCATGCACATGCATATGCGTGTGCGTGTGTGCATGCTAAGTTGCTCAGTTGTGTCCCACTTTTTACGACTTTAATACCATAGCCCAACAGGCTCCTCTGTCCATGGGATTCTCCAGGCAAGAATACTGGAGTGGGTTGCCATGCCTTGCTTCAGGGGATCTTCCTGACCTAGGAATCACACCCACATCTCTTAAGTCTCCTGCATTGGCAGGGGGATTCATTACTAGTAGCACCACCTGGGAAGCCTGTATATGCCTATACATACATACACACACACACACACACACACACACACACACACACACACACACACACACACATTCTGTTGGCTCTACTTTTCTGGAAAACCCTGACTAGTATACACTGATTTTACTCTTATTATCTTTAATAGGCACACGCTGTCAAGTATTTTTTTTCTTTTTCTCATTACAATTATGCGGGCCTTTATTTTACACCCAACTCTCATTTCTCTGGTTTACCCAGTACCTCTTGCCCCTCAGCTACCTGACCTATGACTTTAGCATCAGGAGGATCAGGAAACAGACATTGCCCTTGGCGACTATTGATCACTTCCACCACGTGCTTCCCTTGAATGTCCAGGGCCCTCATTCATCATGTCTCAAACCATCCATAGCAATACCAGGGGACACACAGCTCAATGCAGGGATGGGAGAAGAAATAAAGGTGACGTGATGGATAGGTGCCCCATAGATACTATTATTTTATGATAGTAAATGTGCAGTGGCTTTTTATTATAAACTAGCACAACTCTCATAAAAATAAATACTCTAAAAAATTGAAGCTGAGGAACTTTCTTGGTGGTCCAGCGGTTAAGACTTCACCCTCCAATGCAGAGGTGTGGGTCGATCCCTAGGCAGCTAGGGATCCTGCCTCATGGCCAGAAAACCAAAACATAAAATGGAAGCAATATTGTACCAAATTCATTATGTCTTAAAAAAAAGAAAAAAAGAAAAACCCTGAAACCAGTATCCTCAAGCATTATCTTTACAATAAAAAAAAAAGTCCTTGCAGATGCTTTTGCAGCTGGGGGGCCTGGCTGTAGCCTCCTCAGTTTTATTTTACTTTCTGCCTTTCAAGAAATGATGGTGACCTCATGTTTCACCACATGTTTGGGAAAGTGAGCCAATCCATTTGCTTGTGGCAAATTCAGCCAGCCTTTATCATAATTTGAGGTTCATTGATGGCATCACCGGTTCAATGGACATGAACTTGGGAGAACTCTGGGAGATGGTGAGGGACAAGGAGGCCTGGCGTGCTGCAGCCCATGGGGTCGCAAAGAGTCAAACATGACTGAGAGACTGAATGACAATATTAATTAATGCATTAATAGCTGGCATTCTGTTTGGTCATTCTGAAACAACTTATGACTGTTCTCCAGAAAGAAAGGCACTTATGAAATGGAGCAGGAGCCCATGGTCATTTCCTCCCCCACCATGTCCTCTGCCCACGTTGTGTCTGTGGAAAAACTTTACCCAAAGAATAAGTTTAATCAGAGAAGTGAGAAAATGCAGAAACAGGAAGGCAGTCCAGCAAGACAAAAGAACAATACTTTAGTCCCTAAGTGCAAAGTCAAAGACCTTTAGTTCCTCCTCAAGAGCTATAGGTAATATTCTGAGCCATGTCCTGTGAGCTGTCTTATAGGTACTGAAGCTCCCACCAGAGGGAAGAAGTTAACTACATAATGATAAGGCTGAACGAAATATTTGGCCAACCCAGACTTGAAAGGAAGAAGAGTCCAGTCTGGAGGCAAGATGACTGACCTAGAATGAAAGACACATAAGAGTGGGGTGGTCCAATAGCAGTGGGTGTTGAGGTAGTTCATCTTTATTGGTCTTGATATTTGTTTTCGTGTGTGCCTTGCAGAGTCACTCCAGTCATTCCTGACTCTTTGCCACCCTATGGACTGTAGCCCGCCTGGCTCTCCTGCCCATGTGGTTCTCCAGGCAAGAATACTGGAGAGGGTTGCCACGCCCTCCTGCAGGTGATCTTCCCAACTTAAGGATCAAACCTGCATCTCTTGTGTCTCCTGCACTGGCAAGTGAGTTCTTTACCACTAGCACCACCTGGGGAGCCTTGTTTCATACCGTAAACATAAAACAAGAATATCACCTGAAAACCAGGAGGCTGTTCAGGGACCTGGATTTGGAAAGGTAAAGGTGAGTCTTCAAGCCATTCCTAACTAAATGTCGCTTTTCTCATCACTCTCTAGAGCATGAGTTATTGTTATCACAGTTTATCCCTCAGAAATTACAGGTGCTGTGACTGTGAGTAGAAAGCAATGAAATTCAGTCTTTTGTTTTTAGCAACAATGCTCCATGTCTAGTATCACAATTATTTGCTCTACAGAAACTTGCCAAGTTCACCATTCCATTTTAGTCCAGAAAACATAAAGTGTACTAGGTACTAAGTGATGGAAAGGCTGAGAGGGAAAGGTTGGGTAACTCAGAGATTAGAAGCAAATCTGTAGAATTCTAAGAAAGGAACTCCCTCCACCCCATTTTGTCATTTCCTTTTGTAAAATACCTCTGCTTGTTAACATATTGAAGTTTTTTTTTAATTAAATAAATTTGATATGCAAGAACAACAACAAAAGAAGCAGATCTGAAGAGTGAAGGTCATAAGATGAGGCAGTGGCATTAACAGAATGCAGGACAGAGAGCTGGGACAACTAATAACAGTTACAGACTGTGATAAAGATATAATTGGGCTTCCCTGAGGGCTCAGAAGTAAATAATCTGCCTACCGAAGTAGGAGATTCAGGTTCATTCAGTCTCTGGGTCAGGAAGATCCCCTGGAGAAGGAAAAGGCAACCGACTCCATTCTTGCCTGAGAAATCCCATGGAGAGAGGAGCCTGGCAAGCTACAGTCCATGGGGTCGCAAAGAGTCAGAGATGACTGAGTGACAACAACAACAATGATATAATTATGTTTGGCCCTTTAAAGAGGAGACCTGTGGTTGATGAGTGCTCACCCAAGACAGAGATAGAGCAGTGAAGCAGGGATGACAAGGGCCAGCCTGGAATCACAGAGGAATCATCCAGTCATTGTTGGGACTATCAACTGGATCATGGGTGGCTACTTGACCAAAGGCTAGTTCAAGAAGAAAAGAAGCCACCTTCGGGGAATCTATGACAAGTAGAGAAGGAGAAATAGATAAGAAATCCTTCTTTTTCCTTCATGCTTCTGATGTCAGGCTAGATACATTGTGAGCAGAACTTACATATAAGCCAGCTTTCAAGGGACCCTGGGAAATCAAACAATAAGGACAGGATGTGAGTAAGACTTAGAAACAAAAGGTACATCAGTGGCATCTAAGTAGCTTAATTAAGAATAAGTCTCATCCAGAAAGCCAATTGCTATAATACCCTTTCTGCACAGAATTTGTAAGTGCTTAATATGCTTGCTTAACTCAATCCTGAGGACATTTCCTATTTCTATATGCTGGTGTGAGGTTATGGAGATTTTAGTGAAGATTAAAGATGACAATTATGTAAAGTATCTATCACAAGGCCTTTATTGAATAAGAATTCAATGAAGCTTATTATTCTTTTGCATTTTCACAGTTATCATGGATTTTCCATGTTCACTATTTTATCTTTAAATTATTACTTGAAATTTAACCATCTGACATTGACTTTATTAATATTTAGAGGGAATTGTCAAGAGTCCTATTACATTTTCTTTTTAACTCAATCACGTGACTCAGTTGAGATGCCATTTTTTTTCTGTGAAGGTGAGAGCCCCTTCTTCATGCTCCCAGTCATGCTGAAAAGTTAGGAATTTGCCTCTAAGTTGCCATGTTCAATTATTCCTTAGATATTGAAATATTAGTGGCAATAAAAGGTCAATTTTTTCACTTGCATTCTTCTCTTCCAAAAATTATGTAATTCCTGTTATAATAATAGGTATTATTCCATCATACATGGTAAATGTGTTTTTATTGTAATAATTGCAAGACAGCATATAAACATTTTGACTTTTCATGCATCGGCTTCCTTACAAAAATAAAATGATGCACCAGTGCCCTAGAATATCATGGTTTATAACAGACTCCTTTCTCAGGGGGAAGAAAGAATAAGTGCCAAGAAATAAAGAATTTACAAGATATGGTTTCAATAGCAACTGTTTACAAAATCTTGCAGTGATGCAGAAAAGTAGGCATATGCAAAATTTATTTTATTATAATCACAAAGACCCTGGACTGAGAGTATTGATATATGAGTAGAAATTTGGTCATAGACAATGATGTTTTGGTCAGGGTACAAGTGAGACTCAGTCGTGTCCAGCTCTTTGTCACCCCATGGTGACAGGGGTGACCTGTCACCCCTGGCTCCTCTGTCCATGGGATTATTCCAGCAAGAATACTGGAGTAGGTTGCCTTTCCCTTGTCCAGGGGATCTTCCTAACCCATGGGTCAAACTGGGGTATCCTGCATTGCAGGCAAATTCTTTGCCATCTGAGCTACCCAGGAAACCCTCAAGTGAGACTAAAGGGCTTTTAAGCAATGATGAGATCTAATATATTAATATTTTAACTTGGTTTCTGTGTGATGTCATGTCAGTTCCATTCAAAACTCCAGATTTTATTCAATAAATTATTTTCTATATGTAAAAATCTTCCAGTGAATTACTTAATTAACTAATTAATTGTATTAGGTATAAAAGTGAAAAGATTGTGCTACATGCTCAGCCAGCTTGGGACATTAGGAGGCAAATAGCGGTTGGATGGGAGACACAAACTTGACAGAGAGAGAGCAGAAGTTTATTGAGAAATGAGAACCTTGAAATGAGGCCCTTGAATTCTGCTTACTGGAATGACAGACTAAACAGATTCAGATCAAACCTGTTGCTGAAAGCAACTAGGAAAGTTGAGTAATAAATAAATTTGAAGACACAGAAAAAATATCAAAGCAGGAGAACTTCAGGGCCAGGCTCTGAGAGATGAACTTCCAGAGAGGTGACTGAGAACTTCCAGATGTTCAAGCTGGATTTAGAAAAGGCAGGAGAACCAGATATCAGATTGCCAACATCTGTTGGATCATAGAAAAAGCAAGAGAGTTCCAGAAAAACATCTATTTCTGCTTTATTGACTACACCAAAGTCTTTGGCTGCATGGATCACAACAAATTGTGGAAAATTCTTAATGAGATGGGAGTACCAGACCACCTTACCTGCCTCCTGAGAGATCTGTATGTGGGTCAAGAAGCAACAGTTAGAATCGGACATGGAACAACAGACTGGTTCCAAATTGGGAAAGGAGTACATCAAGGCTGTATATTGTCACCCTGCTTATTTAACTTATATGCTGAGTACATAATATGAAATGTTGGGCTGGATGAAGCACAAGCTGGAATCAAGATTGCTAGGAGAAATATCAATAACCTCAGATATGCAGATGACACCACCCTTATGGCAGAAAGAGAAGAACAAAAGAGCCTCTTGATGAAAGTGAAAGAGGAGAGTGAAAAAGTTGGCTTAAAGCTCAACATTCAGAAAACTAAGATCATGGCATCCAGTCCCATCACTTCATGGCAAGTAGATGGAGAAACAATGGAAACAGTGGCATGTTTTATTTTCTTGGGCTCCAAAATCACTGCAGATGGTGACTGCAGCCATAAGTTAAAAGACTTGCTTGCTCCTTGGAAGAAAAGCTATGACCAATCTAAGCAGCATATTAAAAAGCAGAGACATTACTTTGCTGATGAACGTCTGTCTAGTCAAGGCTATAGTTTTTCCAGTAGTCATGTATGGATGGGAGAATTGAACTATAAAGAAAGCTGAGCACTGAAGAATTGATGTTTTTTGAACTGTGGTGTTGTAGAAGGCAACACCTTGAGAGTCTCTTGGACTGCAAGGAGATCAAACCAGTCAATCCTAAAGGAAATCAGTCCTGAATACTTTTTGGAAGGACTGATACTGAAACTGAAACTCCAATACTTTGGCCACCTGATGCGAAGAACTGACTCATTGGAAAAAACCCTGATGGTTGGAAAGATTGAAGGCAGGAGGAGAAGGGGATGACAGAGGATGAAGTAGTTGAATGGCATCACCGACTTGATGGACATGAGTTTGAGCAAGCTACACGAGCTGGTGATGGAGAGGGAAGCCTGGAGTGTGCCCATCCGTGGGTTCACAAAGAATCAGACACGACTGAGCAACTGAACTGAACTGAACTGAGATGTGAAGGAGGCAGGCAGGGCAAGCCCTGAACCAGGGCTGCTGGGTTCCTCTGGATACTTGGTGCCTGAAAGCTATGACTGATGTTTGAGAAGGTCTTTAAACACAAGCACAGAGCCGAAGGGAAAGGAAATTGAGAGCAATGCCTGCCAGTGTGTGGTGCTTCTGAAAACACTGTAGGCTTTCAGTTGAAACCCCAGAGGTCTACTTCTCAGAGTAAAGCTAACCCAGAAAGTGACCAGCACGTACACTAAAGGAAGTCTGTCTGCCAATACCTTCTTGGATTAAACGTTCTGAAATTAAAACATTACCATATATGGGGAGTCTAGAAAAATGATATTGTTGTTTTGTTACTAAGTTATATTCAAATCTTTGCCACCCCAGGCACTGTAGCCCGTCAGGCTCCTCTGTCCACAGGATTCTCCAGGCAAGAATACTGGAGTGGGTTGCCATTTTCTCCTCCAGGGGAATCAACCTGTGTTTCCTGACCCAGGGGTTGACCTGTGTTTCCTGCACTGGCAGGTGAGTTCTTTACCATGAGCCACCAGGGAAGCCCCCAGAAAATGGTATCGATAAACCTGTTTGCAGGGCAGAAACAGAGGCACGGACATAGAGAAGGGATTTGTGGACACAGAACGAATTTGGAGATTTGGAATGACGTCTGTACACTGCCATGTACTAAATAGATAGCTAGTGCAGAGGTGCTGTAGCTCACAGAGACTCAGCCCTGCACTCTGTGATGACCTAGGGGGCGGGATGAGGGGGAGAGAGGCCCAGAGGGAGGGGATATACGTATACATGTGGCCGATTCACACTGTTGTACAGCAGAAACTGACACAAATTTGTAAAACAGTTACATTCTAATCAAAAAACACTTCATCTTCTAAAATTTTTCCTATAAAATCACGTTTTTTTCTAGCATATACATGTATTTTTAACATTTGGTCACACTTAAATTTCAGAAAATAAAAGCAATAGTGCCAATTTGTTTTTGTTGTTGTTTAGGTAAGTCATGTCTGACTCTACAACCCCATAGATTGTAGCCCTCCAGGCTTCTCTGTCTACGGGATTTCCCAGGCAAGAATACCGGAGAGGGTTACCATCTTCTTCTCCAGGGGATCTTCCTGACCCAGGGATCGAAACCAAGTCTCCTGCATTGGCAGGCAGATTGTTTACCACTGAGCTGCCAGAGAAGCCCTGCTAGTATCAATAGCATTTCATAAATTTATTAAGTAAACCTATTCAATGTGATGAGTTTACCTAGGGAACCTGCTATGTACTGGACTATGTGTCATTTCTCTGAAGCCTTGAAAAGGGACATGAATCAACTGAGAGTCATCTAAACTCTTGGGCCTGAACTTTGTTATCTTTATGAATTGATGCCTGAAGTGAATGAAACAGGCACAGACACCTTGCATTATCATGGGGCGCTAAATCATCAGGGTTGTCTGATCACCTGGAAGGCAAAAACAAATCTAAAGTGGCCTTGATGAATGGCAAATGGTTACACCAAAACATATTTAGTAAGAGGAGTAGAAGGTGGTATACGTAGGGGGAAAACACTACTAAAATCATGAGGCACTATCGTGCCGTCTAAAATGCACAGATTCTAAGTGAGTGTGGGGTATTCCCCTTGTGAGCAGTGATAAAAACAGTAATGGTAAACATACCAATGATGCTACTGGGCTCCTAAACTAAATGTTTGAGTCTTTGATTAATATCCCCTTTCTATACAACCTTCTTCTCATCTAAAGTGATAAATGCAGCTTAATATTCCCAATAGTATTGCTTAAAGAACACTGCTGTGTGTAACCCAGTAGAACTCCATGAGGCCCAAACAGGGCTTCTCCCACATCCTCTGCTTTAGCTCCTCTCTCTAGTACCTGTTCTTGTTCAGTCACTCAGTCATGTCCAACTCTTTGTGGCCCCATAGACTGCAACACACCAGGCTTCCCTGTCCTTCACTATCTCCCGGAGTTTGCTCAAATTTATGTCCATCGAGACAGTGATGCCGTCCAGCCATCTCATCCACTGTTGCCCCTTCTCCTCCTGCCTTCAATCTTTCCCAGCCTCAGGGTCTTTTCCAATGAGTCAGCTCGTCACATCAAGTGGTAAAAGTATTGGAACTTCAACTTCAACATCAGTTCTTCCAATGAATATTTGGGACTGATTTCCTTTAGGATGGACTGGTTGATCTTGCAGTCAAAGGGACTCTCAAGAATCTTCTCCAGCACTGCAGTTTGAAAGCATCAAATCTTTGGCACTCAGCCTTCTTTCTGGTCTAACTCAAGCACCTAGATAATAGTGTTTGTTGCACATCTCCTGAATTGTTTCTCAGATGAAAAAAAAGACCTCCACTCCACCAAATGGAAAATGTTAACTGCTTGACGAACATGAGCACACAGTCCCAGGCTTCCTGAAGGCTAGGACTGATGATGTTCACCCCTGTGACACCACCCTGCTGCCTCACCATCAGTCAATCAGAGAATTGTGCACGAGCTGATCACATACCCTGTGACCACACTCCTTCACTTTACTTTTTAAAAAAATTTATTTATTTCAATTGGAGGTTAATTACTTTACAATATTGTGGTGGTTCTCTCCATACATTGACGTGAATCAGCCACAGGTGTACATGTGTCCCCCATCCCAAACCCCCCCCCACCCAATCCCCTCCCCTTCCCATCCCTCTGGGTTGTCCCAGTGTACCAGCTTTGAGTGCCCTGTTTCATGCATCAATTTTGGACTGGTCATCTATTTCACATATGGTAATATACATGCTTCAGTGCTATTCTCTCCATCATCCCACCCTCACCTTCTCCCACAGACCTGGCTTTTGAAAGGGTTTTGTTCAAACCCTTCAGGGAGCTAGGAGTTTTTTAGAGCATAAGCCATCCTTCTCCTTGCATGTCCCTGCAACAAACTTCCTCTGCTCCAAACACCAATGTTTCCGTCTGTTTGGCCTCATTGTGCACAGCCTGCCAATGCAGGGGACACAGATTCAATCCCTGGTCTGGGAAGATCCCACATACAATAGAGTAGCCAAGCCCATGTGCCACAACCCCTGAGCCTGTGCATTAGAGCCTGTGCTCCCACCACAGTGAAAAGCCCGCACATCACAACTAGAGAGTAGCCCCTGCTCCCCACACTAGAGAAAACCCCCGTAGCAAGGAAGACCCAACACAGCCAGTAAATAAATAAATAAAATCCTAAAAACGAAAACCTTAAGAAAACAAAAGAATTTGCATTAACGTGTGCCACAAATGATACTTCTTGTTTTACTACTATGAGGCAGTTGCTACTGATCCTCTTCAACAGCAAGGAGCTGAGGTTCATTGAGGCTACATCCCCTGCCCTGAGCTTACAGCTCAGTGGTGGCTCAGCTTGCTCCTCTAAGACAGCCATGTGCAATGGCTATGACGTTCTAAGACTCTTGGTCCATTTCTCACTAGGTCCCACCTGTTCCCTGTCTATGAATGCTCAGGAGGATTTACTGCATTCACTCAAAGGTGATGGAGGGGAGTTATATCATGAGTATTGCTTTATGATTTGATAATTTCCTATCCCATCTCACTGTTTTACTTGTTTCTTATTATTTTAGAAATTCATTGGAGTATATTTGATTTAAAATGTGTTAGTTTCAGGTATACAGCAAAGGGATTCAGGTATATATATGAGTGTGTGTATATATATACACATACATTGTTGTTGTTTAGTCACTAAGTCATATCCAACTCTTCTGTGACCCCATGGACTGCCAGGCTCTTATGTCCACGGAATTTTCCAGGCAAGAACACTGGAGTGCATTGCCATTTCCTTCTCCAGGGGATCTTCCTGACCCAGGGATCAAACCCAAGTCTCCTGCATTGGCAGGCAGATTCTCTACCATTGAGCCGCCTGGGAAACCCTGTATGTCTTTCAATAAAAACTTTTTTTGCCATTTTATTTTCAATGCAAATTTAACTAGGTGATATGTAATATTGCACAAAAAGTAGCAACTTTCCTTCTTTTGTATGCTGTCTTTTTTAGTTGATTGGAGAAAGAATTGTTCAGGCATTTTAAAACTTTCACACACAGTATGCTTGTTCTCTAGAGCTGTTTAACAGAAGACTAAAGTCAACAACAGTACTTATAAGATCTTATAAGATACATATGTGTTCTATATTGTACTAACAAATGTTGATGTGTTCTGACAGAGTCTGATATATTCTCTACTACTCGTTCACTAGCAATCTCAATCTGAAGTGAAAATAGTAATATTATAACTTAATTGATTGATATGATTATATTAATATATGTTAATTTTCTAAAGCTAACCAAGTCCTCTAATTTCTGCTTGGATATATCACCTAATTATTTTTTTTAAAATATCTTCTTAATTCTTATAGAAAACTTACTCTTTTGGAATCAGGACCAATTAGAATTTTTAAAAAGTTAAGCAATATTCAGAGACATTCTAGAGTTATCATAATGTTTGAGTCAATTGAAACTTATCAAACAGAAATATCAAAAATTAAATGGTGAAGAATTTAAAAAGGGTAAGATGGCATTGCTCTACTTCCCACTGGCTGAGAACTTTTTTTCTCTCTCTAGACACATTAGATTTGAGAATCCAAGAAGCTCTGTTTAATGATCCTGTATTGGCTGACATCCAAAGGAAAATTGCTTCACTTCTAAATATCCATGACATAACTGTATGTCTAATAGGAAGACCTGCGAAGTACCATTTGCTGTTGTATCCAGCAAGTCTGCATGCTGTGCCTCCCAGACTGAAATTTGTAATTCATATTTCTTTTGGCCGGAACTTTGGAATGAATGCCCAAAAGGTACGTGACTTGTACAAGAGGTTCTTGCAAGATGCTATTGGTTCTCCTTTGAGTACAACCCCTCTTTCTCCCTCTCGAGCCAGACTGTTTGTCAGAGAGGACCCTGCCACTTGTCCTCGTAGTTAAAAATGTAGAAACAATCTCTCCTTGGACAGATTCCTCCCGTTTTGAAAAATTGCCACGGCAAATTCTGCAGCCTGCCAAGTTGGCAGACTGCAAGCCCAAAGCTGGAACCCTGCCAGGCACCAGTGGTGCATTCCAAACCTCTGAGTCAGCATCCAACACCATGCCACTCACTGTCTTCTGCAAAGAAAGCGTCTCATGCCATGGAAATCATTGTTAGCCAGACATTCAACTTGTCTTGGAAACTAAAATGACGTTTATAGAGTGCTTTCATAACCTAGGGTGGAGAACGCAGGAAAATTGCAAATCTTGCAAACTTCTAATTTAGGGATGATTTCTCAAAAAGTTGGGTGGATTTGAGCCTCACCGCTTCTATCTTTTCTTTTCTTTTCTTCTTTTTAGAGTGAGAGCGAAGTCTGAATAATTTTTTGGCCTGAGTTGTAAAACACAGGTCCTGCCCCCTTGTCGTCATTAAACATCCCATGGGCTCTTTTGAAAGGACTTAGAGGGATTAACCTTTCTGTTCTGGCTAAATTCCTAATTGGATAATTGCACTCTGCCTCCCTAAATTATCCTTGTAGCTCCAATTGAATATGGAATTTTCACTTCCTGTCATAAAGAGTTGTAGGGTGTTTCAACATTTCACCCCAGGGGTGATACCAATTAAGTCGTTAGTGAGGTGAAATCTGTATGTGGGTTGTCTTTCTTCTTTCTACCCACCCCCTTTTTCCCATCTCCTTATGTGGAGTTTCAAATGTATGGGAATCATTCAATCATTTGGGATGAAAAGGGGTGTCATAAGTTAATGACACTGCTTATTGTCACATCATTTCGTAGAGTATAGGGAAGATAGTCAGTAATTGATAAGCGTTTGCAGAGAGCATCATCCTTCTAAAGAGAGTGTAAGCATTTAGCTTGCAATGCTGTGATCCAGACACAGAAACAGGATGATAGGACAAAGTCAACATAAAGCATTTTTAGAGCAAGTTCACAGATTGTGTGTGTGTGTGTGTTTTGTTTTGTTTTTAAACTGAGCAGGTCATGGTGTCTCTGTGAGCATACCTGCCCTGAAGCCTTGTGGGAGGTCATCTCAGCATGCCGAGAAATGCTCAGGGCCAGGGGCAAAGCCAAGGGGAGTCAGTGTGTCTCCTGGATTCATATCCAGCGTTAACCGCGGGCACATTACGCATGCACTTGGTTTGGAAAGCAAAGGTCACCCGTCATCCCTTCAGCCGTATTGGCCCAGGTTGAAAATCATTGCCCAGAGAACCACCTTTGAACCTGAAATGCAGTGCCACCGCCAGCTGCCATAGGTTTTATCTGAGCTGAGAAAAAAGTTAATCACCAGCATATTTGCTTTGTCAAAAATTTGATTTGAAATGCATCAAGAAAATAATCCATCAAGAAAATAAACCATATCTATTTCTAATTTTCCTACAGACTATGTCATCAATAAATATGTTTATAAGAACATAATTATTTTCAGAGTTCTCTAATAAGAATTGTAAGATTAATTCTTCAGTAACAGGGATGCAAAGATACTCACGTTAGGTCAGTAGACCCATCCCAGTCACTCATGATCTAACGTAGTTACATATTGAACTAGATGAAATTTGGGACTAATTGATTAAATGTAAACTACAAGATCAAACAAACAAATACTTGTATGTGCCTGACTGAGAAGCTCTCTCTACACTTCATCTCACCGACATCACAGAGACATCCGTGATTTATGACAACATGATGAGAAATAACCAAAGGCTGGAAGCGAAGGGCTTAAATAAACCATCTCAGTATTTGAAACATAAATTTCAAAACTGATGCTTCTGTGTTAGTTATTTGATCCCATTTCATTTTGCTTTCTTGTTATAGAATACACAGAAAGATTCATTTTCAAGCTAGTCAATGCAATTTGACAGGCATTCGAGGAATGTTCATCTCTGGCTATCTGACATGAGGATTTCAGCGTCTTCTATTCATCCCAACGCTTTGTTCAACTTGACCTTCCCTTTTTACCCATTTCTGGCTCAGGGAAATTTCTCCCATGGAAGCCAAATCTATCCTGGTAGGTGTCTAAGAATATGCCAAACACAGCTACTGTGTCCGTTGCTTTCTCATCATCAATATCTTAGAAACTATGTGCTGTAGATAAGTTTGAGGACAAAAAGAGAATAAAAATAATCTGACCTCTAGCTTTCTCCCTGTCCTCTGTTGGCTGTGGTTCTAAGATTTCCTAATTAAAAGTGACCTTGTAGAATTGATGGTAGATACTGTTCTGTGCTCAGTCACTCAGTCGTGTCCGACTCTCTGCGACCCCATGAACTAAGCCCACCAGGCTCCTCTGTCCTTGGGGATTCTCCAGGCAAGAATACTGGAGTGGGTTGCCATGCCTTCCTCCAGGGGATCTTCCCAAACCAGGGACCGAACCCAGGTCTCCCACATTGCAGGTGGATTCTTTACCATCTGAGCTACCAGGGATGTCTAGGAATACTGGAGTGGGTAGCCTATTGCTTCTTCAGGGGATCTTCCTGACCCAGGAATCAAACCAGGGTCTCCTGCATTACAGACAGATTCTTTACCAGCTTAGCTACCAGGGAATCCCCTTGATGACAGGTATTGTTGTGAAAATAGTAAGTGAACCAGGAGGTAACATTCTCTTAGCCTATAAAACAGTTGTGCTAAGTAGTAAGCAGATGTGTATCAGTCTTATCTCTTCCAAATTACATCACTGACTGTCCCAGTGAATTGCCAGACCAATGCATTCTTTGTGAATTGGTTCAAGTATCCGCTTTCTACCAGTGTTGTGTTTGATTACTTTTACGTGTGTGTGACATATACACACACACATTATTTTGGGGGTACAGATGTAAGACAATATAATTTTTATGACACACTTCTGTGTTAGTAATACCGAGTTGAAATATCAACCAAAATACGTGAGTCACACCCAGGTATAGATAGCAATCTTACCTATAAGTCATTATAGTCCTAAAAATAAAAGTAGTTAAACTATCATGAGCATAAAATGCCCTTTGGCAGAACCACAGGCTGAGAACCACGGTTAGCGCCCTAACCCTTTCATCCTGCCACGCCCTGCCCTATCCCGGGTGAATAAACGAGGCTGGGGCTTGGACATCAAGACAAGTGTTCCCAGGTGCCCTCATCTGTGCCCAGAGGGCAAGACGGCCATGAGAGCAACTAACTGGTTAGCTGGCTGCTGCAGTGCCCGCCTGAGCACAGACCACCCGGAACACTCGTGTAAAATCACAATTTGAGATGATCTTCTGACATAAGTGTCTTCATAACTGTATTGATATCAGGTGACTATGGTTTTTTCATTTGTTTTTAGGTTTTTTTTTTTATTTTATTGAACTGTATTTGTTTGACAGCACTGTGTCAGTTTCTGCTATACGGCAAAGTGAATCCACAGTATGTATACATCCATGCCCTCTTTGTTGGATTTACTTACTATTCAGGTCACCACAGCGCATTGAGGAGAGTTCCTTGCACTCTACAGTATGTTCTTGTTAGCTGTCTATTTTATGCACAGCATCAACAGGGTAAATGTGTCAAGCCCAGTCTCCCAGTTCATCCCACCGCCCTTCCCTCCTTGGTGTCCACACGGTTGTTCTCTGTGTCTGTGTCTCTGTTTCTGCTTTGAAAGATTACGTTTGATTTTAGGACACTTTACTTTAGGAGCAGAAGAGTGAGGATAGTAAAAGCAAAACACAACTTAATTGATGAAATATTTTACCCACTTAATGCTATATAGTGTCTTTCAATCCACTATATAAATTATTGATAATTTTATACTTTAAAAATAGAAACATTATATTTTTTTAATTGAGAAAACCTGGGTTGGAACATTTGACTTCTGTTAAACTGTTGGACTTGAAATGCCATTTTATGAGAAGTTAAGGATGATAAGTTAGTCTTGAAAATCATGAGAAAGCCAACAAAGTCCAATCAATGAGCACCTGAGATAAAAACATATTGCATGCAGCTTACTTTCAGGAATCAACAGGATAGAAAGTATGCACATGAATTTACCTGTGACTGGAAAGGGTAATAAAATGCGTAGTGGCAAATTCTGTCCTTCACTCTATTAAAGGTCCTATTGCTCTGTTTTTGCTTTCCTGCCTTGTAAGACATTAACCAAAGAGTTCCTTTGAGTTTTTTTCATAGGATGTTACAGAAAAGCCGAATAAACATTGTGGCCAACCTAATGTATCTACTCTCAGGTGATCAGATCCTAAGCATGTTTAAATTTAGAGATGAAATTTTAAAAAATATTTTGTTTAAGCACTCACGGTGAAAACTGATTTCTTTTTTATAAAAAAGAGGGTCTTTTTTTTCAGTCTGTTCTTTGTAGGTCTCTTATAAATCTTACTTGGCCAAGTCACTAATGAAAAAGAAAACTGGGTAAGGTCCATCTGAATATTCTGAGTCCTTCACACAAACTAATCTAAAAGAAAGTCGTCTTGGCTGGGAAGAAGGTGAAAGAGAACAAAGATGTGAAGGCAAAATAGAAGATTTTTATTAATGCAAAGGAGAGAGATGGTGCAGAGATAGTTATTGTGTTTTCTGCATTGAATGGACAAAATGGTTAAGGATGAGAAAAAGAACCAGAAAGAGAAATTGGAAGAAAAGAAAAGGGAGAACAGGGAAGTTGTGAGGCAAATGCTGCTGAGGGCAGGAAGAAGGGAAGAAAAGACACTGGCAAGAGCTGAGAAATGATTGAGATCCACAGCACAACACAACGGATGCCCACTCCAACCACCCAGCTCAGCCTGGAAGACCAGAAATGGTGGTCCATGTGTGAAATCATCCCTGGTTCTGTATGTCCTCCCCTTCACAGCCCATCTTGCAAAAAGCATCAGGGAGTTTTAAACATCCTTGCTTCTTTTACGAAATCTCCTCTATTTATAAGGTGCAAAGGTAACAAAGTACCAGATTCAACATTCCTTCCTAGTTAGCACAAACATCTTTTAGGCTTGAATGAGGAGTTACTTATAAGATGGATAATGACCGCATACATAATTTGTGGGAGACCATTGTTGTTTAGTCACTCAGTCGTGTCCAACTCATTGTGACACTGTGGACTGTACCCTGATAGGATCCTCTGTCTATGGGGATGCTCCAGGTAAGAATACTGCAGTGGATTGCCATTTCCTTCTCCAGCAGAGCTTCCTGACCCAGGAATTGAACCCGCATCTCCTGTGTCTTCTGCATTGATAGGCGGATTCCTTACCACTAGCGCCACCTGGGAAGCCCCTGTAGACCATGGAAAGCAGGAAAATAGCATGTGTCTGGCCACTTGCACATGTGCTAAGTCATTTCAGCTGTTTGGCTCTTCGCAACCCTATGGACTGTAGCCTGCCAGGCTCCTCAGGCATCTCCAAGAAAAACAAGCTGTTTGCAAAGTGCATTTTGCAAAACAAAACCGTGAATTGTTTCTGGAGCTTCAAGTGAATCCCAGTGTGAGAGGTGCCCACAGTTCAACCAATGAGAGTGACCAACCTCTGCTCCAGGCCTGATACAGCAAAGAACACCTTGTCCTTTTAGGATGGAAAAAACAGGAGGCTAACACCTGTTGCCTTTGAGAGACAGGACCCCTACTGACCTTGAAAAGTTTTCTAATTTTCTCTGTTTCAAAATTTTCTGTAATGAGTCTGTCTGTGATGTGCTTTCCCCCCCCCTCCCCAAATTAGTGTTTGCTGAGGCAGAGGTGACAAAAGAATGACAGGAGGCTGTTTTAGTGATTCTCCATCAAGGGATTCTTCTCTGACCCTGGACCAAAGCAGCCAGGCTCACCTGGAAGTTGCCTGTGATGCCCTGGAGGGTGAGCTCAAACTGACACGCACAGCTGGCTCTGTATCCACAGTGTCTGGGAGAGTGGCTCTGGGATGCAGCCTGAAAAGGTGTATTTCTACAAAGTTATTTGGTGCTGCTGCTGTTGCTGCTGCTATCAGGACAGCTCTATGAGAATCACTAGCCTAATAGGAGGGCTTCCCAGATGGCTCAGTGGTAAAGAATCTGCCTGCAATGCAGGAGAAGCAGGTTCAACCCCTAGGTCAGTAAGATCCCCTGGAGAAGGGGCTGGCAAACCACTCTAGTATTCTTGCCTGGAGCATCTCATGGACAGACGAGCCTGGACAGTTACAGTCCATGAGGTTGCAAAGAGTCAGACACGACTGAGCAACTAACAAATACACACACATCTCCCCATACAAACATACCCACACCACTTATTAAATATGGACCAACTTCTGTCTTTCTTAATAATTCTCAGATTAGACTCCTTCTCTGATCCTCTCTATTCACAGTAAGGCCCAGCAGATGTCGATTATGTGAAGATCACTCTTAACTGACTGAGGGAAGTCTAGCAAGGAGGCAAGCTGTGAACAAGAAGACGATGCATTGGATCCACAAGACAAAAGACAAGCTAAATCAGGAGTCAGAGGAAAGACCCCAGCAAACAGAAACCCCCTCCATCATAGGGCAATTGAGACCCTGGGATCTACAGGGAGAAAGTGAATCATGAACACTGAGTTGCACTGGCCTGCAGTGAATGTTGTCCAACATGTCCATTGGTTCCAGAGGACTCTCTTCCTAAAGCCAAGACTGGGGATGCCTAGGGTCAGGTCTTCCTGGCATCACTCGGTGTTACCTATCTACTTCTTCCTCTGGCTCAGTGACAAGAGAGCTACCTTGGAGCACCAAGTGATTTATCACTCTAGGATGTGTGTATGTAATGTCTGTCATTCAGCATATACTCCTTTGTCCATGGAATTCTCCAGGCAAGCATACTGCAGTGGGTTGCCATTCCCTTCTCCAGGGGATCTTCCCAACACACGGGTTGAACCTGGGTCTCCTGCATTGCAGACAGATTCTTTACTGTCTGAACCACCAGGGAAGCCTATACACATATACACTCATTTTATTAATATGTTAGTGAATAAAAGAATATTTGCTCTTATTATGAAAGCTCTCCAATCTTTCTATCAGGCTTTAAATTGACACATGAAATATTATATCAGAAAAAATATTATGTTGATCTTACAATCCCATAAAATAATTAAAAGTAGAATATAAGTGTTTTGATACTGGATATGATTTCTACCTAATTCAAGTGCATGCATCCGATATTGAATCGTCATATCTCAAGGAACATCTGTGGCTCTTTGTGTTTACACAAAGCCAATTACTCAGGACAGAACCCACCATTTGCAGTCATTTGGCCTCAAGCACTCTGATAAAGCAGTAATGAGCAGTGATGAAGGAGCCTCAGAAGATGCATGAAGATTTAGAAGCTTCTGTTCAGCAGCTAAGGGCTCATGCTGGGGTTTGTTCCTTTTACCTCCAGAAGTGAATTGAAGTACTACTGAGACCATACCTCCATAAGATAGTTTCAAAAGCAGAGCTGATGACTTATACATAATAATTATTACAATGAGTGCTGGAGGACAGTGAGTTTGAGTACTGGAACAGATTGAGTTTTACAACTCGTCTGTTGCCTGGTTTAATCGCGGAATAAAGTGAAAATGTTGGCGAAAGTCAGGGATGAGGTCATTGTTCTCCTGTTATCTCATCCAGTTTGGTAATGAAGCCTCATGCACTCGCCACTTTCTTAGTAATGCCACTGTCATTATTACCTCTTGAATAGCATTGAAAACAGTGTAGCTGTGCCCAAGTCTAATGATTATGATCGCTTTGGCTTTGCTTCTAAATATAGTACTATACAATCTGCAGGTGGTTGCAGATGGTGAAGCCTTGTGGGGAGGACAGATGACTGGATTCAAATCTAGCTCTGCCCCTTTCTGGATAGATGAGGTGTGCAGCCCCCTCCCTAAGTCTGAACAACACACCTCCCCTGGGAGCCCCAAGTTCCTCCTCATCCTTTGGACTGAACTCAAGGGTGTTACCTCGAGAGACCTTCTCTAGGTGCGCCAGGGACGTAGGTGCCCTTGCTGTCTCCACACAATGGATTTTCCTTCTTTAACCAAAGCACTTGCACACTGGCCAGGGATCCCTCTGAATGTCCTACAACCTGGTTTTGTTTGATGTTTTTTCTCACAGTTAAGCTGGGATTATGTATTTTTGGACAGAACACTGAGTAGGTGAAGAAGTACCTTTGTGGTGAAGTCATATCCATATGACATCAGAAGGAGGGCAGGAAGAGAAGGGGACAACAGAGGATGAGATGGTTGGATGGCATCATCGACCCAATGGACATGAGTTTGGGTAAACTCCAGGAGTTGGTGATGGACAGGGAAGCCTGGTGTGCTACAGTTCATGGGGTTGCAAAGAGTTGGATACAACTGAGCTACTGAACAATGTCAGCATATCCGTATGATAGCACTGATGATATAAACAGTCAGTTGGCTAAGGCAGTGTATGTCAGATTTCTCCACTGTGAAGTTCCTGCTTTCCTTTTCCCTCCTCTAGTCTTTGGAAGTGAGTCAGTAAGTCCAGCCCATGACCAAAAGGGAAAAGGATGAGGATTAAGCTCTCCCTCCTGGAGTGGGAGGTATCTAAATAAATTATCCAGAATTCTCTAAAGAAAAGTTTGACCTTCAATTTTTAATTTCCAAAAACATTGATGTACTCTTCTTCTCCCACTTTTAAAGCTGCATCTTCTTGTACAATCATCTTGAGTCATTTTGAGAGTACTTATTTGCCTTTTTCTACTCTCTTCTGTTCCCTTAATTATTCCCAAGTCTTCTGCAATTCACTCTTCACCTATATGACAAAGACTTAGGTCAATGATTTTAGTTATTGGGCTGGGTCTTCTTTGCAGTATTGTAGGAACTTTTCCCCCAGAAGCCACAATGCAAGGTTAAGTCTACTTTCTGTTTAGGGTAGTAGCTCATGACAGGGGGAACACTGTTGGCCAGCCAGGACTCTCAGAGTTACCAGATTAAGGTAAAGAATCGGCCTGCAATGCAGGAGACATGGGTTCAACCCCTGGATCAGGAAGATCCTCTGAAGAAAGGCATGGCAAACCACTCCAGTTTTCTTGCCTGGGAAATCCTATAGATAGAAGATCCTGGCAGGCTACCGTCCATAGGGTCGCAAAGAGTCAGACATGACTGAGCGGCTAACACTCTCACTTTTCACTTTGGAGGAAGGTAGAGATTTACATGAAACTTCACTCCCATGTAGAGTTCCCTTGATCTGGCATTATGTCCCTGTCTTCCATTCCTTTCCATCAGAGACATTGGGAAATCCCCTCCATCTCTGTTGCTATTTTTTGTTTTTCAGTCTCTTATCCTCTTGGCTTTCACATCAGTTTCTCACTTGTTTTTAAAAGTTCTTCCCTGGCATTTGTTCTGAGTGTAGAAGTCATAGTTGGCAATTAGGGAAGGGAGGACAGCAACCAGAAGCTGATCCTTTCCCAAGGCTCTGCTCTTTGACAATACATGTGGATGTATCCTAATAGGCATTCTTCCCAAATCCATGTCTTCATCCTTCCACATCCTTACCCAGAACCTTAAGTGAGAGGAATCATCGATATAAAACTGATCCCTGTCTTGAAGTCAAGGTCAGAATAAATGTGGGATTTTAAATAATAATAAGGCAGCAGAAAATCTGCACACAAAGGAATGAAAAGCCACGTTTATTAATGTACCAAAGAGGAGTTGTTTGGTGAAGAAGTTGTTATGTCAGGGTCACCATGTTTATTACTTTTAGATGGGGAGGGGCTAATTTCATTTCAGGAAATAAACCTAATAATTGTGCTTTGCTTTATTTGTGTTCACTTTATTTGTAATGATTTCCCAGGCATGTGCAAGTGTAGATTTCATTAGGTTCAAAGGCAGCATTTGTTTCACCTTAATAATACAACAGTAAGTTGTTTATATTTAAATATGGTCATGTGAAGAAACCCATAATTGTTATTGCCCATAAAGGCAAGTGAAAATGGTAAAACAGAAGTAGGACTTATTGATCTCTTATAACCAAAAGCAGAATACATTACTTTAAGAGGCTCCAGCAGAGCAATGCCTGATACAAACCCACTGTATGTTAGATTCCCACTCCGAGTGTACTTTGTATGTCTTCTTTCTGAGAAACAGCTAGAAAAAGAATTTCAATTCTATGTATGTTGAGAGCTATTGATGTCACAGTATCTTGAAGGCAATACCTTGTGATTTCCAAAATTTTATTTTCAGGCCCGGGCTTAAGGCTTATGTTCTTATTAATTTCATTATTCTTTCTGATAGAAACAAGTTTCTGAGGTAATATTTGGGTAATTCTAAAGGTATTAAAGGAGAGAGAAAATTAAAACCAAAGAGGAAGGGCACAATCATGTACAATATGAGAATTTCATGATTTTTTAAATTTCTAGTAGAAACTGGGTTATTCTTGCAACTCCAAAAATCTTGGGAATTTAGTTCACCAGAATCACTTTACTTCACTAGAATCTTTTTGTTAAAACTGTTAAATCATCAACTCACCATATTCTACAGAGTGAAAAATTATATGTGATATGAAGAGTCTTGAGGGCTTCCCCAGTAGTTCACTGATAAAGAATCCACCTGCCAGTGCAGGAGATGCAAGAGACTCGGATTCGATCTGTGGGTCCAAAAAAATCCCCTGGAGGAGGAAACAGCAACCCACTCAAATATTCTTGCCTGGAAAATCCTATGGACAGAGAAGCCTGGTGGGCTACGGTCCATGGGTCACAAAGAGTCAGACATGACTGATGGACTAAGCATGCAAGAGAAAACCTACACGTCCACTCAGAGACAGAGACCCATTTAGGGTTCAGAAATCAGCTGAGAGTTTTCCTAAACAAAGAGCATGAAACAGCGCTGTGAAGGTTGTATAGATGCTGAAAGCTGTCAGTCCCTGGAGGTGAATAGCAAACAGATGTCAAATATCCCAAGGGAGTGTTTACAGACTTCAGAACATGCTCCAGATGTAATTTTTGGCCTCTGTGGAAATCTTATCCTGAAATTTCACCTTCTACCCCTTAGGCATGTCCAATGGCTTGATTATGTGTATTCCCAGTCCTTAACTGACCTCTACCTAAATCTGTGCCCTAGGCCTCATGAAAGGAAAGATGCTAATGAGCATACTACCCAATTTACTACCCATACTACCTGATTTCCTGTGATTCTTTCTCATTAAACTGTGTGTGGAATAGTCTGGTAAGAAGAGATAGTTTTGCTATTGTACAAGAAGCTTGAATGGTGAGCTTCTGCCTCGTCAAAAATAAGGAAACAGAATCATAGGCTTAGCTATTTCATTGCAGGAATCTTGTAATGTTTGAATTTTTGTAGAAGGCTGATTGAAAACTTTGGGCTTCCCAGGTGGCACTAGTGGTAAAGAACATGCCTGCCAATGCAGGAGATGTAAGAGACACAGGTTCGGTCCCTGGGATGATCGATCGGAATGATCACCAGGAGGAGGGCATGGCAACCCACTCCAGTATTCTTACCTGGAGAATCCCATGGACAGAGGAGCCTGGCGGGGTACAGTCCATGGCGTTTCACAGAGTCGAACATGGCTGAAGCGACGTAGCACACAAATGAAAACTTTAAGCTGTGGGTTGAATTGCAATTGGGGTAATTAATATCTTCTGCTACCCTCTTTGGTCAGTGTTATCAGCTTTCCTTGTTTCCAGGTAATGCACATTTCTTGGAGAGTTTTTTCTGAAGTGTGCTTATGTTCATTACTAAGACAAGGTGTGACACAAAGTGACACATGGTGGAGTAGTAGGATGTGCACTCATTTTCTCCTGCAAGAACTCCAAAATTACAACTCGCTGCTAAACAACCATAGACAAGAGAATTTTGGATCCCACCTGGAAAAGATACCCCATTTCCAAGGGCAAAGGAGAAGCCCCAGCAAGATGGTAGGAGGGGCAAAATCATGTTTAGAATCAAACCCCATACCCACCAGAGACACTCAGAGGGCTCAAACAAACCGTGTGTGCACCAGGACCCAGGGGCCCCACAGAGACTGAGCCAGAACTGTGTCAGAGTGTTTCCTGGGGAGGTAAGGGTCAGCAGTGGCCTGCCCGCAGGGGCAGGCGCTCTGGGTGCAGCAGACCTGGGTGTGGCATAAGCCCTCTTGGAGGAGGAGCTGCCAGAATTTACACAGGACTGGGGAACAGACTCTTGCAGGGCACAAACAAAACCTTGTGTGCACCAGGACCCAGGAGAAAGGGGCAGTGACCCCACAGAAGACTGACCCAGACTCGCCCAGGAGTGCCCAGAAGTCTCGGCAGAGGCGTGGGTCAGTGGTGGTCTGCTGCAGGGTGGGGGGCACTGAGTGCAGCAGTGCATGATGGGACTTTTTGAAGGAGGTCGCCATTAGCTTCATTACTTCCACCAAAGTTTGGCCTCAGGTCAAACAACAGAGAGGGAACACAGCCCTCCCCATCAATAGAAAATTGGATTAAAGATTGACTGAACATGGCTCTGCCCATCAGAACAAGGTCTAGTTTCCCCATCAGTCAGTCGCTTCCATAAGCCTCTTATCCTTCTCCATCAGAGGGCAGACAGACTGAAAACCACAATCGACAAAAACTAACCAAATTGATCACATGGACCACAGCCTTGTCTAACTCAAAGAAACTATGAGTCATGCTGTGTACGGCTACCCAAGACAGATGGGTCATGGTGGAGAGTTCTGACAAAGTGGTCCACTGGAGATGGAAATGGCAAACCACTTCAGTACTCTTGCCTTCAGAACCCCATAAATAGTATGAAAAGGCAAAATATAGGATACTGAAAGATGAACTCCCCAGGTCGATAGGTGCCCAATATGCTACTGGAGATCAGTGGAGAATAACTCCAGAAAGAATGAAGAGATGGAGCCAAAGCAAAAACAACACCCAGTTGTGGATGTGATGGATGATGGAAGGAAAATCCAATGCTGTAAAGAGCAATATTGCATAGGTACCTGGAATGAATCTTGTAATGTTTGAATTTTTGTAGAAGGCTGATTGAAAGCTTTAATCAAGGCAAATTAGAAGAGGTCAAACAGGAGATGGCAAGAGTGAACATTGACATTTTAGGAATCAGCAAACTAAAATGGACTGCAGTGGGTGAATTTAACTCAGATGACCATTATATCTACTACTGTGAGCAAGAATCCCTTAGAAGAAATGGAGTAGCCATCATAGCCAACAAAAGAGTCTGAAATTCAGTACTTGGATGCAATCTCAAAAATGAGATTGATCTCTCTCTGTTTCCAAGGCAAACCATTCAATATCACAGTCTAAGAGTGTGCCCCAACCAGTAATGAAGAAGCTGAAGTTGAATGGTTCTATGACGTTCTAGAACTAACACCCCAAAAAAGATGTCCTTTTCATCACAGGGGACTGGAATGCAAAAGTAGGAAATCAAGAGACACCTGGAGTAACAGGCAAATTTGGCCGTGAAGTACAAAACAAAGCAGGTTAAAGGCTAACAGAGTTCTGCCAAGAGAACGCACTGGCCATAGCAAACACCCTCTTCCAACAACATAAGAGAAGACTCTACACATGGACATCACCAGATGGTCAACACCGAAATCAGATTGATTATATTCTCTGCAGCCAAAGATGGAGAAGGTCTATACAGTTGGCAAAAACAAGATGAGGAGCTGACTGTGGCTCAGATCCTGAACTTCTTATTGCCAAATTTAGACTTAAATTGAAGAAAGTAGGGAAAACCACTGGACCATTCAGGTATGACCTAAATCATATCCCTTACGATTATACAGTGAAAGTGACAAATAGACTCAGGGGGTTAGATCTGATAACAGAGTGCCTGAAGAACTATGGACAGAGGTTTGTGACACTGTACAGGAGGTAGTGATCAAGACCATCCATAAGAAAAAGAAATGCAAAAAGGTGAAATGGTTGTCCAAGGAGGTCTTACAAATAGCTGAGAAAAGGAAAGACATGAGAGGCAAAGGAGAAAAGGAAAGATATACCCATTTGAATGCATAGTTCCAAAGAATAGCAAGGAGAGATAAGAAAGCCTTCCTCAGTGATCAATGCAAAGAAATAGAGGAAAACAAAAGAATGGGAAAGACTTAAGATCTCTTCAAAAAAATTAAAGATAACAAGAGAATATTTCATGCAAAGGTGGGCACAATAAAGGACAGAAGTGGTATGGACCTAACAGAACCAGAAGATATTAAGAAGAGGTGGCATGAATACACAGATGATCTTCATGACCCAGATAACCATGATAGTGTGATCACTCGTCTAGAGTCAGACATCCTGCAATGCAAAGTCAAGTGGGCCTTAGGAAGCATCACTATGAACAAAGCTAGTGGAGGTGATGGAATTCTAGTTGAGCTATTTCAAATCCTAAAAGATGATGCTGTGAAAGTGCTGCACTCAATATGCCAGCAAATTTGGAAAACTCAGCAGTGGCCACAGGATTGGAAAAGGCCAGTTTTCATTCCAATCCCAAAGAAAGGCAATGGCAAAGAATGCTCAAACTACCACACAGTTGCACTCATCTCACATGCTAGCAAAGTAATGCTCAAAATTCTCCAAGCCAGTCTTCAACTGTGTGTGAACTGTGAGCTCCCAGATGTTCAAAATGGATTTAGAAAAGGCAGAGGAACCAGAGATCAGATTGCCAATATCCGCTGGATCATCAAAAATGCATGAGAGTTCAAAAAAAACACCTGCTTCTGCTTTAATGACTACGTCAAGGCCTTTGACTGTGTGGATCACAACAAACTGTGGAAAGTTCTTCAAGAGATTGGAATACCAGACCACCTTACCTGCCTCCTGAGAAATCTGTATGCAAGTCAAAAAGCAACAGTTAGAACTAGACATGGACCAACAGACTGGTTCCAAATAGGGAAAGGAGTATGTCTTAGCTGTATATTGTCACCCTGCTTATTTAACTTATATGCAGAGTACCTCATGAGAAATGCTGGGCTGGATGAAGCACAAGCTGGAATCAAGATTGCCAGGAGATATATCAATAACCTCAGATATGTAGACTACACCACTCTCATGGCAGAAAGCAAAGAAAAACTAAAGAGCCACTTGACTAAAGTGAGAGGAGAGTGAAAAAGTTGGCTTAAAACTCAACATTCAATAAACTAAGATTATGGCATCTTGTCCCATCACTTCATGCAAATATATGGGGAAGCAATGGAAACAGTGACAGACTTTATTTTCTTATGCTCCAAAATCACTGCAGATGGTGACTGCAGCCATGAAATTAAAAGATGCTTGCTACTTGGAAGAAAAGTTATGACCAAGCTAGTCAGCATATTAAAAAGCAGAAATATTACTTTGCCAACAAAGGTCCGTCTAGTCAAAGTTATGTTTTTTCCAGTAGCCATGTAAGGTTGTGAGAGTTGAACTATAAAGAAACCTGAGCACTGAAGAATTAATGCTTTTGAATTTGGTGTTGAAGAAGACTCTTGAGCATCCCTTGGATTGCAAGGAGATCCAACCAGTCCATCCTAAAGCAAATCAGTCCTGAATATTCTTTAGAAGGACTGATGCTGAAGCTCAAACTGCAATTCTTTGGCCACCTATGCAAAGAGCTGACTCATTTGAAAAGATCCTGATGCTGGGAAAGATTGAAGGCAGGAGAAGGGGTTGACAGAGGATGAGATAGTTGGATGGCATCACTGACTCAATGGAAGTGAGTTTGAATAAATTCTGGGAATTCGTGATGGACAAGGAAGCCTGGCATGCTGCAATCCATGGGATTGCAAAGAACTGGACACAACAGAGCAACTGAAAGGAGCTGAACTAAGACAATGTATATGTACCTACAATGTTAGTACAGGCTTAGAACTAATGATATGAGACAGACGTAAGAAGATGCAGATAGCTTTGGGAACATTTGAATAAGCTTACGAACAGTGAGATAGTCTCATGAATAGTTGGGTAGCTTAGAGATGGTAGGATAGCATTAGGAACTCTGGTTTAACCTTAAGAATATTTGGATAGGCTTAGAAAAGGTGGGATAGCTTTGGGAACAGTGGAATAGCCTTAGAAACTTTGGCATAACCTAGGAACATTAGTATAGGTATAGCCAACTGATCGTGAAAGATCAGCCCTTTACTGAAACAATGTGGTCAAGAGAATCAACAACTGTAATGTGGTTTGACCCTTCTTTGTATTGAAGTTGGACACTTTGCAAAAGGAATTCTTTCTTCCAAATTTATTAGACACACTCCCACAGTGCATGCTGGGTCACCCCCAGGTGATGAAACAAATTGGTTTATTTAGATTAGCATTTTAACTGTTCAGTTGTTATTACTAGACATAACCAGATTAATGGCAATGAAGAATAGTTAGTAAGGGTTGACTCAGGAGGAAAAATTGAAACTGTGTGCTAGCTTTTCATGTATTATCTAATCTTCATAGCAACATTAACAAGTAATTATCACTTGACCCACTTCAGTAATAAGGAAATAAAAATTAAAGATAAACAACTTACTGCCTGTTGCAAAGTTAGAAAGAAAAGGGGCAGGGTCAGTCTTTCTTATCCCCAGACCCACAGTCATAACTCCTGTGGGAGTTATGAGTAAAAGCAACTTACCTTTCTCCTAGGCAAGTAAAAGTAAGTGTGCTGAGCTTAATTGCTCAGTTGTATTCGACTCTCTGCGATCCCATGGACTGTAGCCCACCAGGCTCCTCTGTCCATGGGGATTCTCCAGGCAAGAACACTGGAGTGGGTTACCATGCCCTCTTCCAAGGGATCTTCCCAATCCAGGGATTGAACCCAGTCTCCCTCATTGCAGAAAGATTCTTTACCATCTGAGCCACCAGGGAAGCAAAAAAAAAAAAAAAAAAGGGTAAGGGGGAGAAAGTTAACTATGAAGCAAAACAAAGAAATACATGAGGTTGACACACCTAAGCATCCCCTGGGAAGAAAATAAAACTGTACTCACACATATCACTGTGTAAAAATAAACTCTAGATTAATTAAAGCCTCCTCTACAATAAAAGTAAAAAAAGAAACTGAAAACCCTTGTGAGAAAATCCAGGAGAATATTTGCACAATCAAGAGCATAAGTGGGTGGGAAGAACTTTCTAATTGAAGCTGAAAGCTCTAAGCTACCTACACAAGGTGTTTCTCTGTCAACATTTAATAGAAAAGATAAATAATAGGTTTTGCAAAATTACAGAGAAAAGCAAAGGCTAATACAAATGACTTCTTTTTTTAATTTATTTTTTGATTGGAGGAAAATAGCTTTATGGTGGTGTGTTGGTTTCTGCATACAGCAATGCGAATCAGCCATAATTATACATATATCCCCTCCTTCTTCAGCCTCACTCCCCCCCTCCCCCACACCATCCCTCTAGGTCATCACAGAACACCATCCTAGGCTCCCTGGGTTATGCAGCAGCTTCTCACCAGCTGTCTATTTTATACAAGATAATGTAGATATGTCGAAGCTACTTTCTGCATTAGTCCCAGTCTCTCCTTCCCCTGCTGTGTTCACAAGTCTGTTCTCTATATACGAGTCTCCATTCCGTCCATGCAAATAGTTTCATCAATATCATTTTTCTAGACTCCATGTATATGCATTAATATGTGATATTTGTTTTCCCCTTTCTGGTTTATTTCATTCTGTATAGCAAGCTCTAGGTTTATCCACCTCACTAGAATGGACTCAAATTCATTTACGGTTGAGTAATATGCCATTGTATATACATACCACATCTTTATCCATTCATCTGTAGATGGACATCTAGGTTGCCTCCATGTCCTGGGTATTGTAAATAGGGCTGCTGTGAACACTGAGGTGCATGTATCTTTTAGAATTGTGGCTTTCTCAGGGTAGATGCCCAGTAGTGGGATGGCTGGATCATTATGGTATTAGAATACTTCCTAACACCATACACAAAAATAAACTTAAAATGGATTAAAGATTCAAATGTAAAGCTAGAAGCTATAAAGCTCTTAGACGAAAACATAGGCAGTACCCTCTTTGACATGAAACACAAGAAGATCCTCTTTAACCCACCTCCTAGAGTAATGGAAATAAAACTAAGCAAATGGACCTAATTGAATTTCAAAGCTTCCTATAGCAAAGGAAGTAATAAACAAGATTAAAAGACAACCCTCAGAATGGAAGAAAATAATTGCAAATGAAACAACTGGACAAAGGATTAAACTTCAAAATATATAAGCAGCTCATACAGCTCTGAATCAGAAAAAGAAACAACCCAATAAAAAAAAGGGCACAAGACCTAAACAGATATTTCTCCAAAGAAGACACACAGATGGTCAATAAACACTTGAAAAGCTGCTCAACATCACTAATTATTGGAGAAATGCAAATCAAAACTGCAATGAGGTATCACCTCACAACAATTAGAATGATGATTATCAAAAAATTCTATAAACAATAAATGCTAGAGAGGATGTGGAGGAAGGGGAACTCTGCTACACTGTTGGTGGAAATGCAAACTGATACAGCCATTATGGAGAACAGTGTGGAGATTCCTTAAAAACTAGGCATAATACTCAGTTCTTAATATACAAAGAAAGGCAATCCGATAGAAAAAACAACCAAGGATCCATATTATGCAACACAAGAATAAGCCCATACCTATATGTGTGAACTGCAAAGAGACCCAACCAGTCAATCCTAAAGGAAATCAGTCCTGAATATTCATTGGAAGGACTGATGCTGAAGCTGAAACTCCAATACTTTGGCCACCTGATGTGAAGAACTGACTTATTTGAAAAGACCCCCATGCTGGGAGAGATTGAAAGTGGAAGGAGAAGGAGATGAGGACAGAGGATGAGCTGGTTGGACGGCATCACCAGCTTGATGGACATGAGTTTGAGTAAGCTCCGGGAGTTGGTGATGGACAGGGAGGCCTGGCATGCTGCAGTTCATGGGGGTCACAAAGAATCAGACACGACTGAACTACTGAAATGAACTAAACTAATATTCGTGGATCTTCAAAGTAATGTAACACACACCCTTTTATCGCCTATTAAACAAACAACAAAAAAAGTTACACACCTTAAGTTGATAGTGGATTAAAGAACATGACACAATGCCTGTGGAAACTTCAGGTTTTAGAATATTTTGGAAAGCAAAATCAGTATTAGGAGTCTACTATAGAAACAAAATTCTTTTAAATCAGAAGTTAAATATATATGGTCATCTATTGTACTATTGCTTTTGGAATAATTCGCAGTATATCAATGGCAAGAATGTTATTCAGAATTCAAAAGAAATAATTAGGCATCAATTATTTTTTGTGAGTGCAGCAAACAATTACAGAGTGTGAAAAGCAAAATGCTGACCAGTATGTATCATATGATTAAGTTTTATAATGTGTACATGTATCTACACATGTGCATTTACTAAGTAGCCATATAAACATGGGAACATGAGCAAATTCCCATTAGAGATTCACACTTGCTGCTTGGAGTGATCTGTGGCTAGACTGGTTGAAAAGGAAGAGAAATGGATAAGAGAGAAGCCAGACAGACTTTTGGACTCTGGGGGAGAACGTGAGGGTGGGATGTTTTGAAAGAACAGCATGTATATTATCTATGGTGAAACGGACCACCAGCCCAGATGGGATACATGAGTCAGGTGCTTGGGCCTGGTGCACTGGGAGGACCCTGAGGAGTCGGGTGGGGAGGGAGGTGGGAGGGGGGATCGGGATGGGGAATACGTGTAACTATATGGCTGATTCATGTCAATGTATGACAAAACCCACTGAAATGTTGTAAAGTGATTGGCCTCCAACTAATAAAATAATATTAAAAAAAAAAAAAAAAAAAAGAGAGAAGCCAAATAATAAAAATTGAATTTAAAAAGAACATAAAAATTATTTAAGCAGAATAAAAGCATACATGAAAGTGAAAGTCACTCAGTCCTGTCCAACTCTTTGCAACCCCATGGGCTATAGAATGCATGGAATTCTCCAGGCCAAAATACTGGAGTGGGTAGCCTTTCCCTTCTCCAGGGGATCTTCCCAACCCAGGGATCGAACCCAGGTCTCTCACATTGCAGGCGGATTCTTACCAGCTGAGTCACAAGGGAAGTCCAAAAGTATACATAAGTTCACCTTTTTATATTTGTATAAAATTAGGAACTCAAGAAAATTGCTACTTGTAGCTCATCAGTAAGAAAAGTACTTTCTCATCATACAAACCTTTCGTAAATTTTCAGTTTTAGCCTACCTGTTTTTTCCCCCATCTGTGTTGGAAAGAAATGCAAATTCTGGCTTTTATGTCTTGTCTTTTTGCCTTCGCTAACATTTTTCAATTTTACGAACGGCCTTTCAAGGTTTCCTGAGCCAGAGTTACTTTGTCTTCTCTGAGTTCTTGCATTCTGTCAGGTCTCTGCTATGGCATTTGCCATGATCTGCTTCATTTGTCTTACATATGTTTTTTGACATTTTTAAATTTTAATTACTTTTTAATTTTATAATATGTATTTATTTTTTTGGCCATGCCCCCAAGGCATGTGGGATCTTAGTTCCTCCATCAGGGATTGAAACCATGGCCTCTGCAGTGGAATGGAGGAGTCTTAACCACTGGACCACCAGGAGTTTTCCTGTTTTTTTTAACATTTTTTTAGGATAAAGATTCATCTATATCACAAAGTATCTACTATAAGAATTCTCAGTAGAATTTGGCACTTTGCATATGGTAAACTTATAATAAATTGTCATTCCAAGATTCATTAACATATTCAACAAATAAGTATTTTAAATCAATTATATGCAAAATTCTAGCCTTGTATTGTGGGTATTATAGATAAAAATATGGAATTTTTGGAAGAATAGTGACATGAATATGTCTACTCTTGATTGATTCTTAAGAACTAAACCACTCATGATATTAACATGTTTCTTTAAATTTTATATTTAGTAACTCAGAAAAATTTATCAACTATGCAACTATATATGTGTGTATCATAGATGTGTGTAAGAGAACATGAGACAATTTGTATAGTATTTTCTAAATCTTTAATGTATGTCTTAAAGATTAAAGAGATTTATGTGTGAAGTAGTTGGATCTCTATGGTAGAAATATGCAAGACCAGTTTTGTAAAACCTCATTAAAATAAAAATTCATGGAACAACATAAAAAAACTTTAATTAGCCAGTTTGGATTTCCCAATATTTTGTTTGATAATATGAGAAATTTTATTTGGCTAGGGAATAGCAGTTGTTTTGAATTATGCACTCTTCTGAATCAAGACACTGGTTTAATGAGGTGTTAGCTTATGAAGGATTGTTATAAGTTTATAGAGTGTAGAGGATTACCATTAGGTAATGTTCAGTGAAAACTGCAATTTAACAGACACAAAAACAAAGCATAATTTTGCAAGTGCCTTTCAGAGAAGACTGTCTAATAGTGAGCATATCTAAGTTTATTGTAACTTCAGTTACTCCCAAGTAGCCATGGAAAAAGAGGGTGAGATGGAAAATATAGGAGATAACCATTTATTAATACAAAGTAATTTCACAAAACAATGACTTTTAAATAAACTTTAGAAAAATCTGGTAACAGTTTCTCCTTTAGCTTTTCTTAGTTCAAGGAGTCATTTTTTCACCCTATATACCTGACAATAAATTGTTTGCGTTGTGTCCTCTGAAGAAATAAATAATTTAGTCTCCTCTTCAACTCCTTACCTCCTTACCTTTGAGGAGAACTGTCAGTTGAGCGTGCAATATGTTCAATCATTCAGTCCTGTCTCTCTGCGAGCCCATGGGCTGTAGCCCACCCGGCTCCTCTGTCCATGGGATTCTCCAGGCAAGAATACTGGAGTAGGTTGCCATTTCCTCCTCCAGGGGATCATCCCGGTGCAGGGAAAGAACTCATGTCTCCTGCATCTCCTCTGTTGGCAGGAGGGTTCTTTACCACTAGCACCACCTGGGAAGTCCCCAGTGCAATAGAAGGCTCAAATAACACATGCACCTGCCTTTGTGTCTAACTGTTTAGTAGAGATGACAATACAAACTAAGGTAAACAAGACCAGTATCAGCGCTAACTGCTGGCTTTGGGGTACAGATACTCTCAGGTCTACTTCTCCATTAAAGAGCTTGTCCGACACAGGCAAGATCAGCACAGAGAGATGATCTCTGAACAGAGACACCAATCCTGACACCAAAACTTAGATCCCAGGAAGGGGGCTGGTGTCATTAACCTGCTGAATAATCTTTTCAGCAATAGCGGTGACTTCTGCTTTGCTGCAGAAGAGGCTCCACCTCTTTCTGCATCATTAACTAAGGACATGCATAGAGGAAAAAAAGATCTCATTTAAGCAGGCTGAGGTGAATGAGGAGCAGGAGTTTGAGTGGTTCCTAAATGCCCAACACTCTTCTAAGCAGTTTTTACAAATCATCATATTTAATTTATACAATCCCTATAGAGCACATGCTACTAATTAACCTGTTTCAGAAATAAGTAAAGTGAGTCACAGACTTTAAATTCTCTACTGAAATTAAAAGATGATTGCTCTTTGGAAGAAAATCTATGACAAACTTAGCGTATTCAAAAGCAGAGATATCACTTTGCCAACAGAGTTCAGTATAGTCAATGCTGTGGTTTTTCCAGTAGTCATGTATGGATGGGAGTTTTGGACCATAAAGAAGGCTGAGCACCAAAGAATTGATGCTTTTGAACCATGGTGTTGGAGAAGACTCTTCAGAATCCCTTGGACTGCAAGGAGATCAAACCAGTCAATGCTAAAGGAAATCAATTCGGAATATTCATTGGGAGGACTGATGTTGAGGTTGAAGCTCCAATAACTTGGCCAACTGATGTGAAGAGCTGACTCATTAGAAAAGACCCTGATGTTGGAAAAGATTTAGGGCAGGAAGAGAAGAGGGAAACAGATGATAAGATGGTTAGATGTCATTACCAACACAATGGACATGAATTTGAGCAAACTCCAGGAGATAGTGAAGGAAAAGGAATCCTGGCATGCTGCAGTCCATGGAGTTGAAAATGTCAGACACAACTGATTTAGTGAACAACACCGATATGAACACAAACTCAAATCTCATGGCAAAACTCTGGGGAAAAATCATTTAAAGGACACAGGTTTCAGAGTGAACAAGTGCTGGATTTAAATCCTACCTTTGGCAAGTACTTGCTGACTTCATATAATTTATATATGACTTTTTATAACTTAAACTCTGTAAGTAGTATATGTATCAGTACCATGGACTTAGCACTTCCCTGGCAAAAAGTAGTAAAGAATTGACCTACCAATGCCGGAGGCCAGGGTTTTATCCCAGGTTTGGAAGATCCCCTGGAGAAGGAAATAGCAACCCACTCTAGTATTCTTGCCTGGAAATTCCATGGACAGAGAAGTCTAGCAGTCCATGAGGTCTCAAAAGAGATGGACATGACTTAGAGGCTAAATAACAACAACAATGGCCTATTTTCAATAATTGGAATAATAACATGTTGCAATAAACATGGGGCACCTCAAGAAGAGTTGGACAACAGAGACATTAAGAATTATTATCTTTACTTACAATAGAAGGAAAACATGAATCATTATTTAGATATAAATGTGCTATTTGTTCTTATCTCTTCATAAATTCTACTTCTCAGGAATTAATAGTTTAAAACTGAAGAAAATAATAAAGGTAACTTGAATTTTATTTTGTTGGAGACCATTCTAGGTGACATGACATTACACTGAAGTCTTGTAAGAAATGTCATAACTAAATCTTTGGGAAGTGATAACTAAAATTATGGACATTCGCAATTTCACTATGAAATGCTCAATTTCACACAATTAAATTTTCAATGCTATTTTTGGTTCAATATGGAAGTCACATTGCTTTACTTCCTAACCTCAGGAGTTAGTAATCTTATTTATATTTTATTGTCCTTGAGAAAAAACTCAAAATGTATACAGGTACTTCATAGTATCAACTCCATAAAGAAAAAAAGAGAGATCTTCTTTTGAAAAAGATTCCCAAGTTACTAACACTAATCTTCCATGTTAATTTATTCATTTTATAGAAATAGGAAGTAACTAGCTTGCCCAGTGTCAATAAGACATGATTTAATTTTAATTATCATTTCAAAATATGTCTAAATGAACATTTTGGGGATGGTAATTAAACAATCATAATGTGAAATGTCAATTAGATATACTATGTCTTTATTTTCTAACACTTTCATTGAGTGTTATTTTGTGAGTTGCCTATAATTTGGAATAGAAATTGAATTGTTATCAATAAAGACATGCCATTAATCTCACTATGACAATCATTAAGATATATTTGCCCTCTAAGGGCATTCATTCTGATTCTCTTTATTTCATTCAACAATGAATGTCAATAACTTACACATGTTTAAAGAATATTATTACAAGAATTCTTCTACTATTGAATTAGAGAGGTCTTTGGGGGAAATGTGCTTTGATGTGTTTTATTTTGTATGTACTAAGCAACATGAAATTAATATGAGTTTCACTACTCTTAGAAGATTGATAGAGACATAAAATACACGGTTTTAGGGTGGTAATATACAGTCAATTATTCAGATATCAGACATTAGTAAAATGACTGATACATATATTTACATATCATCTCTGTGTAAGACATCTCAATTGGTTGTTGTTTTTTTTTTAACATGACCTTCATATTGTTTCTCCTATGTTCTGTCATATGCAAGAATTCTAGCATTCTTCTTGAATTGTACAAGGAAAAAATATTCATTTCTGATTAGACTGTTGTTGGCCATCTAGCCAATTAAATTCCAGAGATAATTTGGAAAGAAAGTAAAAATCTACACAGCTTGTCGCATTTTTGATGGGCTATCAGGTTCAGGACTTCCATTTGGAAACACTCATGAGAAAATGTGTGTGTGTGTGTAGCCAACGAACAGAGAAATAGATCTGTATACAAGGTGTGTTCTTCTTATTCGTTAGTCACTAAGTTGTGTTTGACTGTTTTGTCGCCCCTTGGACTATAGCCCACCAGGTTATTCTGTTCATGGGATTTTCCAGGCAAGAATACTGGAATGGGTTGCCGTTTCCTTTTCCAGAAGATCGTCCTGAACCAGGGATTGATCCTGGGTCTCCTGCATTAGCAGGCGGATTCTTTACCGCTAAGCCACCAAGAGAAGCCCCAAATATATAGATAAATATTTTGAAAGAGAGAGCTATAAATGCATTATATACATGAATACTCATTCCAGTCTACTATTTTCCCTTTACTTGGATTACTTTTCTGTAAATTATTGCCAAAATTGGAAAATGGAGTTCAGCACATATGTATTTTAACCTACAATTTAGCCCTCAGAATTTCAATGTGTGTTTGCTTTGTTATTGGGTGGGTGGGAAATTGTAAATAACAAAGAAAATTTTACACTGCTTGAAACACCAATTTTGAACAGAGGGAAAAAAATGTAGATTGTGGCTTACCTGAGTTGATCCAGTATTTTGAACATTTGACTGGGGAAGTTTGTCTGCCAGGGTTGATATTACATGTTTCCATGTGGTAATTATACGAGTAGGTGACAGTACTGTGACCAATTTGGCTATTCTGTAGAAGCAAATAAGATGTTCTCCTTCTGCTATTTGAAGCCATTTTGTTCAGGTACATAAAACCCTAGGTGCTGGTGATATTTCCCCATGTGCCCAGTCTTAAAAGACCACTCTAAATGATCCTCCATAATGAAATTTCGTGGTGTGCCCATCAAGTGCATTCCACTGTATTAGGTACACTCCTAAGATAATCCCACCCATTACTGGAGATGAGATTTCCTATATGAGAATTACAGTCTCTTCAGAGCAAATGAGCTTATATTGAATCCCATTTCAACTGAGAGTTATTTGGGTTCTCGGTATAAATCACTTTATGAGTGAGCATAATGCTTTAAAAAAAAATCATTACTAATTTTTAAACAATTTGAGATGGAAACCACAAAGACTGCTGAATATTCATTGGTTTTGGAGTTAAGACGATCTCATTATCTTAACCATGCCCTTCACCAGAATCCCCCTCGGAACCATTGTTGGGGGGAATTATACGTCTTTCTTTTCTTCCTGGCCACATCCGACACGTTTTTGTATCAATGAAGTCTGTTTCAAAGGCACATTGCCAAAATGATAATTTACCACAAACAAAATAAACAAGACGGAAGATGAGATGCTAAATATTGGCAGAAGAGTGGAGAGTTTGCAGAGGGTAAGCGAGTTCTCTCCCAGCACCACTGATGTTGCCTTTGCCAAAGCAAACCATGATGTCAAAAGCTCCAGAGGATTTTGTACATTATTTTAAATAGATATTATTGCAAAATTCAGCATAGTTGTATGATCCACAATACATACTCACAAGGATGCATATAATTGACCCACCACTTGGGTTTAAAAAGTTTCCCCAACATAATTTGAGAGATGTTACTTTTCTCCTCAATCCTCATCTCTTTCAGACCTCAACTTTTTTTCAGAAAATAGGAGCACAAAAGCTTTCTCACCCAGATTCAGCATCAGCTAGAGCAGCTGCCACCAAACACAACAACGAAATAAATTATACACTGTGCTTCTTAAAAATTCCTGGGGACACACATGATTTGATCAATTTAAGACCCAAATGGAAGCATCACTTTAATCTACCACCTCTGCTCTGCATGTCAATGAAATATGCCTTTAGTGGAGAGGAGTAACTGCTTGGAGAATCACAATAGAGAAAATACATTGACAGGGAGGAGAAGGAGGGGTGGAAAGTAGTGACCACCTGGACAGAATGAAAGATATGGTCTGCACAGAAATAAGGGAAAACTCCTGGACGATCAAATGATGATCTTTACAAACAGCGTGTCTTCATCAGTTTCCCTGGTAGCTCAGCTGGTAAAGAATCTGCCTGCAGTGCAGGAGACTCCAGTTAGATCCCTGGGTTGGGAAGATCCCCTGGAGAAGAGAAGGGCGACCCACTCCAGTATTCTGGGCTGGAGGATCCCACGGACTGTATAGTCCACAGGGCCGAAAAGAGTTGGACATGACTGAACAGCTTTCACTCACTTCATCAGTTAGAATAAGGAAGTTAACAGAAATAGAAGTGAGAAGGAACGGCCCTTATAGAAGGAAGGGAAAGTAAGCAAAGACACATGTGAAGCTGAATTTAATATACTGCATTACAGGTATTGGGTAAGTGAGAGCATGGAAAACCAAAACCAGAGAGAAACTAGCTGGAGTGTAAATCCTCAACTAGCGTTGCCAAGAAATTTAATCAGAGAAAGAGCTTAGGAGAGGCACAGAGAAATACTTAAAGAATGGAAACTGAGGGGTCCCCATGGCTCTCCGTAGCTCTCCCTGAGAGAAGATCTCGGAAGGTAATGGGGTGTGGGCTGCGTAATTGAGAAGTGAACAGGAGAAAAGAGATCCATGAATAACCAACGTAGGGTTAAGAGACCACTTGACAATTATTTTGTAGTAACTGGCTGGCGATAATTGGAGCTGGGAAAAAGTGGGATGGTGCGGGTGTGTCTAGACCCAAAGCAAAAAGGAAAAAACAACACAAAACAGCAAAAGGGCTGAAACTGTCAAAGTAGAACTGGCATCTTCCAGCTTGAAAGACATAATTAGAGTTTTAATCTTTATCAGCTTTACTATACTTTTAACAGTTGCACTCCTCTGACACTCCCTGACACTGAAGCCTGAGAGTTAGAATTTAAATGTGTAATGCTATTCTTTGTTGAGCTTTTAAACACACACACACACACACAACTACCCACCCACACACGTGGGTGTCTTCACACTATTGAATTCACATTGATAGTAGAGTCAGTGTGGTATCCATTCAATCCGTGGCCCTGTTCTGGCTCTGGGAATGAAACGGTCCTCTCCTAAAGCAATGGAAGAGATGGGTACTTTGAAAACAGACTACCAAAGAGGCAATTGCTCTTCTCCTAATGTAAACAGGGTAATGAGGGAACGTATATTGAGAAGAGAAACAATTAGTGAGCCTGGGCAGGAAGCATCGTGCTGTTCCACTTAATTAAATAATTTGTTTCAAAGAAGGGTTGCTCCCTATATCATTCCAGCATTGTCATTTTAAATCAATTCAGCCTCTACAACAAGAGGTCTTGCCATTGCCAGTTCCACGGTCACTCCCCACCTCCTGTTTCTGTTAACTCTGCCCTCACCAGTCCAAGGAGCCCTTCCTGAATCTCTTCTGTGTCTCCTTCCTGAGTGGCCCTATGGTTTGTAGTAGTGTGTGTGTGTGTGTGGGGGGGGGGGGGGGGGACTGCCACTATCTTCCTCCAGAGTTTGGCAGATTTTTGCTTTGCCTTTTTGGTTCAAAAATACATCATGACCTAAGTGTAAATAGCAAAATATTGGGCTAGCTGAAAAGTACTTTTGGGCTTTTCCATGGCATCTTATGAAAAAACTTGGAAAATCTCTTTTTTTTTTTTTTTTTTGGCTAATCCAATACAACTTATTTTTCTTTCTTTCCTAAAATACTTATAATTTGTACGTGGATCACGGGACATCACCATTCACACTCGTTAAATTGGAAATGAGTGGATTGTAAAATTTTATCAAGCATATTATTTTATTTTAGGTTTTCTTGTTTTGTTCTGCACTAGATAGCATTTGCATTGGAGAGGACTGACTAAGCAGTCCTGGATAAAAAGTAGAATCAGACATGGGGAAGGAGAAGGTGGGATGAATTGCTAGAGTAGCACTGACATATATGTGCTACCACGTGTAACTAGGTGGGAAGCTGCCGTGTGGCACAGGGAGCTCAATTCAGAGTGCTGTGATGACCTAAGGGGTGGGATGGGGCAGGGAGGGAAGTTCAAGATGGAGGGGTGTTCACGTGGCTGATTCACTTTACTGTACAGAAGAAACTACCAGTGTAAAGCAATTATGCTCCAATAATAAAAATGTAGAATTAACTTCATGGGTTCCTGCTCCAATATATGAAATTTTTACCTTTGCAGCACATGGGCCACAATTAGTGTTCTAGATGCCTTTTCCTTTATTTTGATTATTTAAATGCTATGGCTTCTGGATGGGGCTTTGGATACCTCATGCCAGAACTCTCTGTAACAGGTGATATCCAACTGAAAAGCGGCAGTTTTGATAAATTGCTGCTTATATTTCCTTCAGATGCAAGTGTCTACAGAGCCATGAATGCCACCTCAGATGGTGTATTTGAAGAAAACAGTGGCACAAACAAGCAATGGGTTTACTTTTAGCAGCACAGTTTTAACTGGGGCCCCATGACTCTGCCATGATGAAAAAAGCGTTCACCATTGTTTCACCCTATGAATATACTACACACATTTTAAGGTGGTAGTCTTATTGGCAGTCTGATCCTGTTGCTGGGAAAGATTGAGGACAGGAGGAGAAGGGAGTGACAGAGGATGAGGTGGTTGGATGGCATCACCGACTCAACGGACATGAACTTGAGCAAACTCCAGGAGATCGTGAAGGACGGGAAGCCTGGCTTGCTGCAGTCCATGGGATTGCAAAGAGTCAAACAGGACTTGGTGACTGAACAACATCACATTTCCTTATCCATAAAATCACCCACTCTAAGGTGCTATTGTTAAGGATTGCATGCGACAATGGGTGTGAAACATTTAGCGATGTATCTGATCTGTTGTCATAATCCAACACTGAATTCTGTTATTATTCCTTTTGTCTAAGCATTTGAAGTTACTAAGGGAAGCAGTTTAACTGAATTGCAACTGCTTGTGTTTGAAATGCATATGGTATATACTGGTATGGTTTTTATGGTCCTTCCCATAGCATTTAATTGATACATATTTCTGCAAGATGATTTTCATTCATTAGTGTATTACTTGAGTTACTCTTTGGCATATCAGAGGATTATCTTGCTTTCTTGATAGGTTGCAGTTAAACTAATTTAAGTTATGTCATATTCCACAAGAAGCATTAAAACCAAAAAAATAAAACAACTAATAAGCACCTGCTCTTTTTGTTGCCTGCCTCTGTCACAATCTTTCTGATTCACTGCTCTTGGCATAACGCAGGCAGCCTCCTTTCAATGCCAAGGCTAAAACTGTGGTGAAGAAGTGCCACGCATCTCTGCTAAAAGTTGTAACCAGATTTCCGCCATTTAAAAAATGATGATTTATAGTTACGTGTTCTCAAGTTTAATATGCATTAAGAATTCAAATGCTGTTGCGATAATTTTTTAGTAAAAGCTGCTTTTGAGGACTACCTTTGCACATTTTCTTCAGGAGCAATAATTCTTCATCTAGGGAGTAATTTATTTCTTCTGGTTTTAATATGTTACAGATGAATGGTTGTATGTCTTTCCTGTTAGAGCATTACAAGACAGGCCACTTTTGCATTAGGCTGGTACTACAACGGATACCTGTGGTGCTCTTCATGCTTCATGTGGTACTAATTTAAATGGGAAGTTGCACATATTTCATCGAAACACTTGGTAAAGCCAGCTTTCACAGAAGGGTGCAAATGATGGACTGTTCTCTGTGTGCAGCTGAACCGCTCTAAATGTGTCAGAGAGGGTTATGGATCATTTCATTCACCCATCAACTCTGGTCCGCTATGTGTACAAATCACAGCCTCGTGTCATCCAACAGAACATTCCTGACAATACTAGAACATTTATAGGACTGCCATTTTTAATAGGAGTTCTGCAACCCCGTTTAAATCGTATTACTTCTTTAACACTTTCGCTCCCGAGCCATTTCTCAAGCTGGCTTGGTCATGGTTGCAAGTTTTCTTGCGACTATCCAGCCATGGGAAGAAGGTGTGTCTGTAGATTTCACTGCACACCACACCCGGGTCCTAATCTGACTTCTATCTGCTTGTATTTGATGCTGTGAGACCCTCTTTCTTTCATCAAAAGCAAAGCCACTGATCCCTCCATGGTTTGTTCTTTGGTACAACCACTGATAACATTTCAAACAGGCAGCTTTGGTTTCCAATAAGTATGTTGAACAAATTGACTGTAATTGTTCTTTGATTTCTAATTTTTTTTTTTTTTTTTGCTTTTGACTACAACTGTTAACTAAAAAAAATAAATAAATAAAAGCTAAAGAATTCAGCCACTCTAATTTTTTTCATAATTTTGAGATTCTATTGTTGGTTTTTGTTTGGAATTCTTTTATAAAGATGAAAGAGTTTGGAGACTACTGCAAATAAGTGTACTGGGTTTGTTTTCAGTAGCTTCATATACAGGCTTCTGAAATGAAATTACAAGAATTCCATGCAACTTTGTCTATACGAGGGTAATGAAAGAAAGAGATCCAGAAAATGTATTTTAGATTTTTATGACTTATTATTTGTATTTTGCTGCTTATTTCAACTGACTGTCTAGTGATACTAGTAGTTGCTTTATATGCATATTGATAAACAAATATGGTTTACAGCTTAAAGCTCATTGGTAACTAGAAGATTCTAAAACAATTTGAGGAATTTCTCTGGTGGTTCGATGGATGGGAGTCTGCCTGATGATGCAGGGGACACAGGTTCAGTCCCTGGTCCAGAAGGATTCTGCATGCTGTAGACCAACTAAGCCTGTCCATCACAACCACTGAGCCTGCGCACGTAGGGCCCATGCTCCACAACCCGAGGCCGCCACAGCAAGAAGCCCATGCACCACATTCAGAGAGCAGCCCCCGCTCCCCACAACTAGAAAAAATCCTGCACCCAGCAATGAAGACCCAGCGCAACTAAAAATAAACACATAATTAACAAAAGAATTGAGGCAAGTTGAAAAAAAAATGATATTACGACTAGGGGGAACACCAAAATGACAACATAAAGCAGATTGCAGATTTCCCTGAGATTCTGCACAAAAACTTAACCCAGGCCTTGCCACAATACTGTTATTGGGATCAACTGAGTGAGAAATAGAAGTGTAGATATTGAAAGCTTATCTGCTATGTAACCCTCAGAATTAGAAATTATGGCTTTAAGAAAAAAATAAGCAACATGCATTCTTCATCATTCTTAGAAATTATCTTTGTGTTAGCCACCATATTAATTTACTGGTATAAACTGGGGAAAATAACCTTAAGAAAGACACCATTTGTAAAATGTCTTTCTCAAATGTGATGCCTAAGGAAGAGTAAAATCTGTAAAGTGAAGGACAGGGAAGCCTGGCGTGCTTCAGTCCATGGGGTCACAAAGAGTCAGACATGACTTAGTGACGAAACAAACAACAACATCCATAAACCAATGATTATGAGTTTTCTGGGGTTTTTTTGAGATGAATATTCAGCTCTAGGATGTACTTTTCATTTTAGATAATAATATTCACATGATAAAGAGTAGAAGAGTGATGACCTCTTGCAGTCTGAAGGGAGGTTCTGGTTGTGCAACACCTGAAATGTACAGACACTTTAGATGAAACCCCCAGAAATGAGATCTATCAGAAGGTAGAGAAAAGCATTCAGGAAATCCAGTCTGATACCAAACATCACACCATTCTGTTAGCAGAATAGGAAATAGAAATCCATTTCTATATTAACAAAATAAACCCATGTCTTCATGTTGATTTTTTAACAATTTAAGTCCCCTGGGCTTGCCAGCTCACATTTGAGAGCTGCAATCACTGATGACTGTGACATTTTTTGTTTACTGATATGGAAGGAAATACTCCACCTCTTGTCCCTCAGAAGCCAAGAAAGGAGGAGGCCCAGGCTGAGGGGCTGGTTTAGAAGCAGAGATAAAAAGTTCCAACAAAAGTAGGTTCTGGGCCCAGCTGGAAGCAAGCCCCCCAACCCTTTTGTCTTTTGACCTTCTGGTCTTGGCCAGTGCCTCCCATCAGTAGAATCTTCTTGGAAGCTGAAGAGTGGTCAAGGCAGACAGGTGTGGAGAATGGATCCAAGGAATGGGGAGGCTTAGAAAATAACAATCAAAATAGCCACCCAGGAAAACAATAGAATTTAGTCATTTCTAACAAATAAACCAAATAACCAAAACCCAAATACAATTGGAGTATAACTGCTTTACAAAGTTGTGATAGTCTCTTGTACAATGAAGCAAATCAGCCATATGCATACCTATATCCTGTCCCTCTTGAACTTCCCTCCCCTCTCCATCCCAACCATCTAAGTCATCACAGAGCACTGAACTGAACTTCCTGTGCTATATAGCAGTAAATGCTGGCGATGATGTGGAGACAAGTGACTATCCTACACTGCTGGTGGGAATGTAAATCTACATAGTGACCATGGAGAACAGTGTGGAGGTTCCTTAAAAAATAACCATGGACCTACCATATGAACCAGCAATCCCACTACTGGGCATATACCCTGAGAAAATCATAATTGAAGAAACACATGAGGAGAAGGAAATGACAACCCACTCCAGTATTCTTGCCTGGAAAAGTCCATGGACAGAGGAGCCTGGCGGGCTGCAGTCCATGGGGTTACATGACTGAGCATGTGTTCACGAGGGTTGAGGGAGATGGGTTGGTAGCAGTAAAGTGGTAGAACTAAAAAAAATTAAAGAAAAAAAGAAACACATGTACTCCCATGTTCACTGCAGCACTCTACAATAACCAGGACATGGAAGCAACCTCAGTGTCCATAGACAGAGGCATGAATAAAGAAGATGCAGTACATATACACAATGGAATACTACTCAGCCAAAATACTCTTACACTGACTTTTTTTCCTTATCTCTCTGGCTGTTTTTAATCCTAAAATCAAGTTATGAAGCCCCAGTTGGACACGTGGTACACTGGAGCATCTGCGCTTTCTCAACTGGGTTTCCCCATCTGAACCATGAAACACAAAACATAGTTGGAGGCCTTTTTCTCAAGTCTCCCAAGACACACAATCAGTACCAAATAAGGGAATGGGAGAGCAATTAATTGATTACATATGATGGATGTTGTAGTCATTGTTGTTTAGTTCCTAAGTCCTGTCTGACTCTTTGCAACCTGATGGGCTGTAGACGCCAGTCTCCTCTGTCCATCGGAATTTCCAGGCAAGAATACTGGAGTGGGTAGTCATTTCCTCCTCCAGGGGATCTTCTAGACTCAGGGATCAAACCTAGGTCCCCTGAATTGGCAGGGAAATTCTTTACCACTGAGCCACCAGGGAAACCCACTGTAGTCATTAGGACTTGGTTATCTGGAGAAAACCAGGGAAAACATACTAGAGATACAATGCTCTGGGGTTTCTTGCTGGAAGCCTCGATATATGGATGGCATCCTTTCTGAAAAAAACTTCTCCTCTGTCACTTGTTAGAATCTCTTGTTGATGGAAACAGGGCATGGTTTTGCTCTATCTTGTGACAATAAGCGTTTTTCTTAGAAAAACGTTTTTCTTAGAAAGCCCTCACTCCCCACCACCTGACACAGGGTGCTGGGTGAATGTTACCTGATGATGAGTACAGGAATGAATGAATGAATCAACATCCATGCTAATAAGTTAGTTCAAAGGCAACTCTCCACTGAAAAGTGTAAACAGCCTCAAAGAAAACTGTACACCTCTGACTTAGGATGAGCTTTATGTTGGTGATTTTTAAAAAGCCTGGAATGTCACACTGCACTTGAAAATGTGTGGATTATTTTCAAATATCTTTTGATATTGATCTCTAACATAATTCTACTGTAATAAGAGAACAGACTTTGTATGATTTCAATACCTTTAGACCATGAAATTTCTGCACCTGGTCTTAGGTCTCTGGATATTTTCTAAAGTCTTCTTGTTTATAGTCTACAGGAACTTGAATAGAATTTGTATCCCACTGTTGCATGAAAATTGTATAAATATTAATTATGTTAAACTGGTTCATAATGTTTTCAGGCCTACTATATTCTTCTGTTTCTCTGTACCTTCATTCTATTAATTTCTGAGAGTTTGATATTGAAACTCCAACTAAAACTCTTAATTTATCTACTTAAAACAAACAATTGCAATATATAGTGGAACTATGTGCAACTTTGTTCTGTATTTCCCAAGTCTCCTGTAAATGTGTTATATTTTCATAATTTAAAAAATAAAACAAAGATTTAAAAAATCCATTTGGAGAGGTATTTAAACACTTCTTTAAAAGGAGCAACAGTCTTTAATATTGCCATTTCCTTCATGTGTTTTTCATAGTTCTTTTTTTTTTTTTTTTTGCATTCTATTTATTTCCTTCCTGTGTCTTGAGTCAGTTAACTTCCTTAAATGGCCAATTTTCTAACTTTGAGTGTCATTTGAAAGCATGTATTGGCCTCATTCCCAATCCTTCTAAACATAAGTGCTCACATTTAATAAAATGCATGGCTTCCCATCTGTGTTTTAATATCAAACTTCTAGGGAAATCAACACGGGAAGTATGTTAAAGGCTGTCAGAAAACATGGTCATGTTAGGGTGAAATTTGAAAGGAAGGTTGGAGGGGGAGACCGAAGCAGAGGAGCTTGTGTTCCTTTTGGGGTCTCGTTTTTCTACGGCTGCGTGTGGAGACTCAAAGGCGGCTGAGGCTCCCCGTTGAACGCAGAAGGGCATAAATTGAAGCCCTGAATGTGGGAACTGCATTGTACCCTCTTTTGTGAGCATCTCTGAATGCTACCCCGTTGCAAGCATTTAATTTCATTCTATAATAACTCACTTGCCAAAGTCTTTGTCTTTGCTTCCTCACATATGCCCCAAAGGCTTGTTTCACGCCAGCAGGTGCCATTAAATATGTTTATTAAGCTTAAAGATAGAAAATGCTACCTCCACCTGCATAGATGTTGTAACACAGTTTCAAAATTTAATGAAATATTCCCTTAAGAAAGTAATGGCATTGATTTCTATGTGGCATCAAATCGCAGGCTTCCATAATTTCAAGAACTAATTAAGCAGATAGAGAGTAGTGCCTGTGGCTTAATCCTGTGATAAATCTGCATGAGCCCCAGACACTGGGGCATCTCTCATTTGAATTTGCATTGGATCGACAAAATAAACCAAGTTCTGGAAGAAATACTTATTGTATAATTATACTTCAAAGATACACACTATGATAATTACTTAAATCAATAGGAATTGCAGACAGTTCATGGAACCCTAAGTACAGGAAGGTCTATGAACTAAATAACTGTAAATGTTCTTCCTTAGAATGTGGAATAAGCAGGTTAGAATTGGCGAAATTCCTAAGCAGTGAGAAAATCTCTCAGTTGTTTCCCATTGATATGCCACAAAAGAACCAAACTTGGAGACCGATGTGGTTTTTCGGGAAGAAGTGAATAGAATTCTCAGGGGCATGCCATTTCCAGGAGTTGGCATGTTGCTTAGTTTTGTCCAATTATCAATAAGTGAGGGGGATTAGCCGTTGGTAATGGTGCAACGGATAAAAGCCTCAGGTCATAAGCAGTGAATTTTAAAAAGTGAGAGTGTACTTAGAAGGGGGAAAGCTTTTCTAAATTAGCAATAAAATGGGATGATTAGGTTAACTGTTTAGTTTCTAAAGTAGATAAATCCTGGTGATATGAATTATACCCTGAGTGGTATGTCAAGGTTCATCTAACTTTCATTTCCTTACTGGAAAATAATCGTTTTGGCCTTCATTGAGCAGGCAACAGAAGACCCTGGGTAAAATTTAAAATACCTTTGGAAACTGTGGAAAGTGACCTTGAGAAGGGTAAAAAGGAAAAAAGACAAACAGAGGGAAGGAAAACTCATAATGGTTAATATAAAGTTTAGATTTGGATTAATGATTTTCATTGTTTAAATGCCAGTGCTTGTATTCACAAGAAAATCTGTCCTAAAAAGTGCAGTTATAACACATCAATCCTTAAATGCTGCATACCAGAGATAAATGAAAAGTCATTGTGCTAAAAAAAAAAAAAAAAAATGTTGATTTATGGCCGGCAAGAGCTGACTACTAGCTTTTCTATCATCATTTCGAGGTATCAGTTCACAAGAAAAATATGCAAGGTAATTAAGAAAGCAGAAAATTATGAATTTAGAATGCATTTCAAGACTTCTCTAAGCATCTACACTATTCACATCCCATTAGCTAAACATTCCAGGAAAAAAGAGAAGAAAAAAATTTTACTTTATTCCTCAGTCATTAAAAAATTAACCTGTATTCCACAGATATTTGCCCCGAGGAGGTAATCTTAATTTGGGGGTTCATGAACAAAAGCCATCTTCACTTCTTTGATGTCCCAAGTCATCTCTAAAATACTGTCTCCAGGACAAGCACAATCTGGATAGCTAAGAAGATCCAAGAAATGTTACCCTTTTTAAGTTTTCTGAACGCCCAGAGAAAGCATACAGTTAATATTTGTAAAAGCTTAGCTGTAGAAAGCCCAGCCAATAGAACATTATGTGAGATCTGACATCATGTGTTCCATAATTAACCGATGAAGTCCACCAGGCGCTGTCTCTTTTGTACTGTGTAAGACATAACAGTGGCTGCAAATCCAGTTCACAAGCTGTCTGAATGAATAATTTGTGGGAGGAGTGAGGAGAAAGATGCTAGCATTGTAATATATTTTCATTTCAAAATGCCAACTTTTTTAACAAGCTGGGCCCCTGGACATTGCTCGTTTTACTTCAGCACATGAAAACTGATGTTTCAAGTTAAGTGAAATCTCTAAGTAACACCACAGTTGTAGGAAATGTCCAATGGCTGTTTTGTGGTTAAAAAGAAAAAAAAAAGAAAACAACTGGCATACTCAACTAAAGTTTAACTCATATTGTTACTATATGTGTAATGAATGTGCTTAGGATGGAAAGTGAGAAGACACTTCCGTGTGATCATCTATGAGATCTGATCTACAAGGAAAACAAAATTGGAATAAGGCAGATGGGGAATTCTCTGTTATGGAGAATCTCCTGGTGCTTAAATAGTTTCAGTATATGGCAATTCAGTATATTTGAAATTGACTGTATTGGAGATAGAAGCATAAAAATGTATAATATGATGTGTGATGTTAACTATCATCAAAAATTGCCCACCTCACCCCACTGTACCTCACCTTCTTCCCTTCTAGTTTTGTTTCCTTGCACTAGTAGCATAAATTTTTTAACATCCAATATCCTTTTGACTACCTAAGATATAGTACCTTTTGTTGGAAAAAAATAGAAAACTAGATGTCCTTGTATAAAGTTTGAAATCTGGGCTAATCATCTGGTATAATTGGGCTGATGGCAGTTATGTAATCTGGGATATGGCTGACATTTGATAAACAACTGATGTTTATTGGCAAAAATTTTATGAAGACAGAGACATGAAACAAATTCAAGGAATTCAGAAAAATTTCTGTTTGATGTTGGGAGAAAACAAATGTTGAGTACTAGATTAATTTCTTCCTTATGGAAAATCTTCATTCAAAGATAGAAGTTAATTTTGCCAGAAGTAATGCCAAAGTTCACCAACTCCAAGTGTCCACCCCTGAATTCAACAGACATTTTTGTGTGCCAAGTACATGGTAAGCAATGAAATGAACTCTGCATGCTCCCCCAAATCCCTTGAACTGTTAAATGCTAGCTATGTGCCATACATCACATGGACACTGCACACATCAGATACACATGTATTAGAATACTTGTAATTGCTCAAATCCCAGAAAGTACCAAAACTTTAAAGTAATAGCAGGAACATAGTGAAGATGTCATTTGAACTGAAATCTGAAGACTGAGTGGGAATTTCTTAAGAAAAGAGGCATTTTGCAGTAAATGTAATGGTGCTAGTTTTGCTGGGATACATACACATCCATACTTAATACTTAGTTGTCATCCCTCCTGAGAGATCAAACAATATTCTGACTTTTATTTATATAGTGTCCCAAAATGAAAAACTATCTCGGTATCAGCACTGTTTGTATAGGCTAAGCAGGCATACATTTAACTTCTCTCCCACTCGCTCATATTTCTCTATTTCTGATACACATAAAATTGTGTGTGTGTATGCTCAGCCACTCAGTTATGTTCGACTCTTTTGTGACCCCAAGGACTGTGTCCTACCAGGCTCCTCTGTGCATGGGATTCTCCAGGCAAGAATACGGGAGTGGGCTGCCATTTATCTTCCCAATCCTGGGATTGCACCCATGTCTCCCACATTGACAGGCAGATTCTTTTCCACTGAGCCACCTGGGAAGTCCAACACATAAAGTTATAAATTAGTAAATTTTCCTTTTCCTATGTGGTATGTCCAGTTGTTCTTCCCTAAGTAAAGCTGGCTCAGATAGGGTATTTTTGTTGTTACTACTTTTTGTTTTAATAGAAATCTATGATTATAATTGACTAGAAATAGCCATATAGCTTAGGACAGTCTACGGCAATTATAAGCTAAGGATTCACTAATAAATATGCCTAATCTGGGTTATATTAATACAGTGATTCATCTTGCCCTACAAATCAACTAATTTTATTTTAAAAATGAACCTTTCTGAAGAAGTGGACACTCTGTCTTTATCTGATTTCCATCCTTCTGGTTGTGTGATTCTTCATAGACATGAGGATTTGGTGGTCCCATCTTCCTATACCATTCCTGACGATGTTGAGTTCTTAACCTAAGCACAGGATTCTTTAAAAATTTATGTTTAACTTTCTGCTAAAGTATAAGGTTAACACAGAAACAATTATAGACAGTACACGGAGAGCTCAGTGAATTTTTCCAAAGCCAAAGGGCCAACCAGATACAGAAAAAACAAAATAAAAAACACTGCCAACACCCAGGAAGCCTCTCATGTACCCTTTATGTTCTCTTTCCAAAGATAACCATTATCATCAATGATTTGTTTCATCATTTTCTCAAGTTTTTTGTTAAGGGAATAACATTACATGTACTTTTTGGTGTTTTCTTCAACTTTACAACTTGCTTGTCTTTTATAAAGCTTTTATTCTGAACATTGTCAAATGAGGACGAGAAGAAATAAAACAGTATAGCAAGCCCTCATGTGCTTATCATCCAGCAATGAACTTCAACCAAAAGGCAATCCTATCCTGGTTCATTTATACATTTTCCCTTATCTTTTCTGTCAACATTTCCTTTATTTTGGTTTCTTGCATTGTGAACATGATATACTTAGGTTTATTCTGCCTCGTGTTTTCTCAGATCCCTGGGCTTGTCTGTCACTATTTTTTGAAAATTCTTATTCATTACTTCAAATATTTTGCACATACTATGTGTATGCTGGGGTGTCCTTGGTGGCTCAGACTATAAAGAATCCGTCTGCAGGGCAGGAGACCCAGGTTCAATCCCCTGGTCAGGAAGATCCCCTGCAGAAGGAAATGGCAACCCAGTCCAGGATTCATGCCTGGGAAATCCCATGGACAGAGGAGCCTGTTGGGCTACAGTCTGTGGAGTCACAAAGAATGGGACACGACTGAGTGACTTAGCAGGCACATGGGATACCAATGATTATTCCAGATCCGCAAGTGGAAGCTGGAATCACCTCAGGAAACCTGGTCACCCTGCCCAGGAACCTTTCTGAAAAGATGGGGAAGGAGGCTAGGAACTTACTGTCATTCTTCCTGACTATATTCCAACTCTAACTTCTCCTTCAAAGGCAGGAGAATCCTTTGACTTTCATAACCTCTCATTTCTAATAAATTGACCCTCCACAAGAGGGTTTGGACAGTATCACTGACTCAATGGATATGAGCTTGGGCGAATTTCGGGAGATGGTGAGGGACAGGGAGGCCTGGCGTGCTGCAGTCCACAGTATCACAAAGAGTCGACAAGACTTAGTAACTAAACCAGAGCAACAACGAGGGTTGATTTTACTTTTGTTTTTTCTAAGCAAACCAAGTTAAAACCTGAGTGGGAACCCACAAATAACTGTGTGCACAAATCAAAATGAAACAGTGGAGACATGTTGGGAGAGGTGACTGTAAAACAATAAATGTACTGTTGCTTAATTGGGCATCTTATCTGTTTCACAGAATATGTAGAATCTGGGTGTTAAATGCATGAGTCAGCTGATTGATTTCAGGGAGCAGTGCAATGTAAATAGCCAGATCCCTTGTTCAGATCACAAGAAGTGCTGTTCAAGGTACTGAACAAGGTCCTGAGCAGCACTGTAAGTTCTATGTTTTCCCTGGTCTCTCTCACAACCTGCTATAATATTTTTTGTTTTGTTTTGCTTTTTGTGGCAGGGGCGCAGGTGGGATCTTCCCTGATCAGAAATTGAACCCATGTCCCTTGCATTGGGTATGCAGGGTCTTAACCACTGGACCACCAGAGAAGTCTTGCAATTTTTTTTCTTTTTAATCCAAGAAAACTTTACATCTGAAGGAGAGTTCATTTTAAGAGTTAATCAAGAATGAACACATATATTATTAATAAATTTTGCAGCAAAAGATTTCACATTTTACTTTAACATTTATTGGTCAAAAAAGTTAGTGATGCATATGATTTTATGGGGGCTCCCAGAAGGCACTAGTGGTAATGGTAAAGAACCTGCCTGCTAACACAGGAGACGTTAAGAGACTCAGGTTCGATCCCTGGGTCATGAAGATCTCCTGGAAGAGGGCATGGCAACCCACTCCAGTATTCTTGCCTGGAGAATCACATGGATAGAGGATCTTGGCAGCCTATGGTCCATAGGGTCGCAAAGAATCGGACATGACTGAAACAATTTAGCATGCACGTATCCATGGTTTTATGGATAGTTTCAACTGATTTTTGTTTTTGTTTTCATTTAGTACACTTAATCTTGAAAAGGACACTGATTAGCTAGCTCACTGCTCATCATTTTTATTTATTTATTATAAATTTGTTCATCAGAATCACAGAGGGCAGAGTTCACACATGGGCAGGAGTTTGCACATACATATCAAGGTTATAAATAACCTGGTAGGAGAATATCATGCAGCTTAGTTCTGTGCATTTGATAGCATACAGATGAGTTCAATAAATGGTACTAAGAAAATGAGATGAGTAAGCCAGCATTCTATAAACAAAAACAGATAATCCTGACTTCTCTGTATATTTCTGCTTTTGACTAGAAAAAAATATATATCTTTATGCTGCTATTTATATTTCTTAGAGCTGTATAATAATGAGAACAGAAATATATGAAAATTATAATGCAGTGGGAATCAAGATGCATTCACAGCAACACCAATATGAAAATATATATTTTGTATGTGTCTCTGATTTTTATTTCTTTCCATACCCAGCTCCCAACATCCTCATTAGACACGACATAAAGACTGCCACCTCATCTCAATTCTCTAAGAACGGCAGAAGTAGATGAAGGACTTCAAAACTGAAGTGGAAGAGTTTGAGAAAGCAGGAAATCACTGGAATTTAAAGCCTTTTCTTAAGATATTTATGGAGGAAGTTTACGTAGGATTATTTTAGCAGCAACCGAACAATAAACACTTCATTTATACCCATCTACTTAAAAACAAAAGCAAAACTCACTTCTGAACAATACTCACTCTTACCAGCACTTTTCACACTCTAAGCATGTGACTTACCAGAGAATCTTGCCAAAACTCAGCTTCTGGTTTAGTTGGTCGTGGTGGGAGTCTGAGAATCTTCTTTTCTAAAGAGCTCCCGCGTGATGAAGCGGCCTTCCAGAAACAATACTTGGGGTGGCAAGACTGTAAAAGGCACAGACGAGAAATGACAGATAAAATGGTTGGAAAGACACTTTCTTCAGAAAACCCAGCCAGGTCTCTACCTGGCACAGCGTTGTTTGCTCCAAATTTGTTCTCAGAGGTGATGAGAAGGAAGCTGTTGCCCTATTTCTCCTGGTCATTTTCTCTGCAAAGCAGACTTTCCCTCAGAGGAATGTTTTGTTTGGATATTGCTACAACTAGTTTTCTTTTTTTTTTTTTAATTTTATTGAAGTATAACCGATTTATCATGTTGCATTATTTTCTGCTGTATAAGCAAAGTGAATCAGTTATACATAAACACATACCCGCTCTTTTTCAGATTCTTCCCCCACACAGGTCATTACAGAGCATGGAGCAGAGTTCCCTGTGCTATACAGCAGGCTTTTTATTAGATTTATTGTGTGTGTGTGTGTGTGTGTGTGTGTGTGTGTGTGTGTTAGTCGATCAATCATGTCTGACTCTTTGTGACCCATGGACTGCAGCCCACAAGATCCTCTGTCTATGGAATTCTCCAGGAAAGAATACTGGAGTGGGTAGCCATTTCCTTCTCCAGGGAATCTTCCCAAGTCACTTCATGATAAGTTGTGTCCGACTCTGTGCGACCCCATAGATGGCAGCCCACCAGGCTCCCCGATCCCTGGGATTTTCCAGGCAAGAACACTGGAGTGGGTTGCCATTTCCTTCTCCAATGCATGAAAGTGAAAAGTGAAAGTGAAGTCGCTCAGTCGTGTATAACTCTTAGCGACCCCATGGCCTGCAGCCTACCAGGTTCCTCCGTCCATGGGAGTTTCCAGGCAAGAGTACTAACCAGGGATCAAATTTGGGTCTCATATTGCAGACAGATTCTTTACCATCTGAGGCCCAAGGGAAGGCTTTTTATTAGTTATCTAGTGTGTATATAGTAGAGTGTATATGTCAATCCCAATCTCCCAATTTATCCTCCACTCCAGTAACCGTAAGTTTGCAAATAGATTCCTTTGTGTCATTTCTTTTAAGAGTCCACTTATAAGCGATGTCATATATTTGTCCTTCTTTTTCTGACTTACTTCACTCAGAATGACGATCTCTAGGTGATTACATGTTGCTGCAAATGGCATTATCTCTTTCTTTTTTATGGCTGAGATGTCTCATACAAAATTGATGCAAAAAAATATGCTCTCCAGATTATCACTTCATTTCTCTAGAGACAAAAATAAGGTTTGTGTCCTCAGTTCCACCCACTTTTATTTTTACAGATTTGCTTTCTCCTTGTACACTCAATTCTGGAAGAACTGAGGCCCTCAATTGCCCATCTCACTCAAGCCTTCTTTCAACAACTGCGTTGAAAACCCTGTTCCTCTCTTGATCTTTTCAATGCATCTAGAATAAGAATCACTGACATTTCCTCAGATAATCTGATCCATTAATATACTCATGAATGGCAAGCTCTAGAAAATATCTATAGGTGATGCTTGTATATCCCTGACATTGGGATATATAAGGAAAATAAGTCCTATTATTTCCGTTTTAGTGATGGGGAAATTGAGGCACAAAGAGGTTAATGTGTCCAAGGTCACATGGCAACTTACGGTGCTGGGGTCTGGACCCAGCAAGCCTTGCCCTCTGGTCCTCACTTAAACGTACAGGACTGCTATGATAACAGAGATCTTCACTTTTGAGGACCATGTTGTGAGGGACGGTGGGAGTGGTATCATGAAGGAAATTTCTTGCTAATGTTTACAAAATTTCTGTGGCTTATCTAACACCTTGAGGGTCTCACTTCTAATTCCAGTTACAGGTATGGTGAATAAGGTTTCCAGTAGTTTTGTGCATTCACTATCTCCTGCCTTTACACAGTTGTTTTGACAGCCCCCTCTGGGTACACTTTACATGTGCTACCTAAAGCTACAACAGAGTTCATACCTATGGGGCAGTCTCAACCAATGAGTCAGAGGTTGGAACCAGTGAACCAATACTTCCCCTTTGCCGCTGCAGATGGACAATTCTGAGAAGATCCATAAGCAAACTTCTCATGCAGCTATGTTCTTCAGGGGATCATGACTATGAAATACTTTGCTCAAGTCATTGAAAGCTGACCCTGGCTAAGCTTAAGTACTTGTTTCTTTAAGAGTTTGGAAACCTGGATGTCCATCATTTTGTTTGTTTTGTTGGGCTTCCCTGGTGGCTCAGAAGGTAAATAATCTGCTTGCAATGCAGATTTGATCCCTAGGTTGGGAAGATCCCCTGGAGAAGGGAATGGCAACCCACTCCAATATTCTTGCCTGGAGAATTCCATGGACAGAGGAGCCTGGTCGGCTACAGTCCATGGGGTTGCAAGAGTCAGACATGACTGAGCAACTGAAAAGTGGTATAAAATATTAGATTCACTTAAAACATATTAGAGAAAATTAAAGTTGCTATACTGCATTTATATTTGAATATTTGATTTATGAAGAGATTATTTTCAAAGAATAATGTAGTGCCTTAAAGACTTACCTGGTGGAGGAAGGGCATTAGGTTATGTCTATTTGCTCAGACTCTCAGTCATGTCTGACTCTCTGTAACCCCATGAACCCAACCAGGTTCCTCTGTCCATGGGATTTCCCAGGCAAGAATGCGAGAGTGGGATGCCATTTACTCCTCCAGGGGATCTTCCTAACTCAAGGATTGAACCCATGTTTGTTAAGTCTCCTGCATTGGCAGATGGATTCTTTACCACTTAGCCACCAGTGAAGCCCCCTATGTCTATTTGTCATGGAAATATTTAAAATAATATGCTTCTTTGGTCATCTGATTACAGTGTTCCCTTCAGCATTTTTACAAATCTACCAGGAGGGAGAATTTTAGGTTAATTTTTCAGGTGGGAAGGACAACTTATTGATTTAATTAAAAGAGGAACTCTAATTCAACAAAAGCAAAAAAAAAAAAAAAGTAGTTTTGTCTCAACGATAACCCACAGCTAATGCAGTTCAAAGTACTTGTCAAAGATATAATCCTACAGTAGTTGGACTGATGATTAATCTTAATTATGCCCAGATATTGTTTCACATGTTTTGTTATTAATTAATGTCAGTGTGACAATTTCAATCTTTTTTTTTAACTAGAAATCTGATAAAATTGCAGCTCTACCCTCCTGAGTATTTGATGTAAATCAAATTTATTCTTTTTTAGCTCTATATACAAATGATCACTCTCTTTATTGACATTTCAAAAGAAGTTTAAAAGTAATCCCTCTGTAAAAAAAAAGTTAGAAGCCCTAATAACATGCAAATGCCCAGGAATCCAACATGTATGAATTGCTCCTCTCACACTCTTTTTGTGACTTTATGTAACAATATGCATAGGGTGGATGGAGTCCTTCCTTACAAGCCTTTAGCAAATGACAACAATGTGGGCAGAAAAAGCAAGTTCATTCTGATTCTCAGTAGCTGGCAAAGAACAGGTTAAACTAGAAACATCAGCTAATAATGCTAGAAAGAATAAATTATTTTTTCTAGTACTATTAGGCTGATATTTGGCAAAATGAATTAACCGCATTTAATGATATTTCTGCTTCTCAGGTGGTTCAGTGGTAAAGAATCTGCCTGCAACACAGCAGACCCAGTTTCAACCCCTGGGTCGGGAAGATCCCCTGGAGAAGGAAATGGCAATCCACTCCAGTATTCTTGCCTAGAGAATTCCATGGACAGAGGAGCCTGGCAGGCTAGAGTCCACGGGATCACAAAGAGTCAGACATGACTGAGGGACTGATTGACTTTCGCTTTCACTTTCATATCTTTAAAAGTGACCAACATTATCAAATGCCTTTAAAATCATCTGAAGAACCACAATATGGAAGGAAGGCGATCATATAGATATGATCTACTTCCTCCAAGGAACAAGAGCAAGAGCATCTACCAGGTGCAAGTTAGATGTCCTGATGCTGTGAAAAATAAGAAGAATAAAAATCCATGCTCTTCTCCTATCAGATCTGACAGGCCACGCTGGGTGGTATCAGAAAACTGATGTACAAAGAAGCAGATTGGATCTGGTTTGGAGTAGCTGGACTCTTATCAACTGGACAGTGCAATTCCCTCTCAGAGACATCAATAGAACTCTGCTTTTAAACAGATCATTAGGCAAACACAGGGCAAAACAAAGCTTAAAAGCCTTTCTGTTATGCTTTTGATGGCTCAGATGGTAAAGAATCCGCCTGCAAGGCTGGAGACCTGGGTTCGATCCTTGGGTTGAGAATATCCCCTGGAGAAGGGCATGGGCAACCCACTGCAGCATTCTGAAGAATCCCCATGGACAGAGGAGACTGGGGGGCTACAGTCCATGGGGTCGCAAAGAGCTGGACATGACTGAGCGACTAAGAACAGGCAGACAAAGCTCAGGTAGCTCATCATCACCCACTGGACCTACCTCTGCCTTGTCACCACTTCTCTGAGTGGACTAGGCTTCTGAACATTCTATTCCACCCTGTGGTTGGACTTACCGTGACATCAAATAAAACAAAGGTGTCTCAAGTTTTTAAAGCCTGCTTTGACCACTCAGTTCTTTCCTATTACAGATGATAATTACTATGTTAATCATTTAAATCACATCCTGGTAAAACTGGGTGGAAATGCTACACAGCACAGAGGACAAGATGATGATCTGTGCTGTATCTCTTCCTGGGCTCACACCATCCATCTCTGTTTTCCAGTGTGCCTGACCAGATGAACAAAAAAATGTAAGCCTGTATTCTGGTTTTTTTTTTTTTTTCTGTATTCTGTTTTTCCACTTTCTTCATTCTCCTGAGCTTCACAGTCATATCCTAAGAAAGGGACTAATGAATTAAATCATTTTTGTGTATCTAAAATATCCTAATCTGTCTTTGTATCCTACTGATAACTTCACCAGGTGTGGGACTCCAGGTGTATGCCGTTTTTTCCCTCTGAGTTTGAAGTCATCATATTTGACTTCTGTCCCCTCTGCTTAAGAATCTGCTGCCATCCCCACTAGCTATTTGTCATATGGCTTTATTTTTCCTTCCCTCAGTAAGTTTGTGGGCTCTTTATGTCTGATGTTCTAACATTTTATACTGATGTTCCTTTTCATTTATTTTGCCTGGTGGATCCCTTCAACAATATGTATTATCTCAGTTAAGGCTCACAATGAAAGTAGTCATTATTATCCTCAACTTTCAGATGAGAAAAGGGAGTTCCAGTTACCACATGGGGTGTAAGCAGGACCACGCAGCAACAGCAGCAGAGCAAATTCTGAGACCTGGACTTCAACTGTGCCGGTGGATGTTCAAGCATCCCAAGATCTCATCCTCCTACCTCAACTTCTCGCTAAGTTTTACCTCCCACTTTCTGATTTTTAATTGTGAACTTTCATCTATTGGTACAATTGTGATTTTGTAAAAAATTAATTGTAAGAAATTACTTAACTCTTTTGAGTTAGTAAAAACTAAACATCCTCTTCTCTAATTCCGTCAAGTGTTTCCGAATACTGGTTGTGTCATTAGTTGCATTAATGATTGCTCTTAGTCTGATGTCATTCCCAAATCTGATAAATAAGGATAAGTTCTCTTTGATAAGAATTTTCTCTCCATTGACCATAAAGCCTCTGTATACACTTAGTAAGGCAACATGAGAATAGCCTACAACTTAAAAAACATGGACCTTAGATTCAGACTTGAATTTAGAAACCAAATATGAAATGATTTCTTTACCATCAGAGTCTTCTGATCTAGAATACAGAAAAATGCCTATCTCAAAAGTGGTATAAAATTAACTGATATGAAAAAATATAACATGAACATTCAGAAAATGACTGCTTAGATTTTTGAAGACAATTTCTGAAATAGTTGATAAGTATTAAGAAGAGACACACCATAGAATTTTACAAAGAATGGAACAGAAAGCAATATTTTCCCCAAAGTACCTAAAACTATGAGATGTAAAACATATATAAATATTGTTAATTATAATAGTCTTCTCCAAAAGGGTTAGATTTAATTTTCTTTCAAGTTAAAGGATAATATTTGCAATTTGTTAAACAGACGTTAAATAACTATTTCAATAAGTTAATTATTTTAAGGAATTTTCATACTATATAAGGTTACAATATTTAAATCCCTGGCTAAGTATTTGGACGTGTTCTTTGAAGCAAGCAAACTCATTTGTGTGACAGGATATGATAAATTCTGTATTAACTATTATATGTTTAATTTCATCTCATGTTGGTGATATTGTGGCTCTGGAGAATTCTTGCATGTTATCTCAGTGATGGTCCTCATAATCTAAAATGTATATGTGAAACATTTCTTTAGAACTTTATTGATGATGTGTGTCTGTACATTTGGAGAAAAAGGGAATGACACTGATCTTTTTTCCCTGAGACATCTAATTGCTGCTTTATTGAGAAAGTTACATTTGAATCTTCATGAGATTTTTCCATCTTTCATATGAAATCCATGTGTTTGGATAATGTCTTGAAAATGGATAGTAGCAAAAAACTGTGAAAGTACTATCTATTATCTTACTTCTGAGGTTTGTTAATTAATGGAAAAGATTCCGATGCCGGGAAAGATTGAAGGTAAAAGGAGAAGACAGCAGCAGAGGATGAGATGGTTAGATAGCATTGCCGACTCAGTGGGCATGAGTTTGAGCAAACTCCAGGAGAGGGTGAAGGACAGAGGAGCCTGGTGTCCTACAGTCCATGGGGTCGCCAAGAGACACGATTTAGCAACTGAACAACAACAATGACGACAAATCAATGATGAATAGTCTTAACAGACTCTTGTTTGCTTAAAAGAGACTGTACAAGTTTAAGAAGAGTCAAGGGGAAATTTATCACTAAGGCTGCTACTGCTGATTTTTATTGAAAATAAATCAAGCCTGAGAGTCCTAATATATCCATTGCCATTTGCTAAATGTTTTAACAATCATGCTTATATTTCCATACTCCACTGAATGACTTTGCACCCAGAAGAAGATAATATTAACATTGTGTTTTTTGGTAGAGATCTTCTCTTTCTTACTAATTCATCTTTACTAGATCTGTATTTAGTGTAAACACAATAAACACCAGTGGTAGAGCTGTGTGAGAAGCTAATTGAAACTGTTGATTCAGCATACCTATTAAATATATTTAACTACTGAATTAATAGAACTAACCTGCTTTATTTGGAAATTGCAGTTTAATTCAGTTACCTAATAATAAGTTTGGTTTCCAAAAAAATTTAAAGAACCCATTTTGGCAGAACAATGGTTTCTATCCCTTTTGTCATTTTTTTCTTTTTTTGTCATTGAAGTATAGTTGACTTAGAATGTTGTGCCTGGACAAAACTATAATTGGAAAAGATACCTATGCTCCTATGTTCATAGAAGCACTGCTCAAAATAGTCAAGACATGGAAACAAACTTTTCTTATTTTTAATAACAATTTTCCTTATCGTCCATCTGTGGTTATGTCTCTGTTGTGATTCACGTGGGTGATAGCACCGACTAAGTCCTATGGGCCATGTATTCATGAGTTCGGAGCAAAGGAGAGCACCATTCTGAAAAAAACGGTCCCTTATTTTTGTAAACATCAAAGCTTAGTCTAACTTGATGCTTTTCTGCTTGCTTGTGTGTTGGATTGTTTCCCAGAGTGCCATCCAGAAGATTTTCACATTTTCAAATAAAATAATTTATAGAAAAACTAAGGAGAAACTTGTTTCAAAGGACTCAAAATTGAAACAAACAAAGCAAACATCAAAGGAAATGTTCCTGCCAGGTTGAACTCTTAAGCAACTTCTAAGAACTTCTCAATCACATCACAGAACATATATGAAAAAAAATTTTTTTAATGCCACAATGCCAGTTTTGATGCCAACTAACCAGAAATAACCCACTGAAAGGAAAATGCATTTCATTTTCTCTCTCCCCTCATCTCTCTCTATATACATATTTCAATAGATAGATATATTTTTAAATCTCTGTGTATACGTATTTGAAAAATCACTATCACTGAAAGGTTTTAAAACAGCACTTCCATGAAGTGAGACATAAAGTCTATTCCACCTTCCTCCTAGACGGTTTTTAAGCTTTCGGTTTGCAAGAGGTAACCTAGAAGCATTCACATCAGGCAGTCTTTTATGTTTAGAGAGGCATGCGCTGTGATGATATTGATTGATTTCAAGGGCATATTAGAGATGAAGCCAAGTCTCTGGAGAGAGGTTGCCATCACCTTGACCTTGGGTCAGCATTAGATCACTGACCTTTGAACCAAAGACCTATCTACCACATTCTGATACCATCCAGGCCACCAGAGCAAGTCATCGGGGGACCCACGTCGATGAGCCTCTGGCCAAATCAGAATTGACTGGCCGGTAGGAAGCCCACGAGCAGAGGGAAATGCAGGTTAAAGTATGTCAATAATGTTTCAGAAGAACGATTTCTCTCAAGAATTGTAGCTGGTGGAATGTTTTGACATTTATTCGGTCGAGAAATGTAGCATGTTTTGTGAAGCACTTCAAGAGAGCTGCTGCTAACTGCGGTTGTGTATTGATCTTTCTGTTAAATTGCACGGGCACACTTGGGAGATCATTGTGATGCAGGCAACAGGACAGAAGGGATCTGCTGCACCTGATGGTCACTAATGGTAATTGGTTTCGATCCTTGCACTTGAAGAAGCCATGATTTACTTGGCCCACTGATGAATGGTAGACCCTAAATATTTTGAAAAGAAGAAAAAGATGCACACTGGGTTTTTGTTTGTTGGTTTGTTTGTTTTTGTTTTTTTACCTATCACAAAGCAGTACCTCCATTCTTGAATGTTTCATGCATAGAATAAATCCAGCAAGGTAGAAAATATACCAAGTCATTATTTACAATCCTGATTTTCTTGTTGGCTTTGCTACTCTTTAATTATACCATTTGTTTCTTCATTGGTTTGTTTTTCCATTTGTTCGGAAATGAATTGAAGGCAGTATACTCTCTTTGTGTGTTTCCACATAAACCTTATAACTCTGTGTGTGTGTGTGTGTGTGTGTGTGTGTGTGTGTGTGTGTGCTCAGTCACTCAGTTGTGTCTGCCTCTTTGCGAGTCCACAGACTGGAGCCTACCAGGCTCCTCTCTCCACCGGATTTGCCAGGCAAGAATACCAGAACGCGTTGCCATTCCCTTCTCCAGGGGATCTTTCTGACCCAGGGATCGAACCCAAGTCTCCTGCATTGCAAGCAGGTTCTTTACTGTCTGAGCCACTCCTGATTAAAAGAATAGGAAAGGAGCAAGAACCACTATTGTCTATTTAACTTGAGGGCATTTTGCAAGCTTGTATTACACAGAAAACTTCCTATGTATTTCACTAAACCACATTCATGAGGAATTGTGGTCTCCATTATGTTCAAATATAAAATGTGCACTGCAGCCCACTGGGAGGATTTCAACCCTGAAGGTGAATAACATTATCATTTCTTTGAAATCTCCTTTGCCATTTCTAGATGAAAATAACGTTCATGAAAACCACAAGCAGGAATCGCAGGAGATGGACCTTCGTGATTCCTGCCATTGGGGTAGTGGCAGTGGACTTGCCTTACAGATTCCTAACAGAGTGTTTCCACCTTCTTTTCTGTAAGGATCAGTACTAGTGGAGATAACAACAGGATTTTCCTTTCTGTCCATCCCATTAACAGGATCTCGTCCAGTCTTGACAATAGATGTGCTAATTAGAGTTAATTGCTCTAATGGACACTAGTCTAGCAGGACTCAACAGATAGGAAAGTTCATTCAAATAGAAAAGTATTTTACTGCAGGCTATGAATGCATAAATTTCAACTATTTACTTCAGAGTAAAGGAAAAATATATATCCAAGTCTCCTAAATTCTAAAACCTGTTTTCTGTGTTTTGAAAGAATGTTTAAAATAAAATCATTTTGGGTTGATTTACTAATTTCACCAAGGGGTACAGCAATTTCTCCGAAAGTAATGAATTCATAAGAAATCAGCACGAGGGAGTTCCCTAGTCGTCCAGTGGCTAAGAGTCTGCACTCCCCGTTCAGGAGGCTGGGATTCGATCCCTGGTCAGGGAACTAGATCCCACATGCTGCAAATAAGACCTGGTATAATTAAATAAATTAAATAAAAAGAAAACACTAATTTCAAAAAAAGAAAAAGAAAGCAGCCTGAAACCAACTATGATACTGGATGAAATATCAAGTTTCCTCTTTTTCTAACAGTTCACATTCAGTTCTTTCCAGCAGTTATCACATTCTCTAATGTTTTCCATGAAAGTATGCATGTGTATACATATACCCTCATTCTGTTAGAGATTTGTCAATCCCTGGGCTCCAGGCATCTTCTGAATCTTAGAGATAGAGATAGACAATTCAACACACAGATGATACAGATAAAGGTGTAAATAGAGATACTGATATAGATCTATATACCATATAGAGCTATATCTATATATCATATATCATCATATAGATCTATATCTGTATCTATATAGATAGATTCAATCTGACAGCTTGGATAAGACAGTGCCCTGTGTGGGTGCTAAGTCACTCAGACATGTCCAGCTTGTGAGACTTCATGAACTGCAGCCTGCCAGGGTCCTCTGTCCATGGAATTCTCCAGGCAAGAATTCTAGAGTGGGTTGCCATTTCCTTCTCCACGGGATCTAAGGTGTCTCCAAATTAAGGAAAATAAATCAGTTCTTCCAAATCAACTTTTTTCAAAAAATAAAAATACTGTAAAGTTTTGCCTAAGACCAAAGTCATTATTTTATAATGTTAAAGCTCTGGATCAAAATAAAATATAGGAAAAGTATTAGAAGAGATGAACATGGATTGCTCATCGTTTTAACTATGATGCCTCATTTTCAAAGGTGTGGATGGGATCCCTAACTTCAGAGCATTTACAATTGATTACAAACAGTTCAATTTACACATGTTGGAAAATGAGATATTGTGGAGAACTAAAAGCACAGGAAGACAGCCCGGGGCAATCGCTGATCAAGTCAGATCTATATGGTCTGTGGGTTTTTCTGGAAAATCTTTTACCAAAGTACATTCACACATAGTTTTGGGATAAAAAGACTGTTCACCAAAGGGAAGGAAAGGTTATTTACTGCCATCGGGAACAGAGGCTCTAATATTAAAGTATACGAAGGTTATTATCTGTCACACATTAATCTACCAGGGCTGTTTGGCAGCTCTCATAGCAACAGATTCCATCTTTTGCCGCTCCAAGCAGTGTTTCAGATAAAAGTTTGTATGATCACTTTAAAGGGCTGCATACTGTTAATCAAGAGATTTTGCTCCAGGCCTCGTGTTTGTCTTTCGCTGCAGGGTATTCAGCACTGAACAGAAAAGGCTGAATCCCACTCGCCTGTCGTCAGCAGTGTGTCACTGCGGAGTTAGCGTGTTGGTGTCAGAACGTGGCAGCTGGTGAGTCTGGGGGTTTAAGTGCAAGTAGCTGCTTATTGGTGAGTTTAGTCATCGATTAGGAAAACCAGCAAACGTGTGTGTGCACTCAGTTGCTCAGTCGTGTCCAACTCTTTGCAACCCCATGGACTGCAGCACCCCAGGCTTCCTGGTCCTTCACTATCTCCCAGAGGTGGCTCAGATTCATGTTCATTGAGTCAATGATGCCATCCAACCATCTCATCCATTGTTATCCCCTTCTCCTTTTAAGGACTTCCTTGTGGCTCAGCTAGGAAAGAATCCGCCTGCAATGCAGGAGACCTGAGTTCGATCCCTGGGCTGGGAAGATCCCCTGAAGAAGGGAAAGGCTACCCATTCCAGTATTCTGGTCTGGAGAATTCCATGAGCTACAGTCCATGGGGTTGCAAAGAGTCAGACACAACTGAGCAACTTTCACTTCTTTCTCCTTTTAAGGGAATGACTTTACTCAGGTACCAGACTAGATGTTTTATCATTGTTTCTGATGTCATGTTTATACATTAAAATATTATCTACTCAAGCTCTCTTTTGTGGATCTGGTCTCTGATGAGAACATTTCACTCAATGCGGAAAAAAAAAAAAAAAAGAAGTTTAAATGCTTATTGGAGAAGAAAAAATTTTACATGCTCAAATATTGGTAGATTTTCTAAACAGGAATTTGTTCCTTTAAGTAATGAGATCCATCTAGCTCTCAAAGTTGCTGTTATGAAATTTTCTCTTACATTTCTAACAGTATATTCAACCTGTTATTTCTGAGCATCTGTATTTGCTCAGTACTGTGTGAAATTCTTTACATTCATGAGTCTATTTTGAGAAAGGCATTATTTGCATTTTACTTAGGACTGAACAGAGAACATATAACTAGGAAGTAGTGAAACTCTGGATTCAAATAAAAGCTCAGCAGAATCCATATCCCAGACTAATATATTACTCATTTATTCACCAACCAACTTTTATTTGAGTGTGGACCATACACTTGACCCTGGGGATGCAGCAGCATCTTTACTTAGAGAGAGCTTATGTTCTGGAAATGTAATAGTGATAGTCCCGCCTCCCTATAAGTACCTCTCTGCTGAGATAGCGACATCCTTCAAGTTGGTATCCTTGACAACAAAGACAGAAGCTGTAACATGGCTCAATAACAGGATTCATTCTTCCACCACAAAGCTCAGGCCACCTGCTCCCTCACCCACCGTCCTCTCTACCCACTCAGTGAAAGTGAAAGTCGCTCAGTTGTGTCCCACTCCTTGCAACCCCATGGACTATACAGTCGATGGAATTCTCCAGGCCAGAATACAGGAGTTGGTCGCCTTTCCCTTCTCCAGGGGATCTTCCCAGCCCAGGGATCGAACTCAGGTCTCCCAAATTGCAGGTGGATTCTTTACCAGCTGAGCCTCAAGGGAAGTCCAAGAATACCAAGTGGGTAGCCTATTCCTTCTCAAGTGGATCTTCCCAGCCCAGGAATTGAACTCCTGCATTGCAGGAGACTAAACAAAGAGGGAAACCATGGCAATTAAGGGACAGTCTCTTTACATTCTGAGTGTGTGGGATCTCTGAAGCTCTTCTTAGACAGAATCATCATTGCTATATCCACATTAATTTTTTTGATGTTTTTATATATTTATTTAAATATATTAATTTCTAAAATTATTTTTAATTGGAGGATAATTGCTTTCCATTATGATGTTGGTCTCTGCCATACATCAGTATGAATCAGCCATAGGTATGTATATGTCCCCTCCCTCCCATCCCTATCCCCCATACCATCCCTCTAGGTCATCACTGAGCTCTGAACTTGACCGAGCTGAGCTCCCTGTTCTTACAGCAGCTTCCCACCACCAGGGCCATGTGTATGCATCAGTCCTAATGTCTCCCCTGCCCCACCCCCATGTCTTGAACCTCCTTCCCAATCCTACCCATCCCTCCCCTCTAGGTTGTCACAGAGCACTGGATCGGAGTTCCTTGCATCATACAGCAAATTTCCACTGGCTATCTAATTTTACACATGATAATATATAGATTGGCTTCCCAGGTGGTGCTAGTGGTAAAGAACCTGCCTGCCAATGCAGGACCCATCAGAGATGTGGATTTGATCCCTGGGTGGGGAAGATCCCCCAAAGGAGGGTATGGCAACCTACTCCAGCATTCTTTCCTGGAGAATCCCATGGACAGAGGAAGCTGGCAGGTTACAGTCCATGGGGTCATACAGAGTCAGACACAACTGAAGCTACTTAGCATAGTGCCCATGTATATACATCTGGTTTGAGCCCCACACGATAAGGAAGGTCAAGCTTTCTACACAGGGTTGACCACCTTTGCTCACAAAGCACAAATGAGAAGCAAACACCCACATCCCAGCTTCTGCACTGGGGTTCTGGAATCCCAAACCCTTGTCTCAACTTTAGGAAGGGTATAGGGTGAACAGTGACTTTTCTCAGACCATGTACCCCACTTTTCCTCACTGCCACTTCCTCCTCCAGTCCAGGCTACATCATCTCCTTGCTGAGACTGAAATAATTACTGTTCTCGTCTGAAAAGTTAGTGAGCTAGAATTCAATGGCTTAAAAGATCAAAGCTGTAACATTCAAAACCCAGAGTCTCTTAATAAATATGCGTATTATTAGGAAAAGATTAAGAGAAATTTTTTATTTTCTATTTACTTTAATTATTTAGTCCCATGGACAAAGGAGCCTGACTGGCTACAGTTCATGGGGTCGAAAAGAGTTGGATATGACTGAACAATTGAGGATGGATGCAGGCATCATATGGTCTAAATAGCAAGTTAGACCAATAGCGGCTACTATTCCAGATATTATGGAATTCACTAAGGGTCTACTTCAAGAAACATGCAATCAGGAAAGACTGTAGCGCAAATGTGAACTGATATAATCACTTTGGTGCTTCATACTGAACTGAACTAGACCAAGTTCATGCATCCTCTCCAACTGGCTGTTTATGCAGTGAAAACCCGGCTTCCTCTATAGCCTCCCATTTCCTGATGCCAAAAGTCCTCATGCTTGCTGTTGCATGAGACCTGAGCACATCCTTATCGTGGCTGCTCTACCAGGAACTCCAGCCCCACCCCACCTCCCTTCCCAGCTGTTTCTAGACTACCAGGACGTACTGTCTGTGGATCACAAGATCGAGCTCCCCAGTGGCTGAGAGAAGAGGCCAGTGAGATTGTTTCCGAAGATGGACACCAAACATTCCCCTCTTCATTCTGTACACAGGGTGCTACTCATCCTCTAAAGAGGGGGAAATCTACTTTTCCTCTTGAATCTGAAGTCTGACTCAACCTTGGTGCTTGCTTTGGCCAGCCCCAAGCCTGCGACCGAGAGCCTGAGATGCTCCCACATGTATTCTCTCTTTAGCCACTTGCCAAGTGCATAAGCTTGGGTTAGACTGAAGAATAGTGAGAATCAGGGACTTCCCTGTTGGTCCAGGGGCTAAGACTGAACTCCCAATGCAGGGGACCGGGGTTCAATCCCTAGTCAGGGGGTTAGATTCCACACGCCACAGCTAAGACCTGGCACAGCCAAATAAATAAATAAAATTTTAAAAAGAGAGAAAAAAAAAAAAGAATAATAAGAATCTATCCAGAGAGAGAAAGTACAGTCAATGGTAGCGTTTCAGCCATTCCTCCTGAGCTGATGGACATATGAGTGGGTTCCTTTCCTAACCAAGTTCCCAGCTGAATTTGGCTACATAAGTGATGGCAAACAATATTCCATGGAATAGAAAAACCACCAAACTGACCCATAAAACTATGAGAAAGAATACATTATTGTTGTGTAAACCTGGTAAGGTTGGTGGTAGTGAAATAGCAATCGAGAAATTAAGGAACCTGGTAATTTAACATGGAAATTTGGGGGCATTTATGACTTAACCAAAGAGAGACAGGAAAATGCAAACATACTTCACATAAATTCCTCACTTGGTTTGGAAACTTAACTGAGCTGCCTGTGTTATCTCTCATACATATTTATATGGAAGTGACTTCTCTCCAGAGAAAAAATACTCTTTTGAGATGATTGTAAGTATTCTAGGATACTTGATAAACAAGTATCATCATAAAAATCCTAAACATACTAAAGTCATCACTGGTATATACATTCTCATTAGGAAGAAAATAAAAGTTGGGGGGAGGGCTTGTTCTGATGTAAGATGCTTCCATTACAACATCTTTAGATCATTATGAATCTCATTTGTTTTTTAAGGCAAAAGGCACAGCAGACTGAGCTCTACTTTGCCTTTAATTAAAATATTTTCAAGAGCGTGAGGTATTTAAAAATGCCATTATCTTTTCAATTGCATGCCAGAGATTTTATAAAGTGGAATTAGAATTTTTCACTAATTTCCAGCAATTCAATTTAAATGTTAAGAATTAGACAATTTTCTTCTAGATAAAATTAGAAGAAAATAACATTTCTCTCTTTCATCACAAAACTCCTTCCTCTGAAATGCTATTATTTACTTGTGAGGAAAAAGTAGCATAAGTTTACTCATTTCTATTTTACATCAATGTTGTTTAAAACATTGAGATTTGGGACTTAACCTGGTGGTCCAGTGCTAAGACTCCCAACTCAGGGGACCAAGTAAGACCACTGATCAGGGAAATACAGCCCATGTGCTACAGCTAAAGACCCCACCTGCTGCATTGAAGATCTGGTGCAGCCAAACAGATAATTATTAAAAAATAAAATAAGATACTGAGGTTTAAATATGGGGTATGGTGTGACTGGTGGCTTCCCAGGTGGTGCTAGTGGTAAAGAGCCCCACTGCCAATGCAGGAGACATAAGAGGCGTGGGTTCGATCCCTGTGTTCGGAAGGTCCTCTGGAGGAGGGCGTGGCAGTCCACTCCAGTTTTCTTACCTGGAGAATCCCATGGACAGAGGAGCCTGGTGGGCGATAGTTCACAACTATCACAAGAGTCTGACACAACTGAAGTGACTTAGCATTCATGCATGGTGTGACTGACTTCTAAGAGGACCCATAGGAGTGTAATGACTTGTGCTCAATATTTGGATGATTTTGCCTGATTTCTTCCAATTAATGAAAGAGTTGGCCTTTTGATGACTCAGAGCAGAAAAGTTAGTAAGAACCCCATTATGAACATGGAATGAGTCTGAAGAACCTGGGATAAATCTATACCATTGTAATTTTCATTTTCAGTCCAAAGTCACAGATGACATTGAATAGGAACTTCATAAATGTTCATCGAAGCCATGCCTCATACCACCAATCACCTAAAAGAGGTATACAACCACTTCTGATGCAACCACTTCCAGACCAGGTATTTTTTCTTTTCATTTTTATGATAATTCTTTTAAAAAGTAATACAAAACAAACTACCAACATAAAGTTGTAAAATAGCAGACATTGAAACTTAAACCAAATCTTAATCCAAATATGATGATCAAATGTGAGGAAATGGTTTCCAGTCGACAAAACCTAAGCATATCTCATTCATCTAATACTGAATTGACAGTGAAAATATATTTAAATGTATTAGGACTACCAAAAACAATTCTAGAAATAATTTTCATGGAATAGAGAAAAAGTAATGTCTTCATTTTCTGAAGAAGCAATCTTAATATAAATGTGGTGCTTTAAAATTACTATGTGCTGTTGAGTAATTTATGCATCTAACTAAAATAAATCATGAAAAATCCTGAAAAGAAATGCTGTGAAGTAAAAATAACCATTATTACAGGAGATATTCATAATGAAATAACCCAATTAGTAGTGGTACAAAAATCATTATTAGAAAATGATGTCATATTCTTAGGGACATTTTTCTTCCTTCAAAGGATGTTAGCTCAAATTTTAGATAAATACCATATTATATATACCATATATAATACATATACCATACATATACCATATTTAACTTTAGGTTTCTTTTAACATGATTTTAAGCAAAGTTCTATTACTTATATCTTGTAATTTTAATAAGTGATTATTGAAGACTATATATATATATGGGGTCAATGAAAGTTTTAAAGTTGTCTGTGTTCTTATTACCTAGTTAAGATTCAGTTCAGTTCAGTTCAGTCGCTCAGTCGTGTCCGACTCTTTGGGACCCCATGAATCGCAGCACACCAGGCCTCCCTGTCCATCACCAACTCCCGGAGTCTACTTAGACCCATGTCTGTCGAGTTGGTGATGCCATCCAACCATCTCATGCTCTGTCGTCCCCTTCTCCTCCTGCCCCCAATCCCTTCCAGCATCAGGGCTTTTTCCAATGAGTCAACTCTTCACATGAGGTGGCCAAAGTACTGGAGTTTCAGCTTCAGTATCAGTCCCAGTTAGGATTAGGTGTGGGTAAAAATGATGCATCTGTTAGAGTCAAACAAGATTTAAGTTTATTTCACTCTGCTGTACATTTTCATTCTATCCTATCAGGGATTAGGCTTCTCTCCTATTTCTGGGGTTTCCCAGGTGGCGCTAGTGATAAAGAACCCGTCTGCCAATGCAGGAGACATAAGAGACGGGGGCTTGATCCCTGAGTAAAGAAGATCCCCTGGAGGAGGGCATGGCAACCCACTCCAGTATTCTTGCCTGGACAATCACATGGATAGAGGGGCCTGTAGACTATAGTCTATGGGGTTGCAAAGAGTTGGATATGACTGAGCAACTAATACTTTACGTAACATCAAGAGATAGTTTGTTGAAACCAACACAACATTGTAAGTTAATGATACTTCAAATTAAAAGAAAAGACAGAGACAATCAGACCAGAAAGGAAAATATATCTGTATTTTTAAAAAGATGCTACTTTTTCATTTAATGTAAATGCTGCTGCTGCTGCTGCTATGTTGCATCAGTCTTGTCTGACTCTGTGCGAACCCATACACGGCAGCCCACCAGGCTTCTCTGTCCCTGAGATTCTCCAGGTAAGAACACTGGAGTGGGTTGCCATTGCCTTCTCCAATGCAGGAAAATGAAAAGTGAAAGTGAAGTTGCTCAGTTGTGGCCGACTCTTCACGACTCCATGGACTGTAGCCTACCAGGCTCCTCCATCCATGGAACTGACTAATACTCTAATAATAAACTTTCCATCTTATGATAAGCCTTAATTTATATAAGCCAATCCTTAATGTTGAAAACTTAGCCTTTTTCAAAAGTGTGTTAATGTAATAAATTTGTTGTGATAATAACTATTATATGGAATTTGGGTATATCTTGTTATTCCTTTATAATAATTATGTATTTACAAAATAAATAATATAGGGAAACCTCTTTGACATGAAAAGGAATATGTTATCAGATATATTTTTAATTAATTTTCAAGTCATTCAAGTTATACTGTCTTAAAAATCTGAGTTATGTTTAGCTTTTAAACTGTATAGAACTTGTCATTTAAGCCAATTGAAAATTTAAAAGTAGTATGATTTTGAATATAAAACAAATCAGCTTTTTTGCATTTTGGGTAACTTCTGATTTACTTTATATATTAAAAAAATAAAATCACTTCATTATCTAATAATATTTATCAATTTAATAACCAAATTCTTTTACATATTGCAAACTAAAATTTCAAATTCAATATATTTGAAGTTTTTCCTTGAAAATTTAACATGACAGACTTTCAAATCTAACATAATGATTCTTTATAAGTACTTAACCTCCTTTTAAACTAATAAATTTCTTAAACATTTTGCAAATCCTAAAATAATTATATTAATACAAACTTGTTATTATTATACTGTTATTAAAAAATACTTCTTTTTGGTATAACTTCCTGGGATTACACATCTACTCATACCAACAGGAAAAAACAATTTTATGATTATCTGAAATATGGATATTGAAATCATCAAAGGACACTATATATATATATATATATATATATATATATATATATATAAACAGCTTTACTCATCCTGAAGCATATGTGAGATGACACTGCAGTATCCAATGGACCTGTATTTTAGTAACTTGACAGCCACAGTAAAATGTGACACATGAAGACAGAAAGAGGGAAATTCAATGGTTTCTTAGTAAAATGAAAAGAAAACACTACCCTTGACACTGCAGGACCTGAAATCACCATTCTGTGATTCACTACTTTTTTTTCCTCATTATGCACTCACACAGCAATCTCTTTTATCCACTGAATTATAACTTATATTCTAAAGTATATCAGTGACTCTCATAGGTCAAACAATCTCCCCCACCAAATATTTCCATGCCCTAGGCTTTAGAACCAGTTACTATGATACTACAATATATTGCAAAAGGGATTTCTCAACTGTGGTTAAAAGTTTGGACCTTGAGATGCATAGATTATATAGAGTGTGAGTGGACTGGATCTAATATCATGAGTTCATAAAAATGGAGACCTTTTCATAGCTCTGGTCAGAATGAGAAAGACGTGATGATAAAAAGAGGGTCAGAGAGATGCAATATTGAGAACAGAATGAAGAAGCCACCAGCCAAGGAATGCAGGTGTCTTCTAGAACCTAGAAAAGGTGAAGAAACAGATTCTTCTTTAGAACCTCAAGAAAGAAATGTAGCCCTGTCAATACTTTGATTTTAGTCTGATAAGTCAGGCATTAGGCTTCTAACATGTACAACTATAAGATAATAAGTTTGTTTTTTTAAGCCACTGAGTTTATAATAATTTGTTAGGGCAGCAATGGAAATCTAACTCAGTGACTTCTACAGCACTGAACTCAGATGGTTAGGTAAACCCATGATACTTTTATCCAAAAACAAATCATATTGTAATCTCTTGTTTAAAAATATATCTTGCTAGGAGTATATCTTCCTAAAGAAACAAAAGACCTATACATAGAAAACTATAAAACACTGATGAAAGAAATCAAAGAGGACACAAACAGTTGGAGAAACATACCGTGTTCATGGATTGGAAGAATCAATATGGTCAAAATGGCTATTCTACCCAAAGCAATCTATAGATTCAATGCAATCCCTATCAAGCTACCAATGGTATTTTTCACAGAACTAGAACAAATAATTTCACAATTTGTATGGAAATACAAAAAACCTTGAATAGCCAAAGTAACCTTGAGAAAGAAGAATGGAACTGGAGGAATCAACCTGCCTGATTTCAGACTCTACTACAAAGCCACAGTCATCAAGACAGTATGGTACTGGCACAAAGACAGAAATATAGATCAATGGAACAGAATAGAAAGCCTAGAGATGAATCCACGAACCTATGGACACCTTATCTTCGACAAAGGAGGCAAGGATATACAATGGAAAAAAGACAACCTCTTTAACAAGTGGTGCTGGGAAAACTGGTCAACCACTTGTAAAAGAATGAAACTAGAACACTTTCAAACACCATACACAAAAATAAATTCAAAATGGATTAAAGATCTAAATGTAAGACCAGAAACTATAAAACTCCTAGAGGAGAACATAGGCAAAACACTCTCTGACATAAATCACAGCAGGATCCTCTATGACCCACATCCCAGAATATTAGAAACAAAAGCAAAAATAAACAAATGGGACCTAACGAAACTTAAAAACTTTTGCACAACAAAGGAAACTATAAGCAAGGTGAAAAGACAGCCCTCAGATTGGGAAAAAATAATAGCAAATGAAGCAACAGACAAAGGATTAATCTCAAAAATATACAAGCAACTCCTAAAGCTCAACTCCAGAAAAATAAATGATCCAATCAAAAAATGGGCCAAAGAACTAAACAGACATTTCTCCAAAGAAGACATACAGATGGCTAACAAACACATGAAAAGTTGCTCAATATCACTCATTGTCAGAGAAATGCAAATCAAAACCACAATGAGGTACCATTACACACCAGTCAGGATGGCTGCTATCCAAAAGTCTACAAGCAATAAATGCTGGAGAGGGTGTGGAGAAAAGGGAACCCTCTTACACTGTTGGTGGGAATGCAAACTAGTACAGCTGCTATGGAGAACAGTGTGGAGATTTCTTTAACAACTGGAAATAGAACTGCCATATGACCCAGCAATACCACTTCTGGGCATACACACCAAGGAAACCAGATCTGAAAGAGACACATGCACCCCAATGTTCATCGCAGCACTGTTTATAATAGCCAGGACATGGAAGCAACCTAGATGCCCATCAGCAGATGAATGGATAAGGAAGCTGTGGTACATATACACAATGGAATATTACTCAGCCATTAAATGGAATTCATTTGAATCAGTTCTAATAAGATGGATGAAACTGGAGCCCATTATACAGAGTGAAGTGAGCCAGAAAGATAAAGACAATTACAGTATACTAAGACATATATATGGAATTTAGAAAGATGGTAATGATAACCCTATACGCAAAACAGAAAAAGACACAGATATACAGAACAGACTTTTGAACTCTGTGGGAGAAGGCGAGGGTGGGATGTTTCAAGAGAACAGCATTGAAACATGTATATTATCTAGGGTGAAACAGATCACCAGCCCAGGTTGGATGCATGAGACAAGTGCTCGGGCCTGGTGCACTGGGAAGACCCAGAGGGAATGGGTGGAGAGGGAGGTGGGGTGGGGGGATTGGGATGGGGAATACATGTAAATCCATGGCTAATTCAAGTCAATGTGTGACAAAAATCACTACAATATTGTAAAGTAATTAGCCTCCAACTAATAAAAATAAATGGAAAAATTTATATACATATCTTGCTCAGAGTGTCTTCAGCACCATGGACAGCATTCAAAAGAGTGTTGAAGAAATTACTCTTCCAAAATTATATTCCCCTTTACTTGTGCACCATTTGACCCAGTTAAGCATTTTGCAGTTAACTTAATTCTCCAAATTATTGAATGGGCATTATTCATAAATTTTAGTTATTTACAGGATGTAAATTAGAGCAGAACAACCTCCACCTCTAAGGCATTTGTAAATCTAGTAGCTGTAAGATTGGGAGCTCAATAACTCATTAAGTAAATTGATAGAGAGGACCCAAAAAATGGATATTCAAGGCTAACCTTGCCAAAGAGGAGAAAAAGCACTGGGTGAAGAAAAACCAAGTCACGGAAAATGGAATAATCATGGCATCCAGAGAATATGAAGATGGTTTACCCAACTGAGCTGGACTTGCTGATTGAATCCTATGTGAACTCATACATTAACACTCTTCACTGTACTTCTACCTTATCAGATTGAGGCTCATCCCTTCCTTGGTGCACTTCCCTACACAAGGATGCAATACCTCCATTTTTATTTCCTCTTCTTACGTGTCTGTCTTTCATGCTCATTCACTCAGTCATATCCAACTCTTTGCAACCCCATGGACTCTAACCTGTCAGGCTCCTCTGCCCATGTAATTTTACAGGCAAGAATACTGGAATGCATAGCCATTCCCTTCTCCAGGGTATCTTCCCGACCCAGGGATCAAACCTGGTTTTCCCACATTACAGGTAGACTCTTTACTGTCTGAGTCACTAGGGAAGCATCTTAATAACTGTTTATTAGCATCAATCCCATGTCTAAAATCATGTTTGAGTAAATTTTTATCTGGTTGGTTTCTATCTTCTGTTCCCATGCCACAGCTTTTAATTCAAGGAATAAGTTTCAGCCTATAACTTTTTCCCTCCCACTTAATTCTGACTTGATAACTAGTGCCTTCATATGACAGAGATTTTACCATTCTTTAATCATCCTTGATGAGCTGGTGCTGAGCGTAATGTCTGGTTGGTTCCAGTTACTCATGAAAAACCTTCCAGAGACGAACCATGTAAAGACACGAAACTGCCCACTCTGGCCAGCCACTATAGTAACCATTTGTGTGAGTTATTTCATGAAAAGAGGGCCTAGTAAGGAACATGGAACTAATAAGCCACCACTAACTGGAAGAATTTGAGAAAGATCAAAATGAGATGCCACATGCCCTATCACCTCGCAGGATCCTTTTCACTGGCATCCATCTAGGCTGAACAATGGATGTGCCACCAAGAAAGACCCGAAGTCAGAATGACTGGCCAAAGACAACTTGGAAACTAATCCCATCACCATAAAACCCAAGGCTGCCACATAGCAGAGCAGTCCTCCTGGGCTCCCTCATCCTGCTGCTCTCCATGAGGATACTCCTTCCCAATGAAGTCTCTTGCTTTGTCAGCATATGTGTCTCCGCAGACAATTCATTTCTGAGTGTTAGGCAAGGGGCCTCTTTCAGGCCCTGGAAGGGATCCCCCTTCCTGCAACATAATTCCACCTGTGGCCCTGGTCAATGCTATGGGTTTTTGTAACAGTACTCAACACTCAGCTTAATACTAATTGGAACAACATTTTCTGTTTTCTCTGATTTCTTAGAAAGTTATTATCAACATGTTATTGATAGTTTCCATGAACCTGTTTTTTCTCTGACAAGTTTTAGTTCCAGTTTCTAGCAGTTGTCCTCACCTGCTGTCCTGCTGATAATGATAAAACCAAAACTAACCAAGCTCCACTGTCTCAGCTAGCAGATATTTGGCCCTATATAACTAAGATCATTCAGCCATTACTAACTTATCTATGGCTTAAATTGAAAAATAAACCAAACAGTTAACTTTAACCTTAATAGTTATAACTTTTATGATATAATCCTAACCTATCTCCCCAGTCTTACCTCCGACTTCTTCTGAGAAATGGAATAGTTCCTGCCATATCAGTAAACAAAGACATCACAGTAATTAGGGATTGCAGTCCTCCAAATGTGAACCGGTGACCTCTGAGGGAATTCAGGAAGGAGAAGAATACCTATTATCTAGCAGCAATCAGATTGTAACCACGCCCTATTTTGAGCTCCAAGGAATCTCAGGATGTGAAAACACAGGAAACTGGCCCCAGAGAGCTGAGGTACATATCAAAAGAACTTCAGTGAGCCCAGATGCTTGCATTTTCCTATACACAGAAAATGGACTACAGGAAACTGGACTGCAGGGAGATCAAACCAGTGAATCCTAAAGAAAATCAGTCCTGAATATTCATTGAAGGAACTGATGCTGAAGCTGAAGCTCCAATACTTTGGCCACCTGGTGTGAAGAACTGACTCATTAGAAAAGACCCTGGTGCTCGGAAAGATTGAAGGCAGGAGGAGAAGGGGATGACAGAGGATGAGATGGTTAGATGGACTCACCAACTCAATGGACTTGAGTTTGAGCAAGCTCTAGGAGATGTGATGGACAGGGAAGCCTGGCGTGCTACAGTCCATGAGGTCGTAAAGAGTCGGACACGACTGAGCAACTGAACTGAACTGATACATAGAAAAGAACTAAATTCCTTAACTTGGGAATATTTGGTTTCTTTTAATTTACAAAAAGACCTTTCAACATTCAGACTACCTGCCCTTGGTTGCAAAACGTCTATATAACCTGATTCCTCCCCACCCCCTCACCTCCCTGGAGCAGTAGTCTCGGGGTCACTTTAGATGCTGCCTCTAAGGCTTGAACTCCTGAAAATTTCCATTGAATAAAACACAACTCTCAATCTTAAGGCTGTGAGAATTTTTTCAGTCAACATTCCACATGCATACCCTGCATCTCTACCAATACTTGATACCTCTAAGGAGAATCTTACTCTCTGTCCCCAGAATATCCTTCCTAATCACTTTTACCTTTCTTTCTTTTTGTATTTTAATACCTCTTAACTTTCCTGTGTTGTCTTTAAGGCTCTTTCATTCATTTACTTTTCAGCAACTCCTATTCTGCCCTCTCACTATCTTCTTTCTGGGAAATACACTATGCTAAATGATGTAAAGGTATATTATGACTATCAGTGAAGTGTTTTCATCCAAGGCTGCCCAAGTCACAGTTCAATTTCTTTCATTCTCAGGCCTTACTCAATATATCAGTTTGGATTAAGCTTGGTTGTGACAGGAGAACAAAAATAACTGTGACTTAAATGAAACAACACTTCACTTATCTGTCTTAGACAAGTCCAAAAATCAGTTGTATTGAGTAAGTAACAGTCCATGTTACTGTGTGATGGAGGAGACTCAGAATATTTCTACAGGAGCTTTTCCTTCTCTAGGTGACCTCAGGATTCACCATGGCAATTCCAAATTCAACTATGAAATCTGCATTCTATCCAGCAAGAAAGAGAAAAAGGACAATGACTGTTAAGGGCATTTATGGTTTTAAGGACAATTCCTAGAAATCAAAAACATTACGTACATACTCTCCGTTAATCAGAAGTAACTTCCATGACCACAGTGATGGAGTCTGAATCCACTGTCTTATGTTCCCTGTTCATAGTTCTTAAGCTTCACTCCTCTCTGTTCTTGATTAGTACAAGCTACTGAGAGGACTCTCTTCTTTGACTCTGGTGAAAGGGTCAAACCCCCAAAGCCTTGTTCATATAGAGGAATCCTCAGTCCAGTCCCATTTCCTCAGTTCAGTTCAGTCGCTCAGTCGTGTCCGACTCTTTGGGACCCCATGAATCGCAGCACGCCAGGCCTCCCTGTCCATCACCAACTCCCGGAGTTTGCTCAAACTCATGCCCATCGAGTTGGCGATGCCATCCAGCCATCTCATCCTCTGTCATCCCCTTCTCCTCCTGCCTCCAATCCCTCCCAGCATCAGGGTCTTTTCCAATGAGTCAACTCGTCGCATGAGGTGGTCAAAGTATTGGAGTTTCAGCTTCAGCATCAATCCTTCCAATGAACACCGAGGACTGATCTCCTTCAGGATGGACTGGTTGGATCTCCTTGCAGTCCATGGGACTCCCAAGAGTCTTCTCCAACACCATAGTTCAAAAGCATCAATTTTTCAGTGCTCAGCTTTTCTCACAGTCCAATTCTCACATCCATACATGACCACTGGAAAAACCATAGCCTTGACCAGACGGACCTTTGTTGGCAAAGTAATGTCTCTGCTTTTTAATATTCTGTCTAGGTTGGTCATAACTTTCCTTCAAAGGAGTAAGCGTCTTTTAATTTCATGGCTACAATCACCACTTGCAGTGATTTGGAACCCAGAAAAATAAAGTCAGCCACTGTTTCCATTGTTTCCCCATCTATTGGCCATGAAGTGATGGAACCATGATCTTAGTTTTCTGAATGTTGAGCTTTAAGTCAACTTTTTCACTCTTGTCTTGCACTGTCATCAAGAGGCTTTTTAGTTCCTTTTCACTTTCTGCCATAAGGGTGGTGTCATCTGCATATATGAGGTTATTGATATTTCTCCTGGCAATCTTGATTCCAGCTTGTGCTTCTTCCAGACCAGCATTTCTTATGATGTACTCTGGATATAAGTTAAATAAGCAGGGTGACAATATATAGACTTGATGTACTCCTTTTCCTATTTGCAACCAGTCTGTTGGTCCATGTCCAGTTCTAACTCTTGCTTCCTGACCTGCATATAGGTTTCTCAAGAGGCAGATCAGGTGGTTTGGTATTCCCATCTCTTTCAGAATTTTCCACAGTTTATTGTGATCCACACAGTCGAAGACTTTGGAGTAGTCAATAAAGCAGAAATAGGTGTTTTTTCTGGAACTCTCTTGCTTTTTTGATGATCCAGCAGATGTTGGCAATTTGATCTCTGGTTCCTCTGCCTTTTCTAAAACCAGCTTGAACATCTGCAAGTTCACGGTTCATGTACTGCTGAAGTCTGGCTTGGAGAATTTTGAGTTTACTTTACTAGCGTGTGAGATGAGTGCAACTGTGTGGTAGTTTGAGCATTCTTTGGGAATGCCTTTCTTAGGGATTGGAATGAAAACTGACCTTTTCCAGTCCTGTGGCCACTGCTGAGTTTTCCAAATTTGCTGGCACATTGAGTGCAGCACTTTCACAGCATCATCTTTTAGGATTTGAAATAGCTCAACTGGAATTGCATCACCTCCACTAGCGCTGTTCATAGTGATGCTTTCCAAGGCCCACTTGACTTCACATTCCAGGATGTCTGACTCTAGGTGAGTGATCACACCATGGTGATTATCTGGGTCATGAAGATCTTTTCTGCACAGTCCTTCTGTGTATTCTTGCCACCTCTTCTTTATATCTTCTGCTTCTGTTAAGTCCATACCATTTCTGTCCTTTATGGAACCCATCTTTGCATGAAATATTCCCTTGGTATTTCTGATTTTCTTGAAGAGAACTCTAGTCTTTCCCATTCTGTTGTTTTCCTCTAATTCTTTGCATTGATTGTTGAGGAAGACTTTCTTATCTCTCCTGGCTATTCTTTGGAACTCTGCACTCAAATGGATATATCTTTCCTTTTCTCCTTTGCTTTCTGCTTCTTTTCTTTTCACAGCTATTTGTAAGGCCTTCTCAAACAACCATTTTGCCTGTTTGCATTTCTTTTCTGTAGGGATGGTCTTGATCCCAGTCTCCTGTACAATGTCACGAACCTCCATCCATAGTTCATCAGGCTCTCTGTCTATCAGATCTAGTCCTTTAAATCTATTTCTCACTTCCACTGTATAGTCATAAGGGATTTGATTTAGGTCTTACCTGAATGGTCTAATGGTTTTCCCTACTTTCTTCAGTTTAAGTCTGAATTTGGCAATAAGGTGTTCATGATCTGAACCACAGTCAGCTCCCGGTCTTGTTTTTGCTGACTGTATAGAGCTTCTCCATCTTTGGCTGCAAAGAATATAATCAAGCTGATTTCGGTGTTGACCATCTGGTGATGTCAATGTGTAGAGTCTTCTCTTGTGTTGTTGGAAGAGGGTATTTGCTATGACCAGTGTGTTCTCTTGGCAAAACTCTATTAGCCTTTGCCCTGCTTCATTCTGTATTCAAAGGCCAAATTTGCCTCTTACTCCAGGTGTTTCTTGACTTCCCACTTTTGTGTTCCAGTCCCCTATAATGAGAAGGACATCTTTTTTGGGTGTTAGTTCTTAAAGGTCTTGTAGGTCTTCAGAGAACCGTTCAACTTCGGCTTCTTCAGTGTTACTCGTTGGGGCGTAGGCTTGGATTACCATGATATTGAATGGTTTGCCTTGGAAACGAACAGAGATCTTTCTGTCGTTTTTGAGATTCCATCCAAGTACTGCATTTCGGACTCTTTTGCTGACCATGATGGCTACTCCATTTCTTCTAAGGGATTCCTGCCCATAGTAGTAGATATAAGGGTCATCTGAGTTAAATTCACCCATTCCAGTTCATTTTAGTTCACTGATTCCTAGAATGTTGACATTCACTCTTGCCATCTCCTGTTTGACCACTTCCAATTTGCCTTGATTCATGGACCTAACATTCCAGATTCCTTTGCAATATTGCTCTTTACAGCATCAGACCTAGCTTCTATCACCAGTCCCATCCACAATTGGGTATTATTTTTGCTTTGGTTCCATCCTTTCATTCTTTCTGGAGTTATTTCTCCACTGATCTCCAGTAGCATATTGGGCACCTACCGACCTGGGGAGTTCCTCTTTCAGTATCCTATCATTTTGCCCTCTCATCCTGTTCATGGGGTTCTCAAGGCAAGAATACTGAAGTGGTTTGCCATTCCCTTCTCCAGTAGACCACATTCTGTCAGACCTCTCCACCATGACCCGACCCCACATGGTATGACTTGGGTGACCCCACATGGCATGGCTTAGTTTCATTGAGTTAGACAAGACTGTGGTCCTGTGATCAGATTGGCTAGTTGTCTATGACTGTGGTTTCAGTGTGTCTTCCCTCTGATGCCCTCTCGAAACACCTACCGTCTTACTTGGGTTTCTCTTACCTTGGACGTGGGGTATCTCTTCATGGCTGCTCCAGCAAAGCGCAACCGCTGCTCCTTACCTTGGAAGAGGGGTATCTTCTCACAGCCACCCCTCTTGACCTTGAATGTGGGCTTCTTGGCCCTCCTGCGCCCCACAGCAGCCCCTCATCATTTTCTAACCACCATCAAAACCTCAAATCAGGCTCCTTTTGCTGCAGTTTCACTCCAGACATTTAGGGATCTGCCTAGGAGTTACTGGGGGCTTCTCTGATGGCACAGCAGGTAAAGAATCAGACTGCAGTGCAGGAGACACAGGAGACATGGGTTTGATCTCTGGGTCAGGCAGATCCCCTGGAGGAAGAAATGGCAACCTGTTCTAGTATTCTTGCCTGAAAAATCTCATGGACAGAGGAATCTGGAGGGCTATAGTCCAAAGTGTTGCAAAGCATCAGACACAACTGAGCATACACAGAAACAGAGATAAGAGTGACCATCCTTGGTCCAGAAAGTCTGATTATGTAAATCATAAATCTTTTCACACACTCTTGGCATGTGTTTATAGGATCATCAGTTTCAATATCTGAATCATATTTTGGGTGGAGTTCCATTACGTTTCTGCAACTACCCAGTAAAGGATGCTGAAAAAAAAGGTGTAATCTATCTTCCAGTGCATTCTGTGCCCAGCCCAAATCTGGAGGTTCTATCACAGAAGAATGGGTAAAACTGATAGTGTAACTAGCAGTTTATTTTGCATATTTTCACTTTGAATGTAATAATAATAATCCACATTAAGTAAATATTCAGGAACTATCCATTGAAATTATTATGATTTTTATGTATCTTAAAATACATACTAGCTTTAATATGTATACAATGGGATAGTTTGTATTAGATTCTTTTGCACTTAAGTGAAGAAAATTACCAAGTGAAAACATTTTCACACAAGCAGCACCACCCCACACACACACCTAATGGTGCTCAAGTGCCTTTATATATACCTTAAGATAAAACCAGCATAGAACAGGCCACAATGATTCACATTTAGGAGCCAAAGAGGAGTCAGATTATTTGCATTTCAGGAAGACAAGGAGTCTCAGGACCTACCACCCCAGTTCATTGCTGGAAAAATATCAATACACCTTTCCACACTTTATAACTGAATGGAAGTTTTAGTAACTATTGGTATTGGACATATTACTTGGATGTGCTATGTGAATGTGCGCCCACTCGCTCAGTCGTGTCTGACTCTTTGCAACCCCATGGACTGTAGACTGTCAGGCTCCTCTGTCCTTGTGATTTCTCAGGCAAGATTATTGGAGTGGATTTGCCATTTCCTCCTCCAGGGGATCTTCCAGATCCAGGAGTTGAATCCACATCTCCTTCTGCTCCTGCATTGGCAGGGGGGAAGATTCTCTACCATGAGCCACCTGGGTAGTCTCTTGGATGCCATATGTATTAATTGAAAGGATATTTCTAATTTTTTATTATTCCCCAAGTTTTTAAGGTGTCTTAATACTACTGAACTTTGTAAAATTTTTTATTGGAGTTTAGTTGCTTTGCAAGGCTGTGTTAGTGTCTGCTGTACATCAAAGTGGATCAGCTGTGTATATACATTTATCCTTTCTTTTCCATGCACCGGTAGAAAGAAAAAAGCACTGTAATTAAATAATTACATACTATTGCTTTTAGGTATCAAAGACATCAAACTTTGTCCTTTTTTAAAGTGAGTTTAGAACCAATGAGATGCTATTGTTTAAAGACATCTTCAGTTTAGTTCAGTTCAGTTCAGAAGCTCAGTCATGTCCAACTCTTTGCAACCCCATGGACTGCAGCACACCAGGCTTCCCTGTCCATCACCAACTCCCAAAGCCTGCTCAAACTCATGCCCATTATGTCTGTGATGTCATTTGACCATCTCATCCTCTGTCATCCCCTTCTCCTCCTGCCTTCAATCTTTCCCAGCATCAGTCTTTTCCAGTGAGTCAGTTCTTCTCATCAGGTAGCCAAAGTAGTGGAGTTTCAGCTTCAACCTCAGTCTTTCCAATGAATATTCAAGACTGATTTCCTTTAGGATTGACTGACTTGATATCCTTGCAGTCCAAGGGACTCTCAAGAGTCTTCTCCAACACCACAGTTCAAAGCATCAATTCTTTGCTGCTCAGCTTTCTTCATGGTCCAACTCTCACATCCATACATGACTACCAGAAATACCATAGCTTTGACTAGGTAGACCTTTGTTGGCAAAGTAATGTCTCTGCTTTTTAGTATGCTGTCTAGGTTGGTCATAGTTTTCTTCCAAGGAGTAAGCGTCTTTTAATTTCATGTCTGCAGTCAATATCTGCAGTGATTTTTGGAGCCCCCAAAAATCAGGTCTCTCACTGTTTCTACTGTTTCCCCATCTACTGGCCATGAAGTGATCAGACCAGATGCCATGATCTTAGTTTTCTGAATGTTTGAACTGTAAGCCAGCTTTTTCACTTTCATCCAGAGGCTCTTCAGTTCCTCTTCACTTTCTGCCATAAGGGTGGTTCATCTGCATATCTGCAGTTATTGATATTTCTACTGGCAATCTTGATACCAGCTTGTGCTTCATTCAGCCCAGCATTTCTCATGATGTACTCTGCATATAAATTAAATAAGCAGAGTGACAACACACAGCCTTGACATACTCCTTTCCCAATTTGGAAACAGTCTGTTGTTCTATGTCCAGTTCTAATTTTTGCTTCTTGACCTGCTACAGATTTGACCTGTACAGATTTCTCAGGAGACAGGTAAGATGGTCTGGTATTCCTATCTCTTGAAGAATTTTCCACAGTTTGTTGTGATCTTCACAATCAAAGGCTTTGGCATAGTCAATGAAGCAGAATAGATGTTTTTCTGGAATTTTCTTGCTTTTTTGATGATCCAATGGATATTGGCAATTTGATCTCTGATTCCTCTGCCTTTTCTAAATCCATCTTGAAAATCTGGAAGTTCATGGTTCACGTAATGTTGAAGCCTGGCTTGGAGAATTTTGCGCACTACTTTGCTAGCATATGAGATGAGTGCAATTGTGTGGCAGTTTGAATGTTCTTTGGGATTGGAATGAAAAACTGATCTTTAAATATTAGAGTTAATGAAATCAAAGAAATAAGTTGGCCCTTACTCTGCGTAGAGAAGTCTCCTAGATATCAGGATCCTGATAAGTAAAGGCCAACTTATTTCTTTGATATTGCTTCCATACAATTGAATTTAAATGTTATTCTAGATAAAAGCGATCATCATCAAAAAATTTATGAACAATAAATGCTGGAGAGGGTGTGGAGAGAAGGGAACCCTCCTACTCTGTTGGTGGGAATGCAATTAGTGCAGCCATTATGGACAGCGATATGGAATGGAGGTCCCTTAAAAAAACTAAAAATAGAACTACCATATCACCCAGCAATCCCACTACTAGGTATATATATACCTGAAAGTGAAAGTGAAAGAGTTAATCACTCAGTCCTGTCTGACTCTGTGATCCCATGGACTGTAGCCCATGGGATTCTCCAGGCAAGAATGCTGGAGTGGGATGCCATTTCCTTCGTCAATATACGCTCAGAGAGAACCATAATTCCAAAAGACACATGCATCCCAATGTTCACTGCAGCACTATTTATAATAACCAGAACATGGAAGCAATCTAAATGTCCATCAGCAGAGGCACTGATAAAGAAAATGTAGTACATATATACATAATTGAATATCAATCAACCATAAAAAGAACCAAAATTGTGCCATTTGAAGAGAAGTGGATGGATCTAGAGACTGTCATACAGAGTAAAGCAAGTCAGAAAGAGAAAACTAATATTGTATATTAATGCATATATGTAGAATCTAGAAAAACAGTACAGATGAATCTATTTGCAAAACAGAAACAGAGGCACAGACACAGAGAACAAATGTATGGACACCAAGAGGGGAATGGAGGAGTGGGATAAATTGGGAGATTGGGGCTGACATATATACACTACTGTGTATAAGATAGATAACTAACAAGAACCTACAGGAGAAATCGAAAAGAAGGTACAATCAGTTTGTAGGATGAAAACTAGCCATAAAAATGCATTCCAATATACATTAGGTACAGATAAATACTGTTTGCTTCCACTTACACAAGGTACCTAGAACAATCAAATTTACAGTCAGAAAATACATTGATAGAAGCAAGTGACTAGGGGGTGAGGGGTGGGGAAAGAGGATAAGGAGTTAGTGTTTACTGGGGACAGAGCTTCAGTTTAGGAAGTTGAAATATTCAGAAGATGGATGATGATGAGAGTTGCACAACGTCAATGTACTCAGTGCCACAGAACTGTACAGTTACGTATGGTTAAAATAGCATGTTTTAAACTATGTGACTTTTAGCACAATACAAATAAATAAACTCAATGCTATTACTTTTATACCATTGAATTTAAATGTTATTCTTCATCTTTATCTCCCTGTCTATCATCTGCTAATCTCCTCTACTGACAGTAGCAGCTAACTTATGTCTTTGATTTTATTGACTTTACTATTTCTTTAAATAATAATATTTCTTGATTCTAAACTCATTTTAGGGGAAAAAAAAGAAAACACAAAAAATGTTGATGTCTTTTAGTGTCCTAAAATCAGTAGCATGTAATTATTTAGTTTTTAGTGTCCTTTCTCTAAAAGAAAGGGAAAGAAAATGCATAATAATGTAAAAAAATAAATAGTGCATAAAATAATGTAATGCTAGATAAGTTCTTTTAACTTCTCAAGATAGCGCTATTCTTGCATAATCTTTAAAATACCCAAATATATTGAAATTTGCATTGTTTGTAAAATCTCTGGTCAAACTTTCTTCATAATGAAGCTTCTCAATAGCTTAGTCATTGAGTCATTTGCTTTCTCAACACCTGGCAAGTTAAAGCAGAAATACACGTGAGGAAATTACTGTAGCTGACAACTTATAGGAATTGCTTTCTAATTTATCATCAAATATGAAATCTACCCATTGACACCTATATCTAAGAAAGAGCCATCCATACATTTGAAATGAGTGAGTCATGATATTTTCAACTTTTTAAGGCATGAGAAGTAAAAATCAAGTTCCACTGTTGGTTTGATCCTGAAGAAATTAATTAATTAATTAAATTGATTAACTAATTCTTACAGTTGTGAACACTTTATTTTCTGGTGACATAGAAGGTCACCCTATATGCCCAAGAAAACATTGCTGGAGATGTATGTACTAAACCCCTGAAGATATATGTGCCAATTAAATAATGCATACATTTTTCTTTAGGCTTGTCTTAAACTGCATGACATAGTAAATTCAAATCTAGTGGCCTTAAATAGCATGGATTTCTCTTTTCCTTGGACAGAAAGAGATGGAGGAAATGCAGTTCTCGTGACTCTATCAGTCTTCAGTTCCTACATTTGATTTTTTTTTTTTTTCTGCTGTATCATATTTATATGTGATGACACTGCTTTTTCAGCCCGGTTATTTCATGGTTGCAAAATGGTGTATGCTTCTATTACAATCTATGGTGTGACCTGCTGAGTATGTATTCCCTCATTTTCCTGTAATATCTAAATAATCTGATCAAAATTTTAATCTTTTGAAATAAGAAGAGGAAATCTTCCATGAGTTATTGATTCTTATAGAAATGTTGTATGTGGAAATCATGGAGTATGCAGGCAGACAGATTGGACTTAAGAAAAGCACATTATGAAATATGATAAAAATATGCCATATACCTCTAGGATTGTTGAAATTCAGATGGCTTTATGAACTTATGAAATTTATGGCATTTGGAGAAATACTATATACATTCATTTTTATAAATCAGTTTAGAAAAATGTTTTTACAAAAAGAAAGAGAAAACTAGGAAAAGAAAAATGTCCCAGAGGAAGAAGTGAAGAAAAGGACACAGAAAAGGGAAATAGGTAGAAAGGAAAGGAGAAAGTGAAATTGAAACAAGTTAATAAATTCTGTCATTATGGTGTAACATAAGGGTTTCCTTAAAGTTAGGAAGAATTAGCAATAACTATGAGGTTAACATCTAAGCTATGTATCCTATGGAAAGAAGAGTTTACAAGTGTTTTTGATTAAAATTTATGACATGCAAATGCCCAATCAGATGAACCATGGCTAGAATCATAATGTTTAAAAAAATCTGTGTTCCTATAAATGTACTGAGTCTGTCTGAGGAAACTGCGTGTTTAACGAAAAGTGATTGTCTACACGAAATCTAGAAAAAAGATGATCTAAAGAAGAAACAATTGGCCATCTGTCTCCAGGCTTCTTCCTGGTTCAGAGTGTTCTGAAAAGCTGGGGGGAAAAAGTATCCACTCAGCTCAAAAGTTCTATTTCTTATTGAACATTAATAAATTGAAATCATGATATGTATCTGATAAAGAAAGCATGTATTATAAATACAAATATTAATCAAATAAAGGATCTATTCTGGATGATTGTTGGTTGGTCATGAATATTTTCCAGAAAGGAATATTAGCTGTCAAAAAACATTATAGAGGTTTTCATGTTTGTTTTGTTTGTAAATCTCATTTGTAGTTTGTTAAAATAATCTCTGCCTTAGACCTTTAATTGTCTTTTTTTTATTTTTATTTTTTTTTTGGTATACTCTATGTTTAGAGTCTTTATTGAATTTGTTACAATACTGCTTCTATTTTGCACTTTGTTTTTTTTTTTCCCCTGAAGCATGCAGGGTCTTAGGTCCCCATCCAGGCATTGAACCTGCATCCCTTGCATTAGAAGGTGAAGTCTTAACCAGCGGACCATCAGGGAAGTCCCTAGCCTTAGACTGCTGGAACTCTAAGAAGTGAATATTCATATGCATGGTCCTGCTGGAGTTTGATTCTTTTTTTTCATACTGAGAGCTGCTGAGTACACTGAAGTTGGAATCATATCACTGTGTATTATCAAGAATTCTTTGAGGTTAACTGTTATAGAAAGTGAAAGAGAAGAGTGAAAAAGTTAGCTTAAAGCTCAACATTCAGAAAACCAAGATCATGGCATCTGGTCCCATCACTTCATGAGAAATAGATGGGGAAACAGTGGAAACAGTGGCAGACTTTATTTTTGGGGGCTCCAGAATCACTGCAGATGGTGATTGCAGCCATGAAATTAAAAGACTCTTACTCCTTGGAAGCAAAGTTATGACCAATCTAGATAGCATATTAAAAAGCAGAGACATTACTTTGCCAACAAAGATCTGTCTAGTCAAGGCTATGGTTTTTCCAGTAGTCATGTATGGATGTAAGAGTTGGACTGTGAAGAAAGCTGAGTGCCGAAGAACTGATGCTTTCGAAATGTGGTGTTGGAGAAGACTCTTGAGAGTCCCTTGGACTGCAAGAAGATCCAACCAGTGCATCCTAGGGGAGATCAGTCCTGGGTGTTCATTGGAAGGACTGATGCTGAAGCTGAAACTCCAATACTTTGGCCACCTTATGCGAAGAGTTGACTCATTGGAAAAGACCCTGATGCTGAGAAAGATTGAGGGCAGGAGGAGAAGGAGATGACAGAGGATGAGATGACTGGATGGCATCACCGACTCAATGGACATGGGTTTAAGTAAGCTCTTGGAGTTGGTGATGGACAGGGAGGCCCGGCGTGCTGCAATTCATGGGGTCACAAAGAGTCGGACACGACTGAGCGACTGAACTGAACTGAACTGGTTATAGAAAGATTGAAGCAATACCATAGAACCCAGAATTTAGAAATGCTGTTTTAAAAACTAGCCGCTATTGTAATGTGATGCAGAAATATGTGTAAAAGAATATCTTGCATTGTGTAAATGCAGTTGGGAAATAATTACAAGGAAATAAAAATATGCTATTAAAATAAGATAATAAATATGAGTTTCTGACTTTATATGTGTGTTTTAAGACCAGATATCAATAAGCTTATCAGATTAGTTAGAAGGTTAAAAGAATGGAGGAGTTAACTACCATGCATTGATCTTATGAAAAGTAAAAGGAAGAATCATGCATGTGAAAGCATTTTGTCAGCTTTAAAATACTTTCCACAAACACACACGTTAGTTATATTGAGCAATATCTGTGGATATAAAACTTTAATCATTTAGCCCTCACTTCAGGGCATAATCTATTGTGGAGAATAGTTGCCATCTGCTTGAGATCTCTGATAATTTATTTTATTTTTAATTTTATTGAAACATATGTGATTTGCAACATTGTGTTGTTAATAGCTTCTAGTGTAGAGCAGCGTGATTCAGGTGTGTGTGCTGTGCTGTGCGTGGTCTCAGTCATGTTGGACTCTTTGCGACCCCATGGACTGCAGCCCACCAGGCTCCTCTGTCTATGGGATTCTCCAGCCAAGAATCCTGGAGTGCTTTGCCATGCTATTCTCCAGGGGATCTTCCCAACCCAGGGATACAACCCAGGTCTCCTGCAAAGAGTTATTTTCCTTTTCCACTATAGGTTATTATAAGATACGGAATACAGTTCCCTGTTCTATACAGTAAATCCTTGTTTTTATCTATTTTTAAAATTGTTTTAAATTGGAGTATAATTGCTTTACAGTGCTCTGCTAGTTTCTGCTATACAACAACGTGAACCAGTTGTGTGATAACTGATAACTTTTCCTGACAGAAACTTTCTGTGAAAGTGTTTCATGAGAATATGTCACTACTGACATCTAAAGCCTAGCAAGTCACCCATTGTTGGGAAATTTTGAAATGTTTTCTTTAAGTACAAGCAGAAATTACAGCGGGAATCCACATTATATTTTCATATTTTTCAATAAAAGGTGATAATAACTAAATTTTTTAATTCTCTGATTATTCTCTCCAGCATACTAATATTTACTCAACTCTCATCAGGAGTTATTGTATAATTAAAAGCTAATGAAAAGTAAGCTAATGCATAGGGACATAAATTAATTACTTCATTTATAAATAGAATACTTTTTCTACTTCCACCCACATTATCAGTTATTTATTTCATCGTTAAAAGTTTATTTATTAAAGACCAACTATATGGTGTGATAAATTATAAAATAAAAGTGAATGCCTATTTATTGCAGTAGACAGAGTTTAAAGGTGCATCTCCCTTCAAATCTCACACACTTTCTCCTCCCTCCAAGATTCTCATTCCCTGTTTACAATCAAACTCAAAGCTCTGCGAAGCAATAGTGCAAATATAATGAAAATTTCCACTCAGTGGATTTTAAGTTACAGAGATTATCCAGGTAGACCTGACCTAATCAAGGGAGCCCTTTAATTTCTTCTTTCATTTAAATTTTTAAACTATTTTTCAAAAAATTTTAGATCAAAAAACGATTCTAACTTTTTTAAACTAAATTTTTATTTATTTATTTATAGCCATACCAAGCAGCTTGTGGGATCTTTGAACCTAGGCCCTCAGCAGCAAAAGCAGAGTCTTAACAACTGGACTATCAGGGGATTCTATTATAAAAGCCCTTTAATGGCATAGTACTTTCTTCTGGCTGATGGAAGAGGAAATTAGGGTTTCAGAGCACCAGAGATTCAAAGTGCATATGTGCTCAGTTGTGTCCAACTCTTTGTGACCCCATGGACTGTAGTCTGCCAGGCTCCTCTATCCATGGGATTCTCCAGCAAGAATACTGGAGTGGGTTGCCATTTCCTCCTCCAGAAGACCTTCCCGACCCAGGGATCAAACCTGCATCTTCTGCATTGGAGGTGGATTCTTTACCACTGAGCCACCTGGGAAGCCCTCAGCTGAGTGCCCCCAACCCTCTAGTCTAGGACAGAAGTCCCACTAGGCATTTATTACATGATTCTGAAACATTCTGACATAGCTCAACCTATAAAAGGAGAAAAGGAGAGAAGTGACTTGCCTAAATGTTATATCATAATTTGGACTTAAATATTCACCCTTTGTTTATAATTTCATTTGTTTGAGCTTAATGGTAATAAAAGAGTATACAAGAAAAATTAATATGATTACAACAGGATCTGTATCTGTTCTCATCTATGAGTTCTGCCTTATCTGATCTTTGGAAGTACGTTTCTAATTTTGATTTAAGTATTTGAATAAGCAAGTCACTCTGCGAATTGGTGTCAAGCAGTATATATGAGGTAAAGGGAGGTGACTATAATGAGTGTGGTTAGTCTCGAAGTTATTCTGGCTTGTTGAAAAAATGTGAACTGATGGTGTCATTAGAAACTTGAAAGTTTTGGAGGAAAACACATGGAAGGATTCAGTATAGAATGCTAATTCCTAAATTATGTATAAATCCAGATGTGGTTGTACTCAGGCACTAACCATGTCTCTATTCAACTGGCAAATTTGCAGGAAGCTTGGAAAAGAGGGAGATGGAAGAGAAATTTGTAGCTTGTGACAGGGAATTCTAGGTTTATTGTGAGACCAGAAACCTAACAAAAAACAAGAAAGCACACTCGAACTGATGGCCACACCAGAGTGCAGCTGAAGTCTCTAGGGCTGTCAGGATGGAAGGGGAAATGTCAAAAGTAATGATAAGGAGACGTCCTGAAGGAAAGAGTTATTAGTCCAAGATGACATATAAATTATAACTCCTTTCTGGTTGGGAGATAGTGAAAGTGCATGGTAAATAGATGATTATTATATTCTGTTTTTTGAGTGCTGTGTTGGCATTGGATTTCCATTTATGTTAAGCAGTATGGATGAAACACCATTTGAATCCAAAGAATTAGCTGATTTAGTTACACAGACCAGAAAGGAGAAAGATATGCAGTAACAAATAGTAAATGAAATGATATTTTTGTTAAGTTGTTTACCCTATTTGTTTTTCTCAAAATAAATCTTCAAGTGAGAGGATCTTGTTAGGTCATTAATTTAATAAAAAATCTGTTGATTTTCTGTTCTGTGCCTAACATTGTTCTGTTGTTGTCATTCAATCACTAAGTCATGTCCGACTCTTTGTGACCGCATGGACTGCAGCACACCAGGCTTCCCTGTCCTTCACCATCTCCGGGAGTTTGCTCAAGTTCAAATCCATTGAGTCGGTGATGCCATCCAACCTTCTCATCCTCTGTTGACCCCTTCTCCATTTGCCTTCAACCTTTCCCAGCGTCAGGGTCTTTTCCAATGAGTCAGCTCTTCGCATCAGGTAGCCAAAGTACTGGAGTTTCAGCTTCAGCATCAGTCCTTCCGATGAATATTCAGGGTTGATTTCCTTTAGGATTGACTGGTTCGATCAGTTATATGTATACATATATCCCCTCCCTCTTGGGTCTCCCTCCTAACCCCACATGCCATCCTGCTGAGTTTTTTAAATCAACTGTAATAAGAAAAACCTGACTGTACTTCTATAAAGTTATTATTTGAACAAGAATGATCAACACTGTAATATGAGGCACATGGGTAATAGAATCAGATGGAGGAGATGAGAGTTGTGGCTCGCAGGGAAGCATGTCTAGCAAGGATCCTTCAACTAAGGACCCTGCCAACAGCTTTGTTTGTTCCAGGTGTGATAGGACAGCTGATGGGATGATTCCATCCATCCTACAAAGTTGTTGCCAGGGGCTCAGGGGTTCGTGTAGCAGAAGAGCAAGAATCTTTCAGGCAAAGATCCTTTGCCCGAAAAAACTGAAAGGATAAGAGAAAAACACACACTCTTCAAATGATTAAAAGGAGAGAAAGATAGAGAAAGAAAAAGAGAAGAGAAAAAAGGAAATGATAAATGACCAGATGGTACTGGATGGTGGAATGAAGATTTAAAAGCATGTACAAAGCAGTAGGAAATAACAAGAAATAGGAATAAGTCATAGAAGGCACGATTAAAGTGAAGTGGGACAAAAATGATCACCTTGTTGAAGGACAGACCTCTGGTCCCTCCCATTATGACTCAAATATGAGTTGTGATCTTTGGGGGGAAAAAATGAATAAGACTCAAGAGAAAAATCCGGCCTTTAAAATGTATTTTAAAGTGAAAAGATAGAAGAAATGTTAGAGGTCTTTTGCAGATGACAGACCCTTCAGTTCATGGAAACTGAGAAACTATTTTCCTCCCAGATTTCAGTTGCCAGTTTTTGAGATTCAGCATATTTAGGATGTTTTTCATTTCTAGATTTCTACTTCTTAGTTTTAAACTTATTCTTGGTGTCAGCAGTTGTAGTTTTGTGTAATATGCAGCATTTGAAACCAGAAAAGAACACTCTAAATGGTCTGCCCTTTGAAATATCACCTTGTTCTGGGCACTAAGAGTTAATACTTTATTTCAATAGGAATAGACATTGGCCTGTGGTGTTGTCAAGACCCTGCTATGAAAGATGGGAAATAAGGTTGACAATATAACAACATTTTGCTTATAAATTACAGCAAAACACTTTTCTCTTTAGGAAAGCAAGAACTGAGAGCAGGGTGTTTTGCATTGTTTCTAGAACATGCTTAAACTACCTGTTCACTAAGAAAATGATGGAAAATAATAACAGTTTTAAAAGTATAATTAAAAAATAAATAAATAAAAATATGACTATACAAGTCATTGTTGATGACAATATAAAAACTGACTTCATATTAATTATCCTGGGGACTTTTATTTGAATATTTAGTAACACATTTAAAATTAATTTTACTGGCATATAATTGCTTTACAATGTTGAGTGTTAAGTTTCTGCTGCACAAAAAAGTGAATCAGATACATGTATACATAGACCCCCTCTCTTCTGGATTTCCTTCCCATTTAGTTCACCACAGAGCATTGAGTAGAGTTCACTGTGCTATATAGTAGGCTCTCATTAGCCATCTAGTTCATACACAGTACCAACAGTGTATTCATGTCAGTCCCAGTCTCAAATTCATCCTACCCCCCTTTCCCCATTGGTGTCCATACATTTGTTCTCTATGGCTGTGTCTCTACTTCTGCTTTGTAAACAAGATCATCTATACCATCTTTCCAGATTCCACATATATGCATTAATATATGATACCTGTTTTTCTCTTTTGAGTTACTTCACTATGTATGACAGTCTCTAGGACATTTTGTTGTTATTAGACACTAAAGCCAGGGAAATAAGATATTCTTAACCCACCAAATATAAAACTTGTGTTTTGGTCAAGTTTTTACAACAGAAGTGAACAAACTTTTCTCTTTAAAAGGCCAGATAGAGAATACTTGTGGCAACATGGTCTCTCCTGCAACTGTTCAATTCTGCCACGTGATACAAAGGCAGCCATGTGCATGATGTAAGTCGATGAGCATGGCTGTGTCCCAATAAAACTTTATTTACAAAAACAGGTGGTCTAGATCTGACCCACAGCCTCTATCCTGCCAACTTCTGCTTTACAAAAGCAAAGAGAAACGAAACATGGCCCCCATCAGTAAACTTTTCCCCATCTTCTTTCAGTGGCTTCCCAGGTGGTGCTTGTAGTAAAGAATCTGCTTGCCAATGCAGGAAGATCCCCTGGAGAAGGGCATGGCAACTCACTCCAGTATTCTTGCCTGGGAAATTCCATGAACAGGGGAGCCTGGCCGGCTATAGCCCATATGGGATTGTAAAGAGTTGGACACAACTGAACATCTGAGCACATCCTCTTTCAATTGATGGTATTTTTAGCAGCAAAGAATAGGTATCATGGTGAGGCATTAAAGAAAGGGAGTGCATGAAACAAAACTAAATGATTTTGCTGAGTTTTCCAAACAGTATGAGAGAATGAGGGTGACATACCAAAGAACACTTAGTTATAAGTACTAAATGCTGGTGTGTTTCTTAGTAGAGATGTGCCTGGTATTTTGACAATCCTCAGTTCACTGTTGGGTGAACTGCCTAGCCTTGAGAGCCCAAATCAGGAAGTAGCAGCCATATATGACCTCCACCCTTGGCTTCTGTCTCTCCATTAAGAATTTTCCAACCCTCTCAAGCATTCTAAAGTCTGCAAATGTAACAAGCCAGTGGGATTTAGCATCCCTTTTCTAATATTTTGTATTTGGGTTTAGGCCTTCTACAAGTTGGAGAATGCCAAATGGATGAATTTCAAGAGTATTCTGTTAACTTTTAGTTTGTATGGGAGTGGAGTAAGTTTAAAAATAAACAAATATTGTATATTAATGCATATATGTGGAATATAGAAAAACGGTATAGATGATCTCATTTGCAAAGCAGAAATAGAGAAACAGATGTAGAGAAGAAATGAATACCAAGAGGTAAGGATGGGGCGTGGTAGGTGGAATTGGAGATTGGGGTTGACACATATACATTATTGATATCAGGTATAACACAGATAATTAAAGAGAACATACTATACAGCACAGAGAATTCTGCTTAGTGCTCTCTGGTGACAAAAAGAGGGTATATGTGTATATATGTTGCTGATTCACTTTGCTATACAGTAGAAACTAACACAACATGGTAAAGCAGCTAAACAAATTAATCAATAAGATCAATTAATTGATTAATAAAATCATTTAGTAAAATCAATTAAGTAAAAAAAATTAGTAAAAAAAGTAATTAATAAAAATCAATTTTCTAAAAACTAAACAAGAAATAAGGAAATGGTAAACAAAGGACTTTACAGAATTCTAGGCCTGATTATATTTTTAAGATCTTGAAAGACATAATCTCTGTTTATAAATGAAATTTCACAGTGCCTGACTCCAATAACATAAAGGATAAAACAATTTAGTGTTTTAGAAATGCTAATTTAAACAACTAATACATTTTAATCAGAGCAGTTGGACTCTTTGTACGGTTACTCCTTTGGCAGAAGCATAGGTAATTTATTGAAAAATTATTTGTCACATATTCGAGCATGAAAACTATATAGTGAGAACCACTCAGAAAACACAGAATTGGAGGAAGCCGGGAAACATAAACACTAACGTATGTGAAATAGCCACAGGGAAACTGTTGCATGACAGAGAACTCAGACCAGGCTCTGTGACAGCCTAGAGGGTGGGGTGGGCTAAGAGGTGGGGAAGGGGTTCGCAAGGCGGGGACATATGTATGTTTATGGCTGATTTGCATTCATGTATGAAATGTTCCCTTGGTATCTCTAATTTTCTTGAAGAGATCTCTAGTATTTCCCATTCTCTTATTTCCCTCTATTTCTTTGCACGGATCGCTGAGGAAGGCTTTCTTATCTCTCCTGGCTTTTCTTTGGAACTCTGCATTCAAATGGGAATATCTTTCCTTTTCTCCTTTGCTTTTAGCTTCTCATCATTTCACAGCTATTTGTAAGACCCCCTCAGACAACCATTTTGCCTTTTTGCATTTCTTTTCCATGGGGATGGTCTTGATCCCAGTCTCCTGTACAATGTCACGAACCTCCGTCCATAGTTCATCAGGCACTCTGTCTATCAGATCTAGTCCCTTAAATCTATTTCTCACTTCCACTGTATATTCATAAGGGATTTGATTTAGGTCATACCTGAATGGTCTAGTGGTTATCCCTACCTTCTTCAGTTTAAGTCTGTATTTGGCAATAAGGAGATCATGATCTGAGCCACAGTCAGCTCCCAGTCTTGTTTTTGCTGACTGTATAGAGCTTCTCCATCTTTGGCTGCAAAGAATAAAATCAAGCTGATTTCAGTGTTGACCATCTGGTGATGTCCATGTGTAGAGTCTTCTCTTGTGTTGTTGGAAGAGGGTGCATTCTTTTAGCAAAACTCTATTAGCCTTTGCCCTGCTTCATTCCGTACTCCAAGGCCAAATTTGTCTGTTACTCCAGGTGTTTCTTGACTTCCCACTTTTGCATTCCAGTCCCCTATAATGAAAAGGACATCTTTTTGGGGGGGTGTTAGTTCTAAAAGGTCTTGTAGGTCTTCATAGAACCGTTCAACTTCGGCTTCTTCAGCGTTACTGGTTGGGGCATAGGTTTGGATTATTGTGATATTGTATGGTTTGCTTTGGAAATGAACAGAGATCATTCTGTTGTTTTTGAGATTGCATCCAAGTACTGCATTTCAGACTCTTTGGTTGACTATGATGGCAACTCCATTTCTTCTAAGGGATTCCTGCCCACAATAGTAGATATAATGGTCATCTGAGTTAAATTCACCCATTCCAGTCCATTTTAGTTCGCTGATTCCTAGAATGTCGACATTCACTCTTGCCATCACCTGTTTAACCACTTCCAATTTGCCTTGATTCATGGACCTAACATTCCAGGTTCCTATGCAATATTGCTCTTTGCAGCATCAGATCTTGCTTCTATCACCAGTCCCATCCACAACTGGGTGTTTTTTTTTGCTTTGGCTCCATCCTTTCATTCTTTCTGGAGTTATTTCTCCACTGATGTCCAGTAGCATATTGGGCACCTACCGACCTGGGGGGTTCCTCTTTCAGTATCCTATCATTTTGCTTTCTCATCCTGTTCATGGGGTTCTCAAGGCAAGAATACTGAAGTTGTTTGCCATTCCTGTCTCCAGTGGACCTCATTCTGTCAGACCTCTCCACCATGACCCGACCATCTTGGGTGGCCCACACAGCATGGCTTAGAACATGCTTACAACATGGCATTGGAGCATTTCATGCAAAAATGGGCTCAATAAAGGACAGAAATGGTATGGACCTAACAGAAGCAGAAGATATTAAGAAGAGGTGGCAAGAATACACAGAAGAACTGTACAAAAAAAGATCTTCACGATCCATATAATCACAATGGTGTGATCACTCACCTAGAGCCAGACATCCTGGAATGTGAAGTTAAGTGGGCCTTAGAAAACATCACTACAAACAAAGCTAGTGGTTGTGATGGAATTCCAGTTGAGCTATTTGAAATCCTGAAAGATGATGCTGTGAAAGTGCTGCACTCAATATGTCAGCATTTTGGAAAACTTAGCAGTGGGCACAGGACTGGAAAAGGTCTGTTTTCATTTCAATCCCTAAGAAAGGCAACCCCAAAGAATGCTCAAACTACCGCACAATTGCACTCATCTCACACACTAGTAAATTAATGCTCAAAATTCTCCAAGCCAGACTTCAGCAATAAGTGAACCGAGAACATCCAGATGTTCAAGTTGGTTTTAGAAAAGGCAGAGGAACCAGAGATCAAATTGCCCATATCTGCTGTATCATCAAAAAGCAAGAGAGTTCCAGAAAAACATCTATTTCTGCTTTATCGACTATGCCAAAGCCTTCAACTGTATGGATCACAATAAACTGTGGAAAATTCTGAAAGAGATGGAACTACCAGATCACCTGACCTGCCTCTTGAGAAACCTGTATACAGGTCAGGAAGCAACAGTTAGAACTGGACATGGAACCACAGACTGGTTCCAAATAGGAAAAGGAGTACACCAAGGCTGTATATTGCCACCCTGCTTATTTAACTTATATGCAGAGTACATCATGAGAAACGGTGGGCTGGAAGAAGCACAAGCTGGAATCAAGATTGCCAGGAGAAATATCAATAACCTCAGATATGCAGATGACACCACCCTTATGGCAGAAAGTGAAGATGAACTAAAAAGCCTCTTGATGAAAATGCAAGAGGAGAGTGAAAAAGTTGGTTTAAAGCTCAACATTCAGAAAACTAAGATCATGGCATCTGGTCCCATCACCTCATGGGAAATAGATGGGGAGACTGTGGAAACAGTGTCAGACTTCATTTTGGGGGGCTCCAAAATCACTGCAGATGGTGATTGCAGCCATGAAATTAAAAGACTCTTACTCCTTGGAAGCAAAGTTATGACCAACCTAGATAGCATATTAAAAAGCAGAGACATTACTTTGCCACCAAAGTCTGTCTGGTCAAGGCTATGGTTTTTCCACTGGTCATGTATGGATTTGAGAGTTGGACTATGAAGAAAACTGAGCACCAAAAAATTGATGGTTTTGAAATGTGGTGTTGGAGAAGACTCTTGAGAGTCCCTTGGACTGCAAGGAGATCCAACCAGTCCATCCTAAAGGAGATCAGTCCTGGATGTTCATTGGAAGGACTGATGCTGAAGCTGAAACTCCAATACTTTGGCCACCTCATTCGAAGAGTTGACTCATTGGAAAAGATCCTGATGCTGAGGAAGATTGAGGGCAGGAGGAGAAGGGGATGACAGAGGATGAGATGGCTGGATGGTCTCACTGACTCGATGGGCATGGGTTTGAGTAGACTCTGGGAGTTGGTGATGGGCAGGGAAGTCTGGCGTGCTGTGATTCACAGGGTCACAAAGAATTGGACACGACTGAGTGACTGAATTGAACAGAACATGTTCATGTGTGGCAGAAAACAGCACAATTATAAAGCAATTATCCTTCAACTAAAAATAAATTTTTTAAATCTGTTAAAGAGAAACAAGATACATGTAAGAATTGACTGAAGTGTAATTAATAATAACTCAAGAATTGTACACTAGTGTTATAAAAACAGCATGAAGGAGTTCCCTGGTGATCCAGTGCTTAAGGCTTTGTCTTCCAATTCAGGGGGTGCAGGTTCAATCCGTGCTCAGGGAGATCCCACATGCTCTGCAGCCAAAAAACCAAAGCATAAAATAGAAGCAAATATTGTAATAAATTCAATAAAGGCTTTTTAAAAAATGTTTCACATAAAGACTGCTTTGGCTACTTGGGGTCTTTTGTGTTTCCATATGAATTGTGAAATTTTTTGTTCTATTTCTTTGAAAAATGCCATCAATAATTTGATAGGGATTACATTGAATTTGTAGATTGCATTTGGTAGTATAATCATTTTCATAATATTGATTCTTCCTACCCAGGAACATGGAATATCTCTCCATCTGTTTATGTCATATTTGATTTCTTTCATCAGTGTCTTATAATTTTCTGTGTACAGTTCTTTTTTTTCTCCTTAGGTAAGTTTATTTCTAAATATTTTATTCTTTTTGTTGCAATGGTGAATGGGATTGATTCCTTAATTTCTCTATCTGATTTTTCATTGCTAGTATATAGAAATGCAAGTGATTTCTCTGTATTGATTTTGTCTCCTGCAACTTTGCTAAATGCACTAATTAGCTCTAGTAATTTTCTGATACTATCTTTAAGGTTTTCTATGTACAGTGTCATGTCATCTGCAAACAGTGAGAGCTTTACTTCTTTTCCAATCTGGATTTCTTTTATTTCTTTTTCTTCTCTGATTGCTGTAGCTAGAACTTCCAAACAATGTTGCAAATAGTAGTGCTGAAAGTGGACACCCTTGTCTTGTTCCTGATCTTAGGGGGAATGCTTTTAGTTTTTCACCATTGAGAATAATGTTTGCTGTTAGCTTATCATATATGGCCTTTATTAGGTTGAGGTAGGTTCCTTCTATGCCCACTTTTTGAAGAGTTTTAATCATAAGTGGGTGCTGAATTTTATCAAAGGCTTTTCTTGCATCTCTTGAGATTATCATATGGTTTTTAATCTTTCAATTTGTGAATATGGGGTATCACATTGATTGGTTTGCATATATTGAAGAATCCTTGCATCCCTGGAATAAACCCAACTTGATCATGGTGTATGAGCTTTTTGATGTGTTGCTGAATTCTGTCTTGAGAAAGAAGAATGGAGCTGGAAGAAGCAACCTTCCTGACTTCAAATTATACTAAAAAGCTAGTCGTCAAGACAGTATGGTGCTGGCATAAAAACAGAAATATAGATCAATGGAACAAGATAGAAAGCCCAGAAATAAACCCATGCACCTATGGGTACCTTATTTTTGATAAAGGAGGCAAGAAAATACAATGGGGCAAAGACAGCCTCTTCAGTAAATGGTGCTAGGAAAACTGGACAGTTACATGTAAACAAATGAAATTAGAACACTTCCTACACCATACACAAAGATAAACTCAAAATGGATTAAAGACCTAAATGTAAGACCAGAAACTACAAAATTCTTAGAGAAAAAATAGGCAAATCACATGATGACATAAATTAAAGCAAAATCCTCTATGACCCACCTCCTGGAGTAATGAAAATAAAAGCAAAAGTAGACAAGTGGGACCCGATTAAACTTAAAGGCTTTTGCACAGCAAAGGAAACTATAAGCAAGGTGAAAAGGTAACTCTCCGAATGGGAGAAAATAATAGCAAGTAAAACAACTGACAAAGGATTAATTTCCAAAATATACAAGCAGCTCACACAATTCAATACCAGAAAAACAAACAATCCAATCAAAAAGTGAGAAAAAGATGGAGACATTTCTCCAAAGAAGACATACAGATGGCTAAAAGATGCTCAACATCACTCATTACTCAGTTCAATTCAGTTACTCACTTGTGTCCGACTCTTTGCGACCCCATGAATCGCAGCACACCAGGCCTCCCTGTCCATCACAAACTCCCAGAGTTTACTCAAACTCGTGTCCATCGAGTCAGTGATGCCATCCAGTCATCTCATCCTCTGCCATCCCCTTCTCCTCCTGCCCTTGATCCCTCCCAACATCAGGGTCTTTTCCAATGAGTCAACTCTTCGCATCAGGTGGCTAAAGTACTGGAGTTTCAGCTTCAGCATCAGTCCTTCCAATGAACACCCAGGACTGACCTCCTTTAGGATGGACTGGTATTATTACAGAAATGCAAATCAAAACTACAATGAGATATCACCTCACACTGGTCAGAATGGTCAACATCAAAAAGTCTACAAACAGTAAATGCTGGAGAGGGTGTGGAGAAAAGGGAACCCTCTTGCACTGTTGGTGGGAATGTAAATTGATACAGCCACTATAGAAAATGATATGGAGATTCTTTAAAAAACTAGAACTAGGGGAGGAGCCAAGATGGCGGAGGAGTAGGACGGAGAGACCACTTTCTCTCCTAGAAATTCATCAAAAAAATAACTGAACGCAGAGCAAACTTCACAAAACAACTTCTGATCGCTAGCTGAGGTCATCAGGCGCCCAGAAAAGCAGCCCATTGTCTTCGAAAGGAGGTAGGACAAAATATAAAAGATAAAAAGCGAAACAAAAGAGCTAAGGACGGAGATCCGTCCCGGGAAGGGACTTAATAGAGGACGTTCCCAGACACCGGGAAACCCTCGCACTGGCGGGCCTGGGGGAAGTGTTGGAATCTCAAGAGTTTGAATCTGACTGGGAGGGATACAATAAATAAAACCCACAGATTACGAGCCTAAAAGCAACTCCCAGCAGAAAAGTACCCCAGACGCCCGCATCCGCCACCAGCAAGTGGGGGCGGAACGGAGAGGAGCGGGTGGCATTACTTGGGGCTGGATCCGGGCCTGAGCGCCCTGAGGACAATCGGAGGGAGCTTTTGTGAGTTGCCAGCTTGAACTGTGGGAGAGCAAAAGAGAGAGAAAATTAACTGGCCCGAACACACTGCCGGCCGTTCGCAGAACAAAGGGACCGAGATTCTGGGCGGCCGAAGTCCGCCGGGAGGGTCGTGGCGAGACGGAGGGTGCGGCCCGACCGGCGCGGGCGGGAACTGCGGCTGGGGACGCGGAGGGCAGAGGGCGCGCGCGCCCGACTGGCGCCGGCGGGGACTGAGACTGGGACCCCGCAGGGCAGAAGACGCGCCGCACCCGGGGAGAGAGCGCCCGTCAAGCGCCTGGCTGCCTGGGCCGCTCGGGCGGCGTGGGGACGGAGCGCGGGCCCAGGTTTGTGTGCCGCGCTTTTGTGAATCGCCCGAGGGCTGGAGCCACGCGCAGCGTGGCGCGCTCCATACAGAGCAGCCCGGAGCCTGAGCAGCGCAGACCGAGAAAAGAACGCAAGCCTCTCCCGGGAGCGCCGGCCCCTCCCCACACGGCCCCTCCCCGCACGGCCCCTCCCCACACAGCCCCTCCCCGCAGCGCGACGGAACTAGCTACCTGAATAAGAATCCACCTCCACCCTGTGTGTCAGGGCGGAAATTAGGCGCGGAAGAGAGACCAGCAACAGAACCCAAATAAACAAAGGGAACCGCTTCAGAAGGGACCGGTGTAACAGATTAAAATCCCTGAAGAAACCACCGACTGACTACACCGGAAGTGCCTTGTAGATATCGAGAAGTGTAAGCTGGAACGAGGAGCTATCTGAAGCTGAGTCGAACCCACACTGACCGCAACAGCTCCAGAGAAATTCCTAGATATATTTTTTCTTTTTCTTTTCTTTTCTTTTTTTTCTTTTTTTTTTTTAAGTAAGGAAAAAAATTTTTTTTTTCTTGGTTCTCTTTTATTTTCCTTTAAAAATTCCTTATTACTCCCCCATTATTCCTTAACTTTCATTTTCATAGATTTTTACGATTTTTTTTTTAATTAGGCAAAACAATTTTTTTCTCTTTCTTTTTTCTTTTTTTTCTTTTTCTTCTTTTTCTTCTTTTTTTTCTTTTCTTTTTTCTTCTTCTCTTCTATTTTCTTTTTCTTTTTCTCTTATTTCTTTTAAAGCCCTCTAGCACTCCTTTTACTACGCCTTAATTTTCATTTTCAATACACTATAACCTTACAGAAGAAAGAGAAAGGAAAAAAAAAAAGAAAAAAAAGAAGAGAAGCCCTATTTTTATACCAAACTTCATATATATTTCTAAAATTTCTTTTGTGTGTTTTGGTTTTTGTTTTTAATATAGTATTTTTAAGAGTCTAACCTCTACTCTAGATTTTTAATTTTTGTTTTTCAGTATATGATATAAATTGTGAACATTTAAGAATCCAATATTCAGCTCCCATTTTTATTCACGAGTGTGTTGATTATTCTCTCCCAATCTTGACTCTGTTTTCTACCTCAGAACACCTCTATTTCCTCCTTTCCCCTTCTCTTCCCAATCCAATTCTGTGAATCTTTGTGGGTGTCTGGGCTACGGAGAACACTCTGGGATCAGACAACTTCGTAGATCTGTCTCTCTCCTCTTGAGTCCCCCTCTTTCTCCTCCTGCCCATCTCTATCTCCCTCCTCCCTCTCCTCTTCTCCATGTAACTCGGTGAACCTCTCTGGGTATCCCTAATGGGGGAGAAACTTTCCACCATTAACATAGAAGTTTTATTATCAGTGCTGTATAGTTGGAGAAGTCCTGAGACTACAGGAAGAATAAAACTGAAATCCAGAAGCAGGAGACTTAAACCCAAAACCTGAGAACACCAGAAAACTCCTGACTACATGAATCTTTAAGTAATAAGTGACCGTACAAAAGCCTCCATACCTGCACCGAAACCAACAACCACCCAAGAGCCAATAAGTTTTAGAGCACGACATACCATGCAAATTCTCCAGCAACGCAGGAACATTGCCCTGAACGTCAACATACAGACTGCCCAAGGTCACACCTAACACATAGACCCATCTCAAAACTCATTACTGAGTACTCCATTGCTATCCAAAGAGAAGAAATCAAGATCCGCACACCAGAACACTGACGCAAGCTTCGCTAATCAGGAAACCTTGACAAACCAATCGTCTAACCCCACCCACTGGGTAAAACCTCCACAATAAAAAGGAACCACAGCCCTCCAGAATACAGAAAGCCCACTCCAGACACAGCAATCTAAACAAGATGAAAAGGCAGAGAAATACCCAACAGGTAAAGGAACATGAAAAAAGCCCACCAAGTCAAACAAAAGAGGAGGAGATAGGGAATCTACCTGAAAAAGAATTTAGAATAATGATAATAAAAATGATCCAAAATCTTGAAAGCAAAATGGAGGTACAGATAAATAGCCTGGAGACAAAGATTGAAAAGATGCAAGAAATGTTTAATAAAGATCTAGAAGAAATAAAAAAGAGTCAATTAAAAATGAATAATGCAATGAATGAGATCAAAAACACTCTGGAGGGAACCAAGAGTAGAATAACGGAGACAGAAGATAGGATAAGTGCGGTAGAAGATAAAATGGTGGAAATAAATGAAGCAGAGAGGAAAAAAGAAAAAAGGATCAAAAGAAATTAGGACAACCTCAGGGACCTCTGGGACAATGTGAAACGCCCCAACATTCGAATCATAGGAGTCCCAGAAGAAGAAGACAAAAAGAAAGGCCATGAGAAAATACTCGAGGAGATAATAGCTGAAAACTTCCCTAAAATGGGGAAGAAAATAGCCACCCAAGTCCAAGAAACCCAGAGAGTCCCAAACAGGATAAACCCAAGGCGAAACACCCCAAGACACATATTAATCAAATTAACAAAGATCAAACACAAAGAACAAATACTAAAAGCAGCAAGGGAGAAACAACAAATAACACACAAAGGGATTCCTATAAGGATAACAGCTGATCTATCAATAGAAACCCTCCAGGCCAGAAGGGAATGGCAGGACATACTGAAAGTAATGAAAGAGAATAACCTACAACCTAGATTACTGTACCCAGCAAGGATCTCATTCAGATATGAAGGAGAATTCAAAAGCTTTACAGACAAGCAAAAGCTGAGAGAATTCAGCACCACCAAACCAGCTCTTCAACAAATGCTAAAGGATCTTCTCTAGACAGGAAATGCAGAAAGGTTGTATAAACGTGAACCCAAAACAACAAAGTAAATGACAACGGGACCACACCTATCAATAATTACCTTAAATGTAAATGGGTTGAATGCCCCAACCAAAAGACAAAGATTGGCTGAATGGATACAAAAACAAGACCCCTATATATGCTGTCTACAAGAGACCCACCTCAAAACAAGGGACACATACAGACTGAAAGTGAAGGGCTGGAAAAAAATATTTCACGCAAATGGAGACCAAAAGAAAGCAGGAGTCGCAATACTCATATCAGATAAAATAGACTTTCAAATAAAGGATGTGAAAAGAGACAAAGAAGGACACTACATAATGATCAAAGGATCAATCCAAGAAGAAGATATAACAATTATAAATATATATGCACCCAACATAGGAGCACCGCAATATGTACGACAAACACTAACGAGTATGAAAGAGGAAATTAATAGTAACACAATAATAGTGGGAGACTTTAATACCCCACTCACAACCATGGATAGATCAACTAAACAGAAAATCAACAAGGAAACACAAACCTTAAATGATACAATGGACCAGCTAGACCTAATTGATATCTATAGGACATTTCACCCCAAAACAATCAACTTCACCTTTTTCTCAAGTGCACACGGAACCTTCTCCAGAATAGATCACATCCTGGGCCATAAATCTGGTCTTGGAAAATTCAAAAAAATTGAAATCATTCCAGTCATCTTTTCTGACCACAGTGCAGTAAGATTAGATCTCAATTACAGGAAAAAAAATTGTTAAAAATTCCAACATATGGAGGCTAAATAACACGCTTCTGAATAACCAACAAATCATAGAAGAAATCAAAAAAGAAATCAAAGTATGTATAGAAATAAATGAAAATGAAAACACAACGACCCAAAACCTATGGGACACTGTAAAAGCAGTGCTAAGGGGAAGGTTCATAGCATTACAGGCACACATCAAGAAACAAGAAAAAAGCCAAATAAATAACCTAACTCTACACCTAAAGCAATTAGAGAAGGAAGAAATGAAGAACCCCAGGGTTAGCAGAAGGAAAGAAATCTTAAAAATTAGGGCAGAAATAAATGCAAAAGAAACTAAAGAGACCATAGCAAAAATCAACAAAGCTAAAAGCTGGTTTTTTGAAAAAATAAACAAAATTGACAAACCATTAGCAAGACTCATTAAGAAACAAAGAGAGGAGAACCAAATTAACAAAATAAGAAATGAAAAGGGTGAGATCACAACAGACAACACTGAAATACAAAGGATCATAAGAGACTACTACCAGCAGCTCTACGCCAATAAAATGGACAACTTGGATGAAATGGACAAATTCTTAGAAAAGTATAACTTTCCAAAACTGAACCAGGAAGAAATAGAAGATCTTAACAGAGCCATCACAAGCAAGGAAATCGAAACTGTAATCAGAAATCTTCCAGCAAACAAAAGCCCAGGACCAGATGGCTTCACAGCTGAATTCTACCAAAAATTTAGAGAAGAGCTAACACCTATCTTACTCAAACTCTTCCAGAAAATTGCAGAAGAAGGTAAACTTCCAAACTCATTCTATGAGGCCACCATCACCCTAATTCCAAAACCAGACAAAGATGCCACAAAAAAAAAGAAAACTACAGGCCAATATCACTGATGAACATAGATGCAAAAATCCTTAACAAAATTCTAGCAAACAGAATCCAACAACATATTAAAAAAATCATACACCATGACCAAGTGGGCTTTATCCCAGGAATGCAAGGATTCTTTAATATCCGCAAATCGATCAACGTAATACACCACATTAACAAATTGAAAGATAAAAACCATATGATTATCTCAATAGATGCAGAGAAAGTCTTTGACAAAATCAACACTCATTTATGATTAAAACTCTCCAGAAAGCAGGAATAGAAGGAACATACCTCAACATAATAAAAGCTATATATGACAAACCCACAGCAAGCATCACCCTCAATGGTGAAAAATTGAAATCATTTCCTCTGAAATCAGGAACAAGACAAGGATGCCCACTCTCACCACTACTATTCAACATAGTGTTGGAAGTTTTGGCCACAGCTATCAGAGCAGAAAAAGACATAAAAGGAATCCAGATAGGAAAAGAAGAAGTGAAACTCTCGCTGTTTGCAGATGACATGATCCTCTACATAGAAA